>NC_142043.1:68366998-68682310 GCF_982192425.1 Myodes glareolus | reverse complement strand
TCCTGCTCTAACTGCCATACCTGTCTGCTGCCATCCTCCTCACTGTGGTGGTGACTGACTCTTATCCCTCTGGAACCATTAGCCTCAGTAAATCCTTCTTTAAGTCACCTTGGTCAATGTGTTTATCATAGCAACAGAAAAGTGATTTATACTATCACAAATTATGAAATAAAACATGTAAAAAGTATTAATAATAAATGGGGACCAAAGAGAAGGGTTAGTAGTTAAGAGCATTGGCTGTTCATCCAGAGGACCTGGGTTTGGCTCCCATCATCCACATGTCAGTGCACAGCTGCCTATAACTCCAGTTCCAGGGGATGCACAGCCCTTCTGACCTCCTCAGGATCCTGTATCCATGTGGTACACATATACACTCAGGCACATGCACATACACATAAGAAATAAAAAGAAGTAAATATTTATAATTGTTCTAATAATCAAAAAGGAATGTAAAATATTGGGACTTGGAGACACTTAAGAATACTTGTTGCTTTTACAGAGGACCCAAGTTTGGTTCTCAGCACCTGCATGTCAGATTGCAATCTTACAATTCCAGTGACAGCAGATCTAACGCCCTCTACTGGCCTCCTAGGACACTGCACACATGCAGTGCAAAGACAGATGCAAAACACTGAAATGCTTAAAAAAGATTATTTTATTCCCCAGGCGGTGGTGGCATACCCCTTTAATCTCAGCACACAGGAGGCAAAGGCAGGCAGATCTCTTAGTTTGAGTCCAACCTGGTCTACAGAGTGAGTTCCAAGACAGCCAGAGCTACATAATTAGATCTTGCCTCAAAAATAAAAAAAAGCAAAAAATATTATTTTCATGTAAAGGATGATAAGGAAAGCCTCAAGCTCTAATATAAAAATTCTTTCTGTTAACAAATGTGTGCATTTTCTAAATCACAGCCAGAAAGGATAAAAAAATACTTTTGAATGTGAGAGGATATAAAATTTTACTTAAGGCATAATTTTATTGGAAGTTGATTCAGATTATGACATAGTAAAATACAACTGTCAATCGGGAAGTAGGAAGTCAAAGATACGGCTGTGAAGGACCTCACTATTACAGTTCCATGACAAACCAAGGGCAATGAGTGACCAGGTGGTGTTTGTAAATGATAATCATTTTTCCAACTTGTAGGATTAAAAGGCAGAAATCTCAATTTGACACGTGGAAGTGCAAAGAAGAGAAAAAGAAGGGTAGAAACGTCAAAGCCTTCATCTAAAAAGTGGGGTGATGTAGTGAGGAGCTGTGGGTAGGCCTGCTTTTCGCCTCACCCGGCTCCCGCACGGCTAGCTTAGTCCCAGAAATAACAACACACAAATTGTATCCATTTAAACACTGCCTGGCCCATTGTCTCTAGAGAGTTAGTTACTGGCTAACTCTCACATCTTGAGTAACCCATTTCTAATAATCTGTGTAGCACCACGAGGTAGTGGCTTACCAGAAAAGATTCAGCATGTCTGACCTGGTGGCTGGCTCCATGGCATCTGCCTCATAGCCCTCTTCCCAACATTCTGTTCTGTTTACTCCGCCTACCTAATTTTCTGTCCTATCAAAGGGCCAAGGCAGTCTCTTTATTGACCAATGAAAATAACACAATAGACAGATAACCCTCCTCCATCAGGGTGAGAGACATCAGCCATATGTAAGGGAAGAACACACAGATCCGTGCATTTAACCAACTGTAGTAACTGGTAGATTTTATGAGGTGAGCCATGAATTCAAGCAGGGTTATAAAGGTGGACTGATTTCAGCCACAACAAGTTCATGGTCCAAACCACAGACAACTGAAGCTGCCAAACTCGAGTAAAATTCTGGGTCTTTACACCCCCAAACAATGGAACAAAATCCAGTGAATCAGCTCTCATTGCCTACAGCAGTTCCAGGGGAACAGAATGGGATGAGCAAATGCTTTGGTTCCTTAGAGTAATGTGTGTAGACAGGACAGCACCCACGGCAGAAACACACTTCCAGCCATGTGGAAGACAGCACACAAATAAATGCTTTTGAAAATTCCTCACCTAAATTTTTAAATAAAACTGCCATGTAGTCTGGCAGTACTGCTTGTGGGTACATGTTGTGGTATATTTGATCACACTGTGTGACGATGTCTTTGTTTTACCTCACCTGCCTAAGGCACCTTTTGAGTGGTTTAACAAAGAGCTGAATGGCCAGTAACTAGGCAGGAGAGGTCAGGTGCAACTTCCAAGGAGAGGAACTCAGGAGAAGAATCAGAGATGCAGGGATTCACCAGCGAGATGCAGAGGGAATCAGATGTACAGTAGGAAGGGAAGGTAACGAGCCACATGGCATAACATAGATTCATATATATATGGGTTAATTAAAGATTTAAGAGCTCGTTGGGAACAAGCCTAAGCTAAGACCAAGCTTTCATACTTAATAAGAAGTCTCTGTGGGAGAACATGAGCAAGGAAGTCAGAACCACAAGGGGTCCGTTCACCCACTGAGAGGGTGGGACTGATCTAATGGGAGCTCACCAAGGCCTGCTGGACTGGGAGTGATGGAGCATGTGATCAAACTGTACACTCTGAATGTGGCTGGCAATGAAGGCTGACTGAGAAGCCAAGGACAATGGCACTGGGTTTTTATTCTACTGCATGGACTGACTTTGTAGGAGTCTGGTTTGTTTGGATGCTTACCTTTATAGACCTGGATGGAGGGGGGGAGGACCTTGAACTTCCCATGGGACAAGGAACCCTGACTTCTCTTAGGACTAGAAAGGGAGGGGGAGGTGGGGAAGGGGGAGCAAAAGGGAGGCGTGGAGGAGGTGGAAATTTTTAATAAATAAATAAATAAAAATAGATAAAAAAGAGAAAAAATAAGTCTCTGTGTCATTATTTGGGAGCTGGTGGTCCAAAGAAAGTTTGACTACAGGTACATATGCAAAACTATCAGTCTATTTAAGAGATATGTGCATGCCAATGTTTACTGTAACGATATTCACAATAGCTAAGACATAGAAGCAATCTAAATTTCCATGAATGGGTAACAAAATGTGGTGTGTGTGTGTGTGTGTGTGTGTGTGTGTACATCTTGTTCTGGAAAAACTCAGACTATGATCTTGGGGAGCAGAACCCCAAATGCAGTCTGTACACCCCATAGTACCCCTGGCTGATGACCTGTGTTGCAGCCTGGATCTCAGAAGATACAAAGGGCTACTCCTCATTCTGACCCTGTCCAGAGGATGAGAATCCTGCTAACATCCTCTACACAAAGTGTGTGAATGAGGGTGTGTTCCTATGAGACATGGTCTTCCATGACCTCAGTGATAGGCTCGCCAGTGTCCAAGAAAAGAAAACTGGTCAAGTGGTGGTGGCACAGCCTTTAACTCCAGCAGCTGGGAGGCAGAAGCAGGAGGATCTCTTTGAGTTTGAGGCCAGCCTGGTCTACAGAGCAAGTGCCGGAACAGGTACCAAAGGCACAGAGAAACCCTGTCTCAAGAAAACAAAAACAAAAAAAGAAAAGAAAAGAAAGGAAAAGCTGAAGATGTGCTGCAGCTCTTAGGACTGAAATCACATCAAAGAGGCCACCGTGTGTGGTGACTGTCCTAGTAACCTAGGTAGAGAATGGCACTAAGATCAAGAGGTCACAATGTTCACAGTTGATAAGGATTCCAACCCCTAAGAATCTCAGCTCAGTGATGACACTGTGTGCCTGTGAAATGCTGGTCACATGTGAAGTTGTGCATGCAGTGAGGGGACTAAGGACCACAGACGGCTGTCCTGCTTGTTCTTACCTGGCAGGGAGCAACAGCAGTCAGGGGTCCCTCTTAGCTTGTGATCCAAGGAGGAGCAGTTCGTCATGATGGGGAAGGCTACGAGGAGGATGGGAAGTCACAGCTGTTGCCTTTGCTTTTTCTCCCCCTGTTGGGGACCTCAGCCCATTTAAGGTGAAGTTTCCCACCTCAATTTAATCTAAAAAGCCTCTCACAAATATGTCCAGAGATGTGTCTCCAAATTGACCATCAACATAAACCATCACAAACCTATGAAAACGAAACTTCCCCTTATCCCCTGCTGTGAGGGTATCTGGAGATGCAGGTGCCCCCATGAGGCTGATGTAACCACCTCCATGCAGAGGCTCTGGAAATTCATTTCCCTAAGAAGAGAGATGAACACAATGCCAGCTGTTCACATCCTTGTGGACGTGATAGTGTTTTTCAGTGTTGTATATGTCGCCCAGAATTGGTCAGTGAAGATTTCTTCAACAATGTCAAAACATTGGAAGACAGACAACAGGGTCAGAAGTACACACAGAAACAGAGATAACATCTGAGGTAATAGGAGAGATATAGAAAACAGAGATGCAAATTAAACACAGAGAAAAGGACAAATGACCAAAGTGTAGACAGAGAAAAATGGAGAGAGAAGGCTTTGTTCAGTGAGACAGACATGAGGAACAAGAGACAGAGATGGAGAGATACAAGGACCAGGAGATACGGTGAAGATAAGGTAGATGGTGGTGACACCGAGGAGAGACGACTCTCATCAGTCACAGGTACCCAGTCACTGCTGACCAACAACACAGACTCCTTACAACATCAACACAATAGGGTTAAGTTGGGTGGTTATCATCTACAGCCACAAAAATACTTTATTGTTGAATGTAATCTTTAAAAAATGAAAGTGAGCTTTAACCAGTGTGACTTCACAGGACATATTTGGGACACCGGTGATGAGAGGTCACGGCATCCGTCCCCCAACAATTCTACCATGTTTAGTTGCACTGTCCTCACCAACATGAAGGAGGCTGGGGTGGTGTGAGAACAGGACACTGAAGAGCAAAAGAACCAGCCATGAAGATGTGACAGCAGGTGTCTGTCTCCTCAGCCCACCCTTACATTGAAAGACCCCAACCCAAATTGCTCAAATTGCTGCCGCAGCTAAAAATAACGCCATTTTATGCAAGGCTTGTACTTTTGGGGAATTCAGACAGAGGACAGTTATACATTGCAAAACAGGATTACAGACTGTCGGTAGCAAAACAGGATATCTGTGGTCAGCCGTTGAGGCAAGGCAAGAACGGGAAGTGCCAGTTATGAAAGGGCCAACTCAGCCCTAACCGGGGTCCATGTATCAAGGGGGAATTTGTCCCCAATTTAACCTGGCTAAATTAAGCTGTCCAATGAAATCCCTGTAACCATGGCATCTGCTTCTGTAACCGCGCTTTTTGCTCTCTGCCCTTATAAAAACCCCTTACCACAGCCTGAGGGCGCGCAAGTCTTCCGAGAGACTCTGCTGCCCCAGGTGCCTGTGTATCTGAAAATAAACCTCTTGCTGTTTGCATCCGCAATGGTGTTCTCGCTGATCCTTGGGAAGGGTCTCTCCAGAGGGAAGACTCTCTTCGGGGGTCTTTCAACATAGAGCCCAGGATGTTTCTGATCGCTTTCATAGTAGAAACTGCTACTTGTGGTCAGAGTTTGGGTGGCCCAAAACTCTTACTCCTGGCCACAACTTTCCTGGACCACCTTGCCCCACATCACTCCCACCCAGTCCTATTGGTTAGGGAGATTCAGGATACATAAATCAAAACATGTTTAATTATGAAAAAGAGGTGAATGTTTTCAGGGCATCTCTTCAGCAGCCTGTGTGGGACAATGGAAACAGAAAGCCATGGGTAGATTGTGCTACAGTACACGGACAGAGTCTCTGAAAACAGCCCAGGAGCAGAGGCAAAGACAGAGCCTTGGGGAGTCAGGAATCACAAAAGCTGAACTGGTGGGTATGCTGGAACCATGCTAGACTCTGAATCAGAGAAGGACAGGCAGGCTGGCACAGACGGGAACTGAGGGCAGGGACAGGCCTTACAGAGTGACAGTCAACTCAGCCAGAACACCATGAATCACTGTAGGAACCCTGTGGGAGACAGAGAGAGGGAGTGGTCACAAAAAGTCCCCTGGAGATGCCTGACTCTCCTCCTGGATTCTTCTGAGTTAGACAAAGAGAGCTGTGATCAGACCCTGCCACCACCTTCCCCATCACCTGTGCAGAGGTGAAGACAGCTAAAGGGGGCACAGAACTTCACAGGACACAAACATGTGGGAGGTGAAAGAGAAGCCATCACCCCCAGGAAATATGCAGGATCTGATAATTTTGATAAATTAGAGGAATCCATCTCCTCTGCAGGACTGTTAGTCTCTTCTGCCACTGTCAACATCCATGGTCACAGTCTCCAGTGTGGGGCACAGAGCAGCAACATCTTGGTGTCTAAACTCAAGACATGGCTCAGGCTCCACTCAAGACGCCACTAGAGTGATGTTGGCAAACCCCTGCTCAGAAACAACCTCTGGAGCATCCTACAGACGCCAGCTGTGATACTCTCAACCTCACAGCAGACAGGCTATGAACCAGGACTGTGGCAGGTACAGCTGTCTCATACCCTTCCCTGGCACCCATGCACCTGCCCCACCACCCACAGATAAAGGCTGAAATATTACCTGCTGCAGGAGGCCCTCGAGATCCTACAAAAGGAAGTCACATAGAGAAAGGTCTTGTTATAAAAACAGGGACCCTCTCACTCAGCCCAGGGGCAGCGGGATGTGCGGTTTAGCTGAAGCTGTTCTCGCATCATGAGTTCACTAAGACCCTGAGCTCCCCCAAAATGGATGAAGCTGCCACCAGAAGGAGGGAAAACAAGGTCCATGCTCTCTCAGTGGTAGGAATTTCTGGAAGGGAGGCAGTGAGAGTGGACAGTGGTGGAAGTCCCAGGATGAACTCCAGCATGGCTGTGGCACAGTCACACAACCAGCAAAGTCGAATTCTGTGTCCTCCCTGTAGTCTTCTGTGTCCTCCCACCCCCAGCCCAGCTCCTCCCCTCAGCCCAGCTCCTCCCCCCAGCACAGCTCCTCCCCCCAGCACAGCTCCTCCCCTCAGCACAGCTCCTCTCCCTCAGCACAGCTCCTCCCCTCAGCACAGCTCCTCCCCTCAGCACAGCTCCTCTCCTCAGCACAGCTCCTCTCCTCAGCACAGCTCCTCCCTCAGCACAGCTCCTCTCCTCAGCACAGCTCCTCCCCTCAGCACAGCTCCTCCCCTCAGCACAGCTCCTCCCCTCAGCACAGCTCCTCCCCTCAGCACAGCTCCTCCCCTCAGCACAGCTCCTCCCCTCAGCACAGCTCCTCCCATCAGCACAGCTCCTCCCCTCAGCACTGCCCACCACCCCAGTGTCCCCAGGGTCCTCACCTTTCTGGCTCCTGTGACGGATGAAAAGGCCCAGCCCGAGGAAGATCAGCCCCAGCACGAAGCCCCCGATGCCGCTCAGCATCTTGCTCTGGGCAGACTCGGACTGTGCACCTGGGGAGCAGAGCCTGGGTGTCAGCTTTGTCCCCACACATCCCAACAGCCCTGACTGGGAGCCTAGAGTTCAGCCTGAGTTATATGAGGTGCAGATCTGGGACGACCTGGTCACCGCTCTGACCCTATCCAGGGAAGGAAGGGCCAGGAGATGTGAACCCAGTGGTGAATGAGAGAGGATAAGTGGATGTTTGCACCTCACAGACATATCTATAGCCTTGGGTCAAAACACCCAGTCACTAGCTATTGCTGTCAATTCCTCTGGATGTTAGGGACGAGTTCCCAGTGTATGCGGTGATCTCTCAGAACTCCTGTTGGGAAAGACAATGAAGTCAGGGTGTTCTCCTGATGCCCTAACTATGAGACAAGAGATCTAGTTTCTTGCCCTCTCAGCTCAGTAGTGGAATCAGATGGGTGGCAATGGGGGATGGGGTGGGTGACTTTGGAGGGGCGATGTCATCAGAGAGATGGGGTAGTAACAGCAAAGAGCCCACAGTAGAAGAAAAAAGTTTCCCTTACTCCACTCCACGGTGACGGGGCTCTGCAGGCTGGGGTGCTCCACGTGGCAGGTGTAGACGTCTCCCCGCTGAGGGGTCATCTCCAGCATGACCAGGACCTGGTAGGTCCAGTCCCCGTTCTTAATAAGCTGTGTGGACTCAAGTCCCTCTGTCTCCTCCTGGCCATTCCGGAACCAGCGCACTTTGATGTGGGCTGGGTAGAAATCTGACACCGAGCAGACCAGCCTGTTGTGGTGGTTGAGGACCTCTGTCCTGGACAGGGAGATGGTCACCTTGGGCTGCTCTGGGGAACAGATGAAAAAAGGCAATGAGCGAGATGGGGGGCACATGGAGGGTCCCCATGGGGAAGAGACGGATGGGGATGCCTGGGCTCTAATACTGAATGAAAATTCACTCCACAAACAGAAAGTTAATAATCAACAGGAAAATAGCAGTGGCCCTGTTCTTATGTAACATGAAATGTAGTAAGACAAAGATAAAAAATTATCGTGATTTTAAGTTTATAATTTTGAAGAAGAAATGTGAAAGTAACTGCAGCACAACATCACTGCCTTCATCTCCTAGACCGTCATGCATAGCTGGACAGTGTCTTTCCCAACTGCCTGTACACACCGTGCCCACTACCCCAGGAGGCATCTCCCTGCATTCCTTTTATCCATTCTGGGTGAAAACAGCGTACACACTGAATGTGTTTCATAAATTGAGGACACCCTAGTATTGTTCTTTTAAAAAAAAAAAAAACAGGCAGGTGTGTTCCCTGGCAGGCTCGCAGAGCAGCTTCTAGTCCAACAAGGATGGCTGTGGGTCCCTGCAAGATCTCCAGGGTGGCAGCGCCTTGCGGCCGGGGGAGTCAGGAGGGCAGTTACGGCTGATAAAAGGCTCACAGGACATAGTATTATTTAAAGAAGAGGGAGACATTTATTGCTTAAAGAAGGGAAAGATAGAGAGACATAAGAGAAACATAGAGAAAAACAAAGACACATGTACACACAACAAGAGACAAACACAAGAGAGAGAAAAGATGGCAACGAGAGGAGGTCAGAAGTGGCTGGGGGTGGGCGTGGCTAGCTCTTAAAGTGACCGCAAAGGAATAACACCTAGTTCTTTCATCTGTCCACAGTCATAAGTGAGTTAGTTACTGGCTGCCTTCACTGAATTCCCTTGCTGTGAGGAATTAACTACTTATGGGCCAAACAAGTGACTGCTTCAGTTGAATAACGAGGTCGCCCAGAAAGCAAGAGAGGAAAACATAAGCAACCTTGTGTTAGCCATCAGTTGTGATGTACAGTATTGAATCTGAACACGACCATTTAATTGGCATCATGTCTAAGAGGTTCTTGGAGAGTACCAGGGAGAGTCCGAAGTAGAAAAGAGCCAAGAAAGATGTGAGTGAAAGCTTCAGAGGGCGATGCCATCACTGTCCCCTGAGAGGGGATGAAGAAATGATGTCCACATAGCAATGGACTCACCCAGGATGAAATGGAGCTAGAATCCCTTAAACTGCTAGTTCTAGGGCCGGGGTGGTAAAGTGCAGCCTCCTCCCCTCGGGAAAGGAAGCCTGGGGGCTGGAGAGAGCTGGCAGCTAGAGACACTTGCTACTCCTGCAGAGGACCTGGATTCAGTTCCCAGCGCTTACTCTCAGCTGTCTGTAACCCCAGCTCTAGGGCTCCAGTGAGGATGCCTTTGTTGTTGTTGTTTTGTTTTGTTTTATACTTTCCCCTCAGATTTTGTATCACAAACTTTTAGTATGATCCAAGTCAGCACAGTCTACTTCAAAGCACAAAGAACATAACGCCAGTAATGGCTTCCGGTAGGTGCCAGGCGGCAAACAGCCTTCGCAAGAAAACTTGGGCCCTCAAAGAGCAAATGGAAATCAGGGAAACACACTGGCGATGGAAAATTACTTGGCTCCAAAAGTTAAAACACAACGTTACAGGACCATGGCCTCTCCCCTGTTTAGCTTCCCTGAGTCAGGGCAGACAGGTGTCCCGGCTGCGGGGTTCTCATCAGAGCGGGGGAGGGGGGGGGGGGAGCATAGGGATGCATGGACAACACAGGTCATAGGTAGGGCAGATGGGAAAGGTGAGGCAGGACAGAGACTCCAGGAGGCGCTGTGTGGGGCAGGGACCATAGACTGGCAGCTCCTCACCCTGGGTCTCCTGGCTCCAGTGTCCCCTTCCGACCCACTCCCCTAAAGGTTGCCGCCTCCCGTGGACCCGCCCTGCGCTCACCAAGCCGCCGCAGGGAGGTGATGGCCTCCCCCTCGTAGTTGTTTCTGCACACCGTGTCTATCTCGGCCCGCGTCTGCTCCAGGATCTCCTTCTGGCTGTTCCAGTACTTGGCGTCCGGCCGCCCCAGCTCGTTCACCGCGCGGTACTCGTCAACGTCGCTGTCGTAGCGCGCGTACTCCTCCCGGTTGTAGATGTACCTGCTCACATACCGCACGCGCTGCGTCCCGTTGGTGTAGTAGCACTGGCACTTGTGCTGGACCACGAAATCCCCTGCGGACGGACGCGGTCAGCCGGGGGCGGCGCCTGGCCGCGGAGACCCCCGGAGCCCGCGATCTGACCCCGCGCGGCGCTTCAGGCTGGGGCGACGCAGTCTCTAGGGACCTCGGAGCCTCGGGACCGGCGGGCGGGAGGGGGCACCCGACTTAGAGGGGTCGGGACTCTGAGTGAACCCCGTCTCCAGGGGGCTCCAGGGCACCTGAGGGAGGCTTCCTTCTAAGAGTTCAAGAGAGGGAGGGAGTCAAGCGATCGACCGACTCTTCCTGACAAGAATATCCCCGGAAGCACCAATTGTACTTAGTGCAGTGGGGTTTTTTTTGGGGGGGGGGTTATTTTGTTTTGTTTTGTTTTGTTTTTTGCCAGGCAGTGGTGGCACACACCTTTACCCAGCACTCGGAGGCAGAGGCAGGTGGATCTCTGTGAGTTTGAGGCCAGACCTGTCTACAGAGCGAGTTCCAGGACAGGATCCAAAGCTACACAGAGAAACCCTGTTTAGAAAAACAAACAAAACAACAAAAATTCTTTAAAGAAAACATTCAAAGTTGAGTGTGGTAGAGAAGGGCTTGGGTCTGAATGTAGTTTTGAAGTGGGGGAGAATCTGATCAAAATACACTGTACGAAAGTAGAAAGTAAAATACCCCAGCACAACCACGTGAGATTCTCTCCTGCCTGCAAAGGGCCCTGATCTCCCGGAACCTAGTGGCGCATTTATTCTCAGAAAGCACCTGCTGGAAGACAGGTGACCTCCGGGCCTGCCTGCTTGGACACTGACTCAGCAGTGGATCATTTTGTTTGTTTGTTTTGTTTTTCTAGACAGGGTTTCTCTGTGTGACAGGCCTAGCTGGCCTGAAACTCACTTTGTAAACCAGGCTGGCCTGGAACTCACAGAAGGGAGGATTTTAAGAATAACTGCTGAGGTTAAACTGCGCACAGGCATTCGCGGGGGAGGGGGGAGCCTCTGTATGAAGTAGATAAAGCACTCCCGTCTCTGAACTGAGGGATCTCCCGGTGTGTATCACAGATTTCCATTCTATGCCTGACTTTTTCTGGGAAATTCAATTTACCAACCCAGAGTCCTCAAGTTTCCATTTGCTGAAAAAACTTAGACTCCTGTCTGCTGGTTCTCTCGGGGTTGGATGCCTGGAGTTTGCCTCCCTTAAACCTCCACCCCACACCAGGAATTTTCCCCAAATACCAGAACTACAAGAGCATCACTGACCCATGTTTCCCCATCTCATGATGTAGCATTTCCTCCAGACAGGGAGCTGGGGGTGGGGGTGGGGTAGGGACTACTATGCCAACCCTGCTGTTTCCTCAACTCTAACCCTGTGCTTCCTTTGTCCTGTCCTGGGTATCTGATTTAAACTCTGTCTCCTCCTTCTTCAATATGCCAGCCTCAGCCTGTGCAGTGGGCACCATCCTAACTTCAATACTAGAACACAGAAATAAGAATATAACCGCCCTTTCTTCTAGATAAAGAAAATCTATTATAAAAGATGGTTTTAAAATCAGAATCTTACCATGCTCCCCCACACACATCTCAGCGTCCCCAGACTCCCTCAGAGCCAGTGCCCCGGAGTGCTGGCTCTGGAGACCCCTGCCCCACACTTACTTGGGAAGTCTCTGCCCTGGGTGCCCGGGCTGCTCAGCACCATCAGCACCACAGCTGTCACAAGAAGGAGGCTGGGGACCTGCACAGCCATCTTGAAGGAGTCTCCAGGATGCACACCTGCTGTGCCCCCTTCAGAGAGCAAAAATCTGTAGATGCCTCTGTGACTACTGGAGTTGGTCCCAGGAGAGGAACCAATCAGCACCAGAGCTGAAGCGTGTCACCAGTCTCTGGGTAGACATTGTTTACAAAGGCTCTCTGTGCTGTGCCTGGTCTGTATCTTCATGGAGCCTCACTGGGTGAACATTTGAGGTAACAATTCCTCTCAGTTACAGGGTAAAGCTGTCCAAACTGAAGACTGATTGTGTTTGGGGTTTAAAGAGACAAAAGAGAAAAGCAAGTCAAGTATAGACAACTTTGAGAGAGTTATTTTAAAACTGCTGTTATTCTTGAGGGGTTTAGTAGGGGATTAATAGCAACCATGTGTTAGGGGACAGAGATTGTCCTTTGTCTTGTCTGACACTGAGGAGCCACAGGTGAGGAAGCAGGGTTCTTGGGAGTCAACAAGAACCTCTTTCTAACCTTGGAATTCTTGTAAAATGTAAACCATGCTCTGACCGCTGTACACCTAGATCTTCCTGTGCACACAGGAAAGAATGATGTGCTGTGGTTAATCATGAAAACTGCCCTGTGAGAGAGTTGGAAGTAGGGGGTCAGTGTGTGGCCCAGCCCTGCTGGCTCAGGAATCTTCCTCATTCAGGAATCTATTGCATTCATGATATTCCAATGGAAATATTTGAGAAGTTAATTAACCCAAAATTTCTCTTAAGAATTCTTCTGCTGTTTAAATCCTCCACAACCATGAAATAGGTCCACAATGTCATCAAAGGCAACCATAAGTTCTTAGGGCTTCCTTATACAGTCACCTGGTGTGTCAAGGACAAGAAGCTGAAGATGCGGAGCAGCTGCTTCAGGAAGGATGCTCACAGGCTTGTCACACAATGCCAGCCCAAGTGTCAGCCATCAACGTCTGCTTCCAACCCAGTCTGCTCAGGTCTGCGCACACACTACCGAGTCTACTTATCAGTCAGCTGAAGCAGTGCCTGGAAAACACCAGTGACTAAATACTAAGTCTCTCTCCCTCGTTCAATGGTGCTATCTCTAGTGTTTTAGATCCTAGTTAAACAGGGGCAGGACCTGAAAGCAGACTTGACCAGGAAAAGGGAAAGGGGTAGAGACAGGGCAGCAAGAACGTCCCGTGAGGGCTCTCACAGCGCAGGTGAGCTGCAGCATTGCTGGGTTCCACCCTGCACACAGTGATGTAGAGAACCAGAGAGGGACGGCCCTGGGCTCCCAGCAGCTGTGGTGCTCAGGGTGGACACAGATCTCCTCAGCTTATGCAGGGAGCATAAACAATCATCAAACTCAGTGTGGAACAGTCGTCAGACAAACATGGCCATCCAGGGACCTTGGAGATGGGTGCTCTCGGTGTCCGCACCCCCACCTCAGACCTCCACACACAAACTGAGGGCTCGGCCTCTCCTACTCCTTTCCTAAGGGGAAGCTCCTCAGCTCTGTCCTGGGCTGTGAGAGAAGTCTGTGTCTACAGGGGATTACCAGCTCTCCCAGGCCTCTTCATGCGGCCTTTTCATCTGGCAACAAAAGCTTCACCAGGAATCTTTTTCTGATTGGCTAAGATCACATTAGGAAGGCAATGCCTTGGCCTTCTGCCAGCTCCTTCATCCTAGCCCAACCTTTTCTAGAGTCTTCTGCAGGGTTCTAATCAGACACAGCATCCCTGGTTCAGTCATGTGGGGTGTGGGGCAGCAGAGAAAAGAACTAAGGAGACTACGATGTCTGTGAGTTCAAGGCTACCCTAGTCTACAGAACAAGTTCCAGGACAGCCCGGGCTACACAGAGAAACCCTGAGGAAGAAAGAAAGAAAGAGGAGAGAGAGAGAAAGGAGATGGCGACACCAGGTTCTTCAACAGGAAATTTCCCATCAGACGTGGCGTGGCATGCCTTAGCTTGAACATTAATGTGGTTTTCTTCATGTTTCTGTTTTCTCAAGAACAGCAAATGCATAGAAATAGCTGTTAACAAAGACAAAATCTTTGGCAGCTTCCTTCAGACAGAATGGTTAATGCCTCCAGAATATGAAAAACTGCAAAAATTCAACACCAGAAAACCTGATGTCTTTCAGTCACTAAGTGGGAGAGTACACGGGAGGAAGAATTCTAAAAAGAAGATACACAATGGCCAACAAATATCTGAAAAGGTGTGGAATGTTCTGAGACACCGGGAAATGAAAATTAAAGCTGCCCTGAGACCCCGTCTCACCCCAGTCACGACCACCAACCAAGAAAAAAATGACAGTGAATGCTGGAGAGGAAGGGGCACCTGTATTTACTGTGGGTAGATGTGTAAATCGGTGCAGCCACCATGGAAATCAATGTGGAGGGTTTCAAAAAGCTAAAAATAGAACTATGAAGCCTGGCTTGATACCACACATCTTTAATCCTAGAACCCGGGAGGCAGAGGCAGGTGGATCTCTGTGAGTCTGAGGCCAGCCTGGTCTACAAGAGCTAGTTCCAGGACAGGCTCCAAAGCTACAGAGAAACCCTGTCTCAAAAAACTTAAATAAATAAATAAATAAATAAATAAATAAATAGATCTACAATATGGCTCAGCTACCTCACTTCTTGGTGGAAGAACCCAGTCCTACCACAGAGATGTCTGCAGACCATGGTTATTGCTGCACTGTTCTCAGTAGCTAAGAAATGGAGCAGCTCAGATGTCCATCGTGACAGACAAAGAAAACATGGTGCATAGACACAATGGAATTGTATTCCATAAAGAAAACTGAGGTCATGAAGTTAGGGAAATAGATAGACCTGGGAATTACTGTATTAAATAAAATAACCCAGGTGCAGGAAAACAAGTGACTCAGATTTTCTCTCTGATAAGAGGAGCCTACATTTTGATTTTTACATGTGAGGGTAGTAGGTAGGTTATGAAGCTAGGGAGATCACTAGAAAGGAAAAGGAGCTCTTGGATGAAGGGGGCAAAGGGACAAAAGAGGGCAGTAGAATACATGTGTGCTGCCTGGTTCTTGTCAACCTGGTACAAGCTGGAGTCATCTGAGAGGAGGGAAATTGAGAAAGTAAGATTGGGCTGTAGGCAAGATGGTGGGGCATTTTCTTTGTTAATGATTGATGTGGGAGAGCCCAGCCTATTTTGAGTGTTGGCAACCACAGTCATAGAAAAAATCAGATGGAGTGAACCATGAGAAACAGGCCAGTAAGCAGTGTTCCTCCATGCACCTACTTCAGCCTCCACGTTCCTGCTCTGACTTCCTTTGATGATGGACTTTTGGTTAGAGTGTTCATCACAACAAGACACAGAAACCCCAACTAAGACATTGTGTGATGTGTCAGCAATGGGAGCCACTAGAGCAGCAACCAGCAGGACCAGAGCTGGAAGATGGGGAAAGAGATGAGGAGGAGGGTCAGCAAAAGCATACAAGTGTGAACAAGCCATAACGAGACACACCATTCTGGATAATAATTTAAAACCCTATTATTGACAATGAGAGTCAAGGTTTGAGAGGCAAAGACAGTGGGCAGTGGGGGTGAGCACGGTGTGAGCCAAGAGACAAGCCAGAGTCTCGCAGGGGCACTGAGGAACCTGTGGTGGGAAGAAGGAGGAGGCCACGTGTGGGAAACGGCATGAGGTGCAGTGCACAGACTCCAGGGAGGTTTGCTCTTTTCCTTTGTCTAAGAACGTGTTTGTCTCCTCTTCATCACTGAAGGAACAGTCTGGGCAGATGTGGAATCCTTCAGGACAGCTCTTACCTTCAGCACTTGAAAGTTGGTGTGCAGCTTCTGCCAGCCTCAGCAACTTCAGGTGAAAAATGTATGACCATCCAATTTTAAGCTCCTCTTCTCTCTTAGGCATCTTAAGGTCCTCACTGAGGAATGGATTTACCTGATGCTGGTTTTACTTAGCTCCGAAATCCATAAAATTATGTGTCATCAAATTTAGGAAGTTCTCAGCATTTATTCCTTTGAGTATTTTTTCAGCCCTTCACCCTTTTCCTCTTCTTCTGGGACTCCAGAGAGGAAGAGATAGGTCTCCTGTTGTCCTGGAGTTCCAAGGTTCTATCTGTGCCTTTTAGTCTGTTTTCTCCTGTCATTATGACTCAGTGAACCCCATTATCTGTCTTTGAGTTCATGCATTCTATTGTCTGCCATGTTCACTCAACTGTTGAGTACAATAATTGGTTTTCAGTTCTGCAATTCTGCAATTCCCATTTAATTCCTCTCAGTCTGTAATACTTATTCAGCTAGACTGTCCATTGGGGGAGTTCTTGCTGTTGTTTTGTTTTATCTGTTTGGGTGAATTCGTCATTGCTTACTGAAGTATTACATGATGCTGCTTTAATGTCCTGCTGTAATTTTCCAACATCTGGTTTGTAGAGAGCTGCATGATGCCACGCCTTAAAGGTAGCGCTGGTTTCCACCTTCCACCTTCCCGACGGTGAATGCTCTCAGTTGTGAACAACTCCATATATGGCTAACGCTAAGGATCTGGCTTGCTTCCATGTTTCTGGACCTATCTGCGTTTCCCACATGGCTTGCTGGGGTTGGCTGCCCAGAGGTTATTTAAGCTGTGGGCTGGCTCTGCCTGGGGCGAGAGGGTGAGAAGATTGTTCAAGGGTCCTGAATAAACCGCAGAAAGAAGAGTCCAGTGTTGCATCTTCCTTGCTGGCAAGGCAGGCGTGGCAGTTGGTGGCCTATACGGGGACACAACCTCTTGTCTGGACTCAGAACTTTCTGCGGGCAGGGTAGTGCACTGGTAAGTTCCCAGGTAAGGTGGGAATCTGTGACAAGAGCAGAGTTAGTGACCGCATCAAGAGCGGGGTTAAAGTGACCATGACAAAAAGCGGGTAGTCTGCTCTCCTCTGTAAATAGAGAGTGAGCAGGGAAAGATAGGATAAGTTAGAATAAGTTAGGAGGGTTAGTAAAGCTGTAAAACTGAAAGCAAGAGCAGGTGCCATAAACTATCAAACCAAAAGTTAAAGTTTAAAAGAAAACATTAATAGTTGACTATGGGCACATCTCAGTCGCACCCAGTTTTTTCGGCTCTAAATGAGCTGCTGCGTTCAGTTTGGAAACTAGTTAGAGGCTGTCATGAGGACCAACGATGTAGTGAGGCAGTAGAGAATGGACTGGCTGCTTTAAAGATATTTCAGGAGGAGAGGTTGGAACAAGCGGACAGTGAGGAGAACATAGAGAATTCAGAGTCTGTGGATTCAAAGGAAGAGCTACAGGCACTTGTAGAACAGATGGAGAGAACAAAAGTAAGAAAGAGAGGAAAGGGGAGAGAGAAGGGGGACCCTAAGAGGGAGGAGTGCTGCAAGCCTTCCTCATACCAAGCAATGCCGTCGGCACCCCCTCTTTATGCGAATGGAGGGAATGGCAGCTCAGGGCGTTCTTTTTGCCCAGGAGTCTGGAATACAGTAAGGATAGAATTACAATTGGCTTATCCAGTGTTTCAAGATCCACAGGGGAACAGATATGAGGAACCTTTAGATTTTAAGATTATTAAATCTCTGGCTGAGTCTGTAAGAACTTATGGGACTCATGCTTCCCTCACGGTGGCACAGGTGGAAGCCTTTAACCGGTATTGCATGATGCCTAGTGATTGCAGCGGGCTTGCACGTGCATGTTTAAGCCCAGGGCAGTATTTAGACTGGAAAGCTTTTTTGATAGAATTTGCGAACGAGGAAATAACTTCCAATCAAGCAGCAGGACATCATGCTTGGGACCCTACTTGGTCAGGGTCGCTTTGCTAATCAGCAGACCAGGTACCCAGTTCAAGTCTTTGAACAAGTTAATAGAATTGGCATTTGAGCCTGGAAGGCCTTGCCCAACTAGGGGCAAGTGAGCGGCAATCTTACTAAGATTCTGCAGGGCCCCACTGAGCCATTCTCAGATTTTGTCGCTCGCATGGTTGAGGCTGCAGGCAGGCTTTTCGGGGATCCAGATCAGGCCATGCCACTGATAAAACAGCTAATATATGAACAATGCACGAAGGAATGTAGAAATGCTATAACCCCTTATAAGAGACGAGGCCTTGAGGTATGGATGAAAGTTTGTAGAGAGTTGGGAGGGCCGCTTACTAATGCAGGCCTAGTGGCAGCTGTGGTTCAACTGACACAAAGGAAAAAAGCAGCTTCAGGAGCCTGCTTTAAGTGCAGTAAAGTGGGACATTTAAAACGGCTGTGTCCAGAAAGAGAAGATGCTCTTCAAAGGCCTGGTGGCCAGTGTCTAGCTCAGTCAGATGTATGTCCAAGATGTAAAAGGGGGAAGCATTGGGCAAGTGAATATTGATCTGTAAAGGATATAAATGGCCGGTCTTTGCCTCACACACTTGTAAGCGCCCGTCCAAAAAACGGGCAGCGGTGCCCCTGCCCTCAGGGCCCGCAAATATATGGGGCAGCCGTGAGTCAGAACGAGGACATGTGTCAGAGGGCGTGGCTAACCCTCTGACATCCGAGGGACCGCAGAGAGCCACTGCAGGTTCAGCAGGACTGGACCTCCATGCCACCAGCAGACTTGTATTGACTCCCAGAATTCAGCTTGTGGAATCAGACTTTAAGGGGCCTCTGGATCCAGGAACAGTAGGGTTAGTTATAGGAAGGTCTTCCACAACATTGAGGGGTCTAAAAGTTCATCCTGGGGTTATAGATCCAGATTATACTAGAATCGTTAAAATTATGGTAGAGTCACCTAAAGGCATTTCTGCAATTTCTCCTGGAGATCGAATTGCTCAGCTCGTACTCCTTCCCAGTCTTCATGAGTGGTTTGAAGCCTGCCCTGCCGAAAGGGGAGATAGAGGTTTTGGCTCCTCAGGCACGGACTTAACCATTTTGTCCCTTGACTTGGACCCACGGCCAGTTTTGACACTTAAGGTAGACGGAAAATGTATCCTTGGTCTGTTGGATACAAGTGCTGACAAAAGCATTATAGCCAAGAATGATTGGCCATCAGGATGGCCAATTCAAGCTTCCTCTCAAACCTTACAAGGCCTAGGTTTTGCAAGAGCCCCAGATATGAGTGCTAGACAGTTACAATGGAGTGACGATGAAGGCCATTTGGGGGAATATTCAGCCTTATGTCCTAGAATTCCCTACTTCCCTGTGTGGGAGGGATCTGCTGAAAGACATGGGATTTAAACTCAGTAATGAGTATTCCCCTGCTTCACAACAGATAATGACAAAGATGGGATATCATCCAAGCTTCGGGTTGGGAAAAAGACTGCAGGGGCAGAAAGACCCTATATCTGTACAGCAACGCCCTTCTAGGCAGGGGCTGGGTTTTTCTTAGGGGCCGCTGGGGAGGGAATTCCCATTACATGGAAAAAAGAGGAGCCAGTGTGGGTTCCTCAGTGGCCTCTCTCCTCTGAAAAATTAACAGCTGCAAATAAGTTGATAGCAGAACAGTTAGCCCTGGGCCACATCAAGCCATCCATATCACCTTGGAACACCCCTATTTTTGTAATAAAGGAAAAATCAGGGAAGTGGCATCTATTACATGATTTACGAGCCATTAATAATCAGATGCAGCTTTTGGGGCCAGAACAATGTCGGCTGCCTCTGCTGTCTTCCCTACCTGCTTCCTGGCCTGTAATTGTGGTTGATTTAAAAGATTGTTTTTTCTCCATTCCCTTGTTTCACAAGGATAGTGAAAGATTTGCCTTTACTGTTTCATCATGAAGAACCAGATAAAAGATGTGAGTGGATTGTCTTGCCACAAGGTATGGCTAATAGTGCTACTATGTGCCAGCTGTATGTAGGGGAGGCTATTACACCATTGAGAGAGAGATTCCCTGCTCTGAGATGCATTCATTATATGGATGACATATTACTGGCTGCTAAGGGTGAACAGATGCTGAACCAGGCTTATGTGGAGTTAGGTAAATTGCTTGAAAAGAAGGGACTATCTATAGCCCCTGAAAAGGTACAGAAGGATAAAATTGTTAGTTATCTAGGAGCATGAATCTGTGAGAAACAAATTATCCCACAAAAGGTAGAATAGAGAAAAGATAATTTAAGGACCTTGAATGATTTTCAAAAGTTGTTAGGTGATATAAATTGAATTAGATGTTATTTAAAATTACCAAACTATGAGTTAAAACCCATGTATAATGTTTTAAGTGGAGATTCTGCTTTAGATTCCCTGAGGCAATTGACTGACGAGGCAAGAAAGGCTTTACAAAAGGTGGAAGAAAGATTACAAGATGCCTTCTTGCAGAGGTTTCAAGAAGATCAGGATATTGTCATGTGCATTCTTCCCACATATCACCAACCTACAGGGCTGTTATGGCAAAATGGGCCACTGTTTTGGATTTACCCCAAGACATCTCCAGCCAAATCTCTTGAGCATTATCCTACTGCTGTAGCAACTTTAGCCCTGACCAGGATTCAACAGTGTTTACAATATTTTGGGACTACCCCAACCACCATTATAGTGCCTTCCTTATTCCAGCCATCAGGTTAATATTTTGTGTGCTACGAAAGATGATTGGGCCATTTTACAATGTGGTTTTGAGGGCACCATAGATAACCACTATCCCAAACATCCATTGTTGAGATTTTTAAGGAGCATCCTGTGATATTTCCTAAAATAACATCATCGCAGCCTATTTCCATGGCTCCAAATGTATTTACAGAAGGATCTAAGACAGGCTGTGGGGTGTATATGATAGATAAACAAGAACCTGTGATGCATCAGCTTCAATCCGGTTCTCCTCAGGTTGTAGAATTACAGACTGTAGTTGAAGTCTTTAAGGTTTGTCCTTTTGCTTTCAATTTAATATCAGATTCCGCTTCTGTTGTTAATGCCCTTAAAATTTTAGAAGTAACTGGACCTATTAAAAGCTCTAGTCCAGTTTGTCTTTTGTTTCAGCAATTGCAACATTTAATTTGGCAGAGAAGAAACTGTTTTTACATCCAGCATGTTAGAGCCCATACAGGTCTGCCAGGTCCCTTGAGTGAAGGAAACGATACAGTTGATCAGTGGACTAGGATGGAATGTATATTCATGAGTTCTACCTTGGAGAAGGCGAGAGCTTTTCATAAGGCTTTTCATGTTAATGCTAAAGCATTACAACAGACATTTCATTGCTCTCGAGCAGATGCTCAACAGGTAATTTTAGATTGCTCTCAATGTGTGACTCATCAATATCCACCCAGTATTGGAGTAAAACCACAGGGTCTACTCCCGCTGAAAATCTGGCAAATGGATGTAATGCATGTCTCTGATTTTGGTAAACTCAAGTATGTGCATGTTTCAGTGGATACCTGTTCGGGCGTGATGTACGCCACACCTCTCACTGGAGAGAAGGCATGTAACGTGATTGCCCATTGCCTAGAAGCGTGGGCCGCTTGGGGCAAACCTCATCAATTAAAGACTGATAATGGACCTGCTTACACGGGCCAAATGTTCACCTCCTTTTGTCATCAAATGGAGGTGCAGCTTGTTCATGGCTTGCCTTATAACCCTCAAGGACAAGGCATTGTGGATCGTGCACACCACGCACTAAAAGAATGTTTACAAAAACAAAAAGGGAATAGGCCATGGCCGTACCCCAAAAGAAAGATTTTCTCTTGCTTTGTTTACTATAAATTTTCTAAATTTGGATGTTCAAGGTTGATTTGCAGCTGATAGACATCAGGACCCCTATGGCCCTGCTAAAGGGATGGTCAAGTGGAAGGATATCCTGACAGGGCTCTGGCGTGGGCCTGATCCTGCGCTGACATGGGCATGAGGCTCTGTTTGTGTTTTCCCACAAGACCAACAAGATCCAGTGTGGATGCCAGAGCATTTGATTAGAAGAGTTCAACACAAGGAGCATCATGCCTGTGTCTGTTGATGCTCCCCATGCCGTGACTAGTGTACAATATGAGAACTTTACTCATACTGCAAATTTGTCTAAACAGTTGTCTAGTTATCTCCTAGGTAACGGAACTGAAGAATTTGATACTATGATGGAGCAGCTGAGGGTGGCCATCGTCACGGTGAACTCTACCCAAGTGGATGCAGAACTAACAGGATTGTCATCGTGAATTACTGCAGCCATAAATCATCTAAAAGAGTGGGCGGGCTTGGAAATGTTAGCAGGCCTCTTGGTGTTGGTCTCCCTGGCTTGCCTGTGGTGTATATGCAAGATCAGGTTTCCTCTACAATGCAATGCAGTCATGATCATTCAAGCCTTAACAGCCATTGAAGCAGGACAGTCCCCCCACACATGGATGATGACCATAGAATTGTTACGCTCAGGATGCGAAGCTAAGCACTGCACTCAGGGTCAGCCGCTTTGGGCCCAGAGAAGAGCATGCCTGATTGCATGTGGGTTGATACCCTAGACCCCACCTCTGAAAAAAGGTATTGGACTGGTCTGATACTCTTCGGGTGGATGACAACTGAATGAGGATCAGTACAAGGTCCCAATGTCTCTATATATTCATAGATAAGGCCTCTACACTTGCCTGTTGCATTTAAAACAAAAACGGAGAACTGTAGAGAGCTGTGTAATGCCACGCCTTAAAGGTGGAGCTGGTTTCCACCTTCCACCTCCCCGATGGTGAGTGCTCTCAGTCATAAACAACTCCATATATGGCTAACGCTAAGGATCTAGCTTGCTTCCACGTTTCTGGACCTATCTGCGTTTCCCACATGGCTTGCTGCTGTTGGCTGCCCAGAGGTTATTTAAGCTGTGGGCCGGCTCTGCCAGGGGCAAGAGGGTGAGAAGATTGTTCAAGGGTCCTGAATAAACCATAGAAAGAAGATGTTTATCTTGCTCTGCTCTCTGGGTTGCACTGATAAACAGGTTTGTGGTGGGTTGGATGAGAATGCGCCCTATAGGCCAATATATTAGAATGTTTGCTTCCCAGTGGTGGAACTGTTTGGGAAGAATTAGGAGGTGTGGCCTTGCTGAAGGAGGTGTGTCATTGGAGGTGGGCTTTGAGGTTTCAAAAGCCCACACCAGTTCAGTCTCACTCTCTCTGCTTCCTACTTGCAGATAAGGATGTAAGCTCTCAGGTCCTGCTTCAGCACCACGCCTGCCTTCTGCCATGCTCCCTACCATGATGTTCATGTACTCACCCTCTGAAACTATAAACAAATGTTGGGACCAATTGGAGTCCTGGCCTTCAGCTGCTCTTCCCTGTCTAGAGCCTTCTAATTGGGGTTACTAAAAGCTGTGCCTAGCCTAGAGGATCAGAGGATGGGATTTTCACCTGTTGGCCATTGACTGTAGGGTATTTAAGCCTCCATGGTGTTATTAAAGAAAGGGCTTTGTACCAGCGATTGGAGGTCCCTGTGTCTGTTTGTCTCTGTGTGTGTTTCCTCAGCCTCCAGCCCCTTGTCTGAAGCTCACGAACTGGATTCTAGATCATAGAGCACAGACGGGGTTGGGGGGAGATTGCCACAAACAAACCCCAAATTAAGTATTTTCTTTATAAGTTGCCTTGGTCATGTGTCTTTACAGCAAAAGAAAAGCAACTAATACAGGCTTCTTTCCTTACTTTTTAGAAACGTTTTATTTTATTTTTACTTTATTTTATTTTATATTAATGAGTGGTTTGCCTGCATAAATGTTTATATGCTACACACATGCAGTACCTGCAGAGGCCAGAAGAGGGCACGAAATCTTTGGGAAGTAGAGTTGTAGGTGGTGTAGGCTGTATGTGAGTACTGGGAGCGAACCTAGGTTCTCTGAAAGAGCACAGTGCTCTTAACCACGGAGTCATCTCTCTAGTCTCTTCTTCCTTACATTTTTCTGGTGTTACCAGTGAAAGCAACGCCTTTACCTGGGTGCCTCCCCAACCAGGGAGAACAGTTCAGAAAATGTTAGCCTGAGTCACACTCTCCTTCTAGGCAATCAAAGGACAGTGGACCTTAGTGCAACTGCACAGGAGGGGGCAGCAGGCTCCAGTCCCGTCTGGTCAGTGCTGGTGTGCACACCTGTGCCCCTTTCATTATTACTGTGCTGCTGTCCCTGTGTTAAAGCTGCATCTGTGGGATTGATGGGTCTAGTTGTGACGGAGACTGTTGTCTGCTTTTTCGAAATAATTCCCATACAACATAGAAGAAAACTGTCCTGACTATGACCTAAACAACCAACAGAACAGTATATCAAGTCATAATTGATAGCATTCGATGACTTCTGTAGTGTAAGCACATCCACAACCACCGATTTTAACTTAGTCTTATGTCACCACATGCATAACTAGAAAGAGGTGCACAGTGACTTGTGTGTGTGTGTGTGTGTGTGTGTTTGAGAGTGTGTGTGTGTGTTTGAGAGAGAGTGTGTGTTTTTTTGTCTCTGTATGTGAGAATGTGTATGTGCATACACATGTGTGCATGTGCGCATTTGTGTTCATCTGTGTGTGACTGCACTTGTGTGTGAGTGTGAGTGCATGTGGGTGTGTTCATGTATGCTTGCCCTCAAGTTTGTGTGAGATTGTGTATGAGTGTGCATGTCTATGTGTGCATATGAGCTTGTGTGTGTATGTACGCCCAAGCACACATTGCTGGAAATCCACCCCAGGCCCTTGCACATGCTCTGCCCAAGAGCCGCATCCCACCCTCCCTACTGATATGCAATGCTGTCATACCCTATGTTAGGTATAAGTAAGCTCGAATGTCTATCGTCACAACAGCTTGTAAAATAATCAGTGATGAGCTATCAACTCATTTTCAATATTAAATAAAACCTTTAGCTATTTCATTTGGTGGTGGCCTTGTCTGACAATTGATTTTAAATTAATTTAACAGTTGACTCTGGCTTTTGTGAACAGGCTTCAGGGAATAATTATAGCTTTTCTGGTGTGGCCCATCCTCACCTGATATGGCCCATCCTCACCTGAAGATGGGTGTCAGCTTCCACTCACAGCCGTAGCTGGGGTTTCCCTCACTGGCTGGTAGCTTTTACTCTTCTCTCTTGAATGCTGAGAGCTGTGTGTGTTTCTGCCGTGGTGATTCTGTGCCACACTCAGTGTCTAGTGTAGGGAGTGTGCTTCCCAGCACATATCACCATAGCTTTGGTGGGTAGTTTGATTTCTTGCACTTTTATTATTCATGCATTTCTCACATTGAAAATGAATCTTTAAGCCTAGACCTTTGTTTACAGACACCACAGATAGGAACTGGTGTGATCTAATCAGGCTCAGGGCTGTTGTTGGGTACTAGGATTTCATGCTTCTAACAAGGAAGTCCCGGGAACTAACTGCTTGGGTTTGGGGTCTGAGAGCAACTGGTGCTCTGAGAAGCAGTTGCAAGTTGGGTTCATGCATGTACCAGTCATGTCCCTAGCAGGAAACAGATGGAAACTCAGCTTTGTTACCCTGAGAGAAGTCTGGCTAGGACCTATTTACTAGTTGTAACCTCTGAGCAGCCAGGTGGTGGTGGTGCATGCCTTTAATCCCAGCACTGGGGAGGCAGAGGGAGTCGGATCTCTGTGAGTTTGAGAACAATTTGGTTTACAAGAGCTAGCTCCAGGACAGGCTTCAAAGCTACAGAGAAACCCTGTCTCAAACAAACAAACAAAATCTGAGAACAGTCTATCACAGTGTGCACTGGACTAGGGAGAGAAATTAACGGCTGCCTCAGTTGCCATCTTGTGGCTTGAAAAAGAAATGTGCTCAGGCTCATGGATTGGAACAATTATCTACAGCAACGGTGTTGTTTGGAAAAGTCACAGAACGGTTATTGGGTGGACCCTTACAGGAGGAAGTATGCCGCTGGTGGTGGGCTTTGTGGGTGTACAACCTTGCCTCACTTCCTGTTCTTTTTCTGCTTCCTGTGCATGGATGAAAATGTAGCCAGATGCTATGGTACAACTGCAATCTGGGTTCAAGTTCTGAGTCAGGGAAGGGGCACTGGTGGGAAGAAATGTCCGATCACAGATGAGTTTCACACAACTGTCAGCCCCAAACAGCTTCAGCCATCTTTATTTATACACCAAAAACAAACATGGTTTTCCATACTCCAATGTTAACCTCCAGGAAAAACAAATATGTCAAATATGGTTTTTTCTAACTTTTACATCAAAATACTTTTAAAACAAAAACAATAGTTATTGTTTTGTTAGCTTTGCCAAATACTGAGCCAGGTACATCCTGTCTTTACAAAACTAAAAAATGATTGACAAAGGCACACATTTTCAAGAACAAAAATCCCATTCAAAACACATTTACAGAAATAGGGGTAATCTGTCTCCAATCCTGTCAGCACTGAATTAGAACAGCTCCCAGGGTCTGAAATGACAGCTGGTGTCCCCAGAGGAGAAACCTGAGAAGCATCAGCACCCAAAGAATTTTACGGGAAAATATTTGCGAAGCAATGGGGTTTCCAGGACATGGTCACGTCTGTCCCAGGCATGACTGACAAAGTGGCACTAAACCAGCCAGAGAATCATCAGTATTACAAGAGAGGAGAGAGCATGCAGGCTGCATGGTCCCAGCAGTGTTCTGTGCTGTCCTGAAGTCCGCTGGTCCTTGCCGGGTGAGATTTGTACCTGTGGGATTTGGCCTCAGCTGTAGACCCATTGGATAAACATCGTATATAACAGGTCAGAAACCAGTACACACAGCCCCTATCAGCCAGCCAGCTTCCTGCTCCTGCTGACCAGCATCCCTGCCTGTTGCCACACCATTCCCTCCTTCTGCAGTACCGTCCTGCCATGAAGGACTCTGTTCTGCTAGGACCATAGCCAAAATAAACTCTTTTCTCCCAGCACAGAATGTTTCTGTCACAGCAACAGAGAAGAAACGAGTGACATCTGAAGCTTGAGAGCTGAAGGAAGTGATGGCGGAGCCCTGCAGTCAGAGGATGGCAGAGGGAGCCTCCCGGGGACACCTGTGGTCTTGCTGAGCAGAACCAGAGTGCTCTAAGACCTGTCTAGAGGAGGGGTGTGGAAAAAATGGGGAAGGCAAGGGTCTCCCATGTTACCACATGAGCCAAGTCCCATCAATTTGGAAGATGTAAAAGCTGAGATGGGAAAACCAAGAGAGGGCAGCCCCTCCAGGGAGGGGGAAGCAAAGGAGCAGGTGTTGTGCATGGTCCCATCAGCTCTCTGCCTAAATTAGTCATGATTAATTCCTTTTGTGAAAACACAGTTTTTGTTAGGTTTAGATGGTGTCGGTTCCTTTAAATTTCCAATAAGGTAAGTACAGCTGGGCCTGCCAGTGCACAGCACTCAGTAGGCAGGAGTAGGTGGACCTCTGTGAGTTCAAGGCTAACCTGGTCTACATAAGTCAGTCAGGGCTTTATAATAAGACCCTATCTAAAAGGAAAAAGATAAGTATAACTTCGGGTTCCCCGACCTGCACTGTTATTGCTGTGTACATGTGAGGTCATGCCTGCAGGCTTATGCTTACTGCTAGAGTATCCGACTGTATTCATGGGGCAGACACCAGACATTGTAACAAATGAGGACACAGAGCTGTCCTCACAGCCGTCTGCACAGGCGTCACCCTAGGGACCTGAGAGGAAAGAGCCCACTCAGCAGCAACAGTGCAAATTTCCACTCCCTAAGACAGGATCCGTGCAGGACGTGGGGGAAGGTGGAGGGAAGTCAAGGCAGACTCATACAATCATCTCCTGTGAGTCGTGAATGAAAGACTGACTCACCAACAATGAAAGACATGGTGCAGATCGTTAACCCGTGTCCTCTGAAACCAGACTGCCTGGTGCCAACTGCGGTTTCGTCATTCACTCATGTGACTCCACACTTAGCCCTTCTGCCCCAGTTTCCTTACCCCTAATGCAAATGGTGATTGTCTCAGTACCTCACTCGGGGAGTCAGCACTTGTAAGTGCACAGCAAGGTACTTGGCAAGAGGTGCACTCCCCACAATAGAAATGGAAAAACAGAGTAGATGAGGATCAGCAACAGTGAGACACCGGATGCTGCTATGGCTGCAGGGCCTGGTAACACAGCTGCCCACGTGTCTGACCCAAAGGACACTTGTGGGTTTGGGAACAGGGTCCCAGTTCCAAGAACACAGGACAGAAAGAAGCCAAGTTTCATTTGGGTTTTGTTTTTGAGTGGAATGAAGGACTGGACCAGAAGTCATTTTTGCCTGCCCTCCATAGCCCTCTGAACCCCTTGGGGATGTGGGGACTTTAGTTGTTTCTCCTGTCCCCAGCTCTCTTCTCATACCGAGCAAACCATGAAATCCTGTGTGAGAATCAGCCGCTCACAAAGGTGTAGAGCCATGCCTTCTCATTGGTTAGACCGAGACCAGGTACAGCACACAATGTCTCTGAGCTGGTTTCATCCCGTTAGACTGTCTCCTAGATTCCTCACAGGAAAACACACTGAGGCAGTGACCCTGAATCATCACCTCTACCACAGCTAATGGAGACCACCCTGGGATTAGGGTCCATGATCTGGTTGTGACTTAGAGTGGGTTGTGTCTCCCCAGTCCTGTCACTGACCCCACAGTCTCCCCTTGAAACCATGTAATTTTGTAGACACGAGAGCAGACACTCCAGAAGGCATGTGTACGAGGGGACTTTCCACAGCGATTTCCCTTCCCCCAAACGCTAACATTCAAGCCTCACACTTACCACTGTAGCTGAAATAGAGACACTGATGACAAAGAGGCTTTACAGAGGGTGGTTTCTGACCCAGCCAATGAGAGAGCAGTGTGAAGCAGCATCACCGGTCTCCGGCAGACTAAGTCACCAAGCCTGCCAGCAAGAAGCCCAGAAGAGCAACTAGGGGAAAGCAGCATAAAAGAAGAGATTTGTGAGATTATTAGGAAATTACAGATTGTGGGATAGGGTAGTAAAGGGAAGATTGTCATAGTCTAAGATTTAAAGAAACAATCAAAATCTCCAGAATATTTTTTAAACATTTTAGCATTGATGTTTTATTACTTGTATTTGTGTCTATGTACATGTATCTGTGTTAAGTGAATGTTACGTGTGTGCAGATGCTCATGGAGGCCAGAGGAGGACTCTCCTCCTTCTCCAGCCGCTTCCTGTATCCGTCATGTCTTCATCACAGAGTCCTTGAGATCAGTTCACACAGTTGGCAGCTACCCGGTCATCTGTGAGCTGGTGCCCAGTTTCCACACTGAACACATTTCAGATGGTTTTCATGTTCATACAACAAAAATTCCAACCCTGGTTTCTGTCATTCAGATCTATCCTCTTCCTGATGTCATCAGACAGCACGGTCTTCCACCAGTGACCCATTTCACCCTCCTTGGCACGAACTGTAGATCCCTCTGTAGCCACTGGGGCACCCGAGTTCTCTTCAGCATCTCTGGTCCTCACCTCCGGTTCCTACCTGAAGTCAGAGCACTTAGTCATCCCTGCTCTCCCTGGGCTCAGGGAAGGGATGGAGAGCCTGGCACCCCGCAGCCTCAGTCTCTTGCATACTTCCAGTCTTGAAGCACCATCACCCCTTTTGGTTTGCTGGGTGCACCCCTAACTGGTGACCAAAGGTCCAATTGTGCCCCTGTGGTAGACATTTCACATTGGAGCCTGTGCAGCTATGATCCACTTTGGACTAACTTTTATGTGAGATACAGTATAGATTCCATTTTTCTACATAGGTGTTCAATTATTCCAATACCATACACTAAAGAAATTTCCTCACTAAATTCTCCAGGCATTTCTATCAAAGGATTATTATATACTTATATTTGGCATAAATGTAGCACACACACATACATTTACATTCATATAACATTGTCTTGATGTAACTGTATAAAAAGTATTAAATAACTGTATAAAACGTCTTAAATATCAGTTATCCTAAACCTCCATCTTTATTCTTTTTGAAAATTGTTCCTTCTGTTCCATCCCTTCCTTTCCCATGTAAACTGATCAACTTCCTCAGTAAAGTCACAGAGCTTTGTGTTGAAACTGTGCCCGGTCTACACATAAATCAAGAGTGAATTAGCCCTCAGCACATGGGCTCTCCTCCATGGATGTGGTTCATCTTTCCATTCTGTTAGTAGTCTATGAGTTTGCTCAGTCCTGTGTCAAAGTTTTCAGCACATGGATTGGGTCCGTTGTTTGTCCAGGTGTCCCTAGATATTTTATATCTTGGGTGGTACTTCATCAGTAAAAACTATACATTTTAATTTTAGTATTTTATTATAGTTACATGGATATAAAGTTGACCGCCAGTGATGAATTTGTGTCCTGGAGCATTTCTTTTGCATTATTTTTTAATGTGGACTCTGTAAGACATTTTATATAGGAGACAGACAAGCAGTGGCCCGCTGACCAAATCCAATCAACTGCCTCCTGCTTTGTAATATATGAGCTCTGTGGATGGCTACAACACTTTCTTTTGGATGTGTCTAGGCCGGTTATTGAATGTCTTCATAAAAACCTCGATCTTGTCTTAAATCACATAACCTAAACAATTATCATGTGATCAAACATAAAAAGTTTGGCAGTCCTCACAGGGTAGTCTCATTGTTTCAGTGAATAGAGACAGAATTATTTTGTCTTTTCTGAAAGACACACTTTGCCAACGAAAACACCCATGCCTGGAGCTGACTTTGTGGGAACGTTTGTAAGTACAAGTTCAATGTATCTGTGGAGACAAAACCGTTTTCTCTTGGTCTGCTGTCTTGGGTGGCCATAGCTTTAGCATTTAGTATTTTACAGGAGGTATGTCCATTTCATCTGAGTCATCTGACATAGAGATAAAGATTTTCATAGATGTCTCTGCACAATACGTGATTGTGCCCCTTCTCTCCCTCTTGATATTATGTGTTTTTCTTTTTTTCTGGTAGTTTTGATCCATCTAGGGGTTTGATTAGGTTCATTTCTCTGCCAGTTAAAGAATTAAAAATCCAAAACAAAACAAAACAAAAACTAAAGGGCAGCAGGACAACAGAGAAATCTCAAAAACCAAAGACAATCAGCAGTTAAAGGAAGGCATTCGTTGAGGACTAGGAAGCATCACACAGCAGACAGACACAGAGACCCTCTGCAAATGTTAGTGATTTCTTAAACCACTGGGGTTCTGCTCCACTGTCTCTGATTCTCAAACCACAACTTTATGCTCTGTTTTGTTATTCCTTTCTTCTTTTCCTTTGAGCTAAAACTAATATCTCATGTCTATTTTCTCAAGATAAAATCTTTAGCCCACTGACCTGAGCTCTCTCTTCATTTCTGCTCTGCGTGGCTCTGTCATTTGATGGAAACACTGTGGCCACTGCCGATGGAAACACCTTAAATACTGTAGCATGTTACATTTTGTTTCATTTATCAAAAAAATACTTTTGGTTTATTTGTTCTGGACAGGGTTTCTCTATGTAGTCCTGGCTGTCCTAGAACTCACTCTGCAGACAAGGCTGGGCTCAAAATCAGAAAATTCCTGCCCCTGCCTCCTGAGTTCTGGGGTTAAAAACCTGTGGGCAACTGTGTGGAGCTGGAAAGTGAACCCAGTTTCTTTGCAAGAACAAGTATCCTTAGCCATCTCTTCAGCCATCTCTCAAGTTTCAGTTTTAAGTTGTCACTTTGCTTGCTTGGAGCTCAGGATTCACGCTAGAGCAGACTCAAGCTCCTCTGTCTCACGCTTCTTTACTTCTGCAGCATCCAAAACCACCTCTCGGATGACTTCGTCCACTGGAACCCTGGTGGAGCAGTGGCTAAAAAGAGCCACCCCGCCACACCTCGTGGACAGGAAGGCTGGCTTTTCCCAGTCCAGACCTGGGAACCGGGAATGGGGACCACAACTCTTGCCCTGACTGTCTGAAGTGCACTGTGGCTACCGGCTGGTGTGTAATCCACTTCACGCTCAAAGCTAAGCTGTCTTGGGCCATTGTATTTTGTCACAGTTTGAAATAAAAACAAAGACCAAATAGGACTTGAGTCTGACTATGTGACAGTGAGGATTCTGAAATTAGGAAAATGCCTTGTTAGTGGTCTCTGTCCTCTCTGTCTGCCATCCCTTCCCACGGCTTCTGCTCAGGGTTTTCTCTCAACCTTGTCCCTTCTGTCTCCCTGTGAAATTATCAACTATACTAAACATCCACAATCAATCTCTGTCTCTCTCTCTCTCTCAGTGTGTGTGTGTGTGTGTGTGTCCAAGCTGTGAATGTGGCTCAGTGGTCGAGCGCTTGCCTAGCACGCACAAGTCCTGGAGTTTGATTCCTGTGCTGGCTAATTTTGTGTTAACTTGTCACAGGCTGGAGTCGTCTGAGATGAGGGAAGCTCAGCTGAGAAAACGCCTCCATGAGATCTGGCTGTAGAGCATTTTCCTAGCTAGTGATTGATGGGCCCAGTCTAGTGTGGGTGGGGCCATCCCTGGGCTGGTGGTCCTGGGTTCTTTAAGAAAGCAGGCTGAATGATTCATGATGAGCAACACAGTGAGCAGCTCCCCCTCACAGCCTTTGCATCAGCTCCTAACTCTAGGTTCCTGCCCTGCTTCAGTTCCTGTGCTGACCTCCTTTGACGATGAACAGTGATGTGGAAACATAAGCTAGATCAACCCTCTCCTCCCCAGACTGTTTGGTCCTGGCGTTTCAGCACAGCAGTAGGAACCCCGACTAGGACAATTCCAAACAGTGGAAAACAAAACACAAAAAACAAAGGAACATACTCTTTCTAAAGAAACATTGGTTCCACTGGTAACAGAGAAAAATAAACAACAGGAAAGTCTAAACTCACAGGGATCAGGATCAGAAGGAAGCTGATGAAACCCCCATCTGCAGACAGGATGAAGGACCACTCGGGGGAGCAGATCTGAGACTCCCTAGAGCAGAGCCACGCCCACCCATGGTTAGAAGGGTGAGACGTGGAGGATGAAAGAGAGGGGGCTGCTGCCCTCTGTGGGAGGTCTGCCCTTCCCCTGTCAGGTTAACGACAGTGAGACCCTGGAGTGTCCCCATCCTTGAAACCTAATCAAGGAGTGTTCTGTTCCATAGTCGTTTCTTGACTGTTTGATGCCATTTTGCAAAGCCCTTTAGTGTGTTTTTAATACATTTTGGTACATCACCCATTTGTAACTTAGTTTTCCTTTATGACTTTGTCATTTTCATTTCCCCTGACATCAGTTAACTTTCATTTTGTGTCTTCTTGTTTCCTAACCATTTAGTTTCTGGGTTTCTCATTCTTAATTTGGATTTTCTTCAAGTGGTGAATGCATGCAGGATTCACTCTGGCCTCGCTGTTGTAGCCATGGCTCCTCATTTTGTCGTTAATTTTGGAGACAATATGCACTGCTTAATAGCAACTTTGATCACATCTATAGTTTTGCATTCTATTTGTTTCTATTTTCCTTTATTAACCAGAACAGTTTAGTGCATTAGAACAAGAACGTTGAAGGCTTTCTGGGTTTCTTAGCTCAAGGTCGCCCTCTAGTGTTTCCAAAGAGCAGTACCATTTCATTAACAGTGTGGGGAAGTAGATGTCCTCTGATTTTATAACTCTTATTTCTGGAAATAATTATTTTTCCCACACACACTTCCTTTTTCTCTTTAAAGCCATGGTTCTCGGAGTTCCCACCTTTGAAGCCGTCACTTCACTCCCTAGTTTAATGCTTCCCCAAGATCTTCCCCGCCGGTTTCCCTGCCCAGTTTGCCCTCGGTCAGACCCCACAGCAACAGCAGAAGACAGCACAGCTGGGAAGACCTCAGACTTGTTTCCACAGCGACCCCGTTCAGAACGGAAGGTTTTATTTTTAAGATAGGTTCTCACTACGTAGCTCTGTCTGTTCTGGAAATCACTGAGTAGACCATGCTGGCCTCAGACTCACAGAGATCCATCCACCTGTCTTTGCTTCCTGGGTCCTGGGATTAAAGTTGTGTGCCGCCACAAAGGGCTGGAAGGTCACTGTTGCAAAGATGATTTTCTCTCGATCCATTACCCACATGTCCCTGCAGTTTCTTCTCCAGGTTCTATCGTGCATCCATGTGCTTTGCTGGGGTGAAGGATGTCGCCCTGTGAATATGTTAAGTCGAACATCATCGTATTCCTCCCACCTACGCTGTCCCTGACAGCCCACATTCCTTGTCAGACTCAGAACAGTAAACCCTGAGAGCAGTGGAATTGAGAACAAAGTTAGATGAACAACACGTCAAAGTGATCAGAATCTAGTACTCTATAAGTACTCTTTATGGACAAATTAATTTATATAAATGTGTATACTGGTGCAAAAGAGGTGTTTAGAATTAACAATGTTCCCTTTTATGATGAGGTTTTTAAAAAAGAAGCACATTAAACTTAAGGAAACTAAAGGAAGATAAAGATGAATTGTTAAAAATTAGAGCGAAGATATGAAGGAAAAATGAAAAGTAGAAAAATTAAAATTTTAAACTAGAGAAGGTTCTTTGAAGAGACAAATAACAATTTTAAACCCCTATGAAATAAGAAGTTAATACATACCACCAATGAGAAAGTGCAAGGCAGGCCTGCTGCTGCAGTCACACAGACACTAGGTGACTAAGACAGGAGCTATAAATAACTTTTTGCCAACAACTCAACAAGAAGATGGAAACAGAAATGGAGACCTGGACACCTATGGTCAAATGAGGACAAAACGGTGTCCAAAGCCAGGTGAGACCACGTGGGAAAATAGCACAGATCTTCATTGACAGGGTAGGTCTCCTTCATAGAGGAGATGCAATGGTGAAAAAAATCACACACATAACACAACACATACACCCACATGCATACTACACACACATGACTCAACACATATCATACACACCACACATGCACACACACCATACACGCCACATATACTCTTCACACATAACACACAAAATATACACACCACAGACACACATCCTCACATACCACACATCCACACATACTACACATACACACAAAATGTACATACACATACACACACACGGCACATATTATACAGACACCACAACACATCCACACATCAAAAACACCATACACAATATACATACACACCACACTTACTACACATGCAGACACCACACATCACACACACACACAAAACACACATACCACACACATCACACCACACATACACATGCACACAAAACACATACACACATAAAACACATACACTACAAACATGACACACCACACATACACATGCACACAAAACACATACACACATAAAACACATACACTACAAACATGACACACCACACATACACATGCACACAAAACACATACACACATAAAAGACATACACTACAAACATGACACACTACACACACACACACACACACACACACACTCACCAGTAATTTAGAATTACGCAGAAATTAGACCAGTTTCAGACCTGAAAGTAGAAGCCATGAAGTGGAGGTCTCACACATGAGACACAAACCCAGACAAGGAGAAAGAGTTTGGTGACTCGTGGAAAAGTGCAGACCCCACGAAAAGGAAGGTGGGGGCAGTGAGCCATTTGGGAGAGGGTTACTGAAACTGGGAACAGAGAGGTAAGAATATGGAGGGCAGCTCTTGCAGCCATAGCTCAGTAGATCTGCTTGATTCTGAAGCCACTTGGTAAATAAAGTTCCAAGAATAGACTGGCAGTGGTGCGCACACCTTTATCCCAGCACATGGGAGGCAGAGAGCAGCCACAAATGTTCTCCATTCCCTGGTCCCCCGGTCCTGTTTCTCTCCACCCGCCGGGTCCCGCTCACTAGGTTCTCCAGTGGCTTATGAAATAACCATTCTGGGACTTAATATTAATTACATACTGTTTAGCCTAGTAGCTCAGACTTTTTAGAAGCTAACTTGGACATCTTAAATTGACCCGTTTCTATTAATTTGTGTATTGCCACGAGTCTGTGTCTTACCAGTAAGGCTCCAGGGTCTTTCTCCTTCATCAACTACTTAGCGTCTGCCTGACTCTGCCTTCTTTCTCCCTGCATTTAGTTCAGTTTTCCTACCTACCTATATTCTGCCCTGCCGTAGGTCAAAGCGGCTTCTTTATTAACCAATGTTAATAAACTATATTCACAGAATACAGAGGGGAATCCCACATCATCCCCCCTTTTCCGTCTAAATAAAAAGGAAGGTTTGTACTTTAACGTAGTAGAATTACATATAACAAAACAGTTACCAAACAAGAATTACAGTTAAAATATTTCTTTGTGAGTCTAAAGTTTAATATCTAAGTTATCTTTTTTTATTTTTATTTTTTATTAAAAATTTCCACCTCCCCTCCTCCCACTTTCCTCCCCTCCCCTCCTCCCACTCTCCCTCCCCCTCCTTCTCCAGGCCAAAGAGCAGTCAGGGTTCCCTACCCTATGGGAAGTCCAAGGTCCTCCCCGCTCCCCCCAGGTCCAGGAAGGTGAGCATCCAAACAGACAAGGCTCCCACAAAGCCCATCCATGCAGTAGAATCAAAGCCCAGCACCATTGTCCTTGGCTTCTCAGTCAGCCTCCACCGTCAGCCACATTCAGAGAGTCCGGTTTGATCACGTGCTCCATCGGTCCCATTCCAACTGGCCTTGGAGATCTCCCATTAGATCTGTCCCACCATCTCAGTGGGTGAACACACCCCTCACGGTCCTGACTTCCTTGCTCATGTTCTCCCTCCTTCTGCTCCTCATTAGGACCTTAGGAGCTCAGTCCAGTGCTCCAATGAGGGTCTCTGTGTCTATCTCCATCCATCACCAGATGAAGGTTCTACGGTAATATGCAAGATATTCATCAGTGTGGCTATAGGACAAGGCCAGTTCAGGCACCCTTTCCTCTGCTGGTCAGGGAACAAGCTGGGGACATTTCCTTGGACACCTGGGAACCCATCTAGAGTCAAGTCTCTTGCCAACCCTAAAATGGCTCCCTTGATTAAGATATATACTTCCCTGCTCCACATCCACCCCTCCTTCATCCCAACCATCCCATTCCCTCAAGTTCTCCCCATCCTCCCCTTCTCCCTTCTCTCCCCCCATCTCCCCTTATCCCCACCTCACCCCTACCCCCGTGCTCCCAATCCCTGCCCGGCAATTTTGCCAACTTCCAATATCCAAGAGGATAACTATATATTTTTCTTTAGGTTCACCTTCTTATTTAGCTTCTCTAGGATCACAAATTATAGGCTCAATGTCCTTTATTTATGGCTAGAATCCATGTAGGAGTGAGTACATACCATATTCCTCTTTTGGGGTCTGGGTTACCTCACTCAGTAAAGCGTTTTCTATTTCCATCCATTTGCAAACAAAATTCAAGATGTTGTTGCTTTTTACCGCTGAGTAGAACTCTAACATGTATATGTGCCACACCTTTATCCATTCTTCTATTGAGGGTCACCTAGGTTGTTTCCAGGTTCTGGCTATTACAAATAGTGCTGCTACAAACATAGTTGAAGAAATGCTTTTGTAGTATGACTGGGCATCTCTTGGGTATATTCCTAAGGTAGGTTGACTCCCAGATTCCTGAGAAACCGCCACACTGATTTCCAAAGTGGTTGCACAAGTTTGCATTCCTACCAAAAATGGATGAGTGTTCCCCTTACTCCACATCCTCTCCAGCATAGGCTATCATTGGTGTTTCTGATTTTAGCCATTCTGACAGGTGTAAGATGGTATCTCAGAGTTGTTTTGATTTGCATTTCCCTGATGGCTAAGGTCTATTTTATCTTTTATCATAACCAAGAAAACTGTAACTATAACTGTCTGTCTCTTCGACTCCAGCAAAGAAGGATACAACATTACCTAAGCAAACAGAAAGTCTATTGTAAGCAGCTTCCAAAGTTCTGGAATTGACAGATGTATCTTCCTGCCTGGACAGTCATCCAAAGTTCTTTGTAACCTTGGGGCATCCATCCATCTTCATTCTACAGGTCCATAATATCTGGAAGACTTTTCAGTGAAGCAGGAAATTTGAAGATCTATTCTGCCTTCTACTGGCAAGGTTCATCATTGCTTTATTCTGTGTCCTGCAGAATGTCTGTTTGTTTTTGTTGTTGTTGTTGTTGTTGTGGGGTTTTTTGTTGTTTTTTTTGTGAAGCAGGGACCCTGAACAACAATCCTGTCTTTTCGCAAGTTCAGCAGTCATTTTTCTGTGAGTCCGGCATGTACCATCAGGCAGTCCAGGTAAGAGCAATTTCTTGCCCAGATGGCTAGCCTTGTCACATTGAAGACAAATTCCTTATTGAGCTTCTTCAATGCCCATCAACCTCTCTGAAGTAACTGGTGTGGCCACAAACAGATATGTCTCACTGTTGAGAAAAGTCTAAGTTTTTAAAACATTTAAATGCCATATTTCGTAGGCCTTTGGAGTGTTGAAGATTATCTATCTAACTGAAATATATCTATATATATTTAGAAAACCTAACTAACACGGCTACAAGTTTGATTACTATAAATGACTATCTATTAATCTGTAACTTTAGATTATACATTACATTTTTAAATGAGCTGTATAAACACAATACCTTAAATAAGAGTAGAAATATACATATAACAAAATTGACCTTAAATTTGTGTCAGTAAACCAAAGTCCATACCAATATAAAGTTCTCATTTCTATATCATATCCCCCCATTCTTTAGAAAGAGATTTACTGTGACCATTAACCAGTTATAATCAACTCCTTTTAAATGAAAACAAACATTTACAAACAATCATTTTGGGAATTTGAGCATTGTTTTCTCCAAACTGCTTCCTGCTCTTTGTTGAGTGAAGTATTTTTAGGGTTCACAGAGACCTTTCAGGGTGTTTTTTTCCACCAAACCACATTGACCTGGAAGGAATCCACAGATTCTCATCTCCTGCAGAAAGAAAAGCAGAACCTCCTTTCCAAAGTAACATATCCTTAGACTCAAATTTTGAAGTTTATTTGTTTTATGTTATTTTACTGGCTCTTTTAAAAACTTTGTTTTATTTTTTAAGAATATTTCTTTTTAAAACTATAATCTCTTTCCTCTCTCTCTCTCCCAAGCCTTTGTACATTTTTTAAACACACTCATGGAAAGTTTGGCTGGACTGATATTAAAATAAATACAGTAACTGGGCCTGTACTAGAAAATCTATGGCATCTCCCATCGCCCCTGCATCTCCATGCTCTGGGACTCACAGTCTCCAGGGCACCTCAGAGATCCAAAGTAAACCTGAAATTTACAACTTCTGATTCCAGAGTATTAGTGAAAAATGCTAATATAGTCGTGGGTTCTATAATAATTCAGTTAATAATGGAATGCAGCTCTTCTGTGAGCCCTGGACTGGCTGAGAGAGTCTGTTGGGATGTGTAGGCTGTAAAAAGACATGAGGGACAGAACAACAACACAGTCCAACATGAGAGAGAACAGCAGGGGGAGAATAAAGAGAGCGTGTGGGTGTTCTTCCTTCCCTGACCCTCAGACAGAAAAGTCCTAGCTTCCCCATGCTGTGGACTCTCTTTGAGTCCTGAGTACTGCCTTAGAGCCTGGACCTCTGAGGCAGTGATAATGTTTACCGTTAATTAAGGTCAGGGAGAAAGTTGAAAAACTTGCCCGAACTTCTGTTTTCATCGCCACCTAGTGGCTGCTCATAACACTAGAGCCAAAAGATCAAGATCAACCTGAGCCGCAAAATGAGCTCAAGGTCACTGTGGTGGACTTAGTGAGACTCTGCGTCAAAATTTAAGTCAAATAAAAAGCCCAAGGGGACTAGGGATGGAGCTCAGGGGGGAAGTGCAGCAGCCACAAGGTCCCTGGCTTCACTCTCCAGTGCTGAGAAAAAACAAGCAGGAAATCTTACTGCTGCAGTTTGGTTAATTTTGTCAACTAATTCCAGGAGTTAAATATTTAAATGTAAGTCTAACAGAGCATCCACAATTGTGCATGGTGAAAACTACACACTAAGTAAATAAGTCAAAGTGGGCTGGAGAGATGGCTCAGTAGTTAAGAGCATTGGCTGCTCTTCCAAAGGACCCAGCTTCAGTTCCAGCACCCACAGGTGGCTCACAACTGTAACTCCAGTTCCAGGGCACTGACGCCCTCTTCTGGCCTCTACAGACACTGCACATACATGCAAGCAAAACATTCACACACAAAATAAAATGAATAAATCTAATCAATGAATGAAATGATGAAGGAAGAAGCATTCTGTCTGTGAGCTAGAAGCGTTAGCACAGTACAGATGGGGACATTTTCAAACTTGTCACCATCTCTGCAACTGAGAGCAAGGAATTGGAATAGCTATAACTATCTTGAAAAAGAATAAAGAATTCGAAAATCCATCTGCCCAGTTTTAAGACATAGAGCTACAGAAATGAAGATGTGAGACAATGGCCAAGGAATAGGCCCAACCCAGCAGAGCAGAATAAAAAAAAATTAGATGCAGGCAAATGCAGTATGGCCAAATAAAATTTTAGCATTTTGTTTTTTATTGCATTGTGTGTGTGTGTGTGTGTGTGTGTGTAGGGATGTATGTGTGTATGTGCATATGTATAGGGGTGCATGTGTATGCATGTTATATGTGTGTTCACACAGTTATCTGTGTATATGAGGGGGGTGTGTATGCTTGTTATGTGTGTGTGCACACTCATCTGTGTGTAGGGTGCATGCAGCCACTGTGTCGTGTCAGAGGTCAGAGAACCTCCTGTGGGAGTCAGTTCTCTCCTTTCACTGCTTGGGTCCCTGGGATCAAGCTCAAGTTGCCAAACTTGGCAGTAAACACCTTTATCCACTGAGGAGCCATCTTGCAGCTTCTAAATAATTTTTTATAAAAATGTAAAGTTGAACCAGGTGGTGGTGGCATATGCCTTTAACTCCAATATTCAGGAGGCAGAGACAGGTGGATCTCTGAGCTTGAGGCCAACCTGGTTTACAGAGCAAATTTTAGGACAGCCAAGGCTACACAGAGAAACTCTGTTTTGAAAAACAAAATATATATATATATATATATATATATATATATATATATATATATAAACAAAATTGATGCATTATAGAGAAGGTAAAGTTTTCACCACACTGTGCTGAAGGAATTAAACATCTGTAGGCAAGAGAAGTGTGCCTGTGGCCCATGCTAGTAAACCTAGCATGTGAGAGGTACAAACAGGAGGTTCAGGAGTTCAAGATCAAGATAGCTACACAGCGATAGTGAGGACAGTCTGAGCTGCCTGAGATTCTCTCTCTCTCTCTCTCTCTCTCTCTCTCTCTCTCTCTCTCTCTCTCTCTCTCTCTCTCTCTCTCTCTCTCTCTCTCTCTGTGTGTGTATGTGTGTGTGGTGTGTGTGTGTGTGTGTGTTTGTGTGCGTGCGCATGCGCACGTGTGTGTGGACATGTGTGATGTGTGTGCATGAACCAGAAGTCAACTTCTTGTGGCATTCCTCAGGTGTCATTTGCCTTTGCTGTTGTTGCTATATTTGTTTTTGCACTGGGTTCCTCAGTGGCCTGGGACTCACTAAGCAGGCGAGGTTGGGAGCCCATGGACTCCAGAGTCTGCCTGTCTCCACATTCCTGGCCCTGGGACTACAAGTAGGCACCAGAGCTCCTGGGGATCATCTCAGGACCAATGCAGCTCTGGGAAGTCTGTACCTGGTACATCAAGTCAGGGTGCAGATTTGAGAGTCATTTTGACTGCATCATGCCCAAAAGCACAACGTTAGAACATGAGAACATGGAATGTCATCAATGCTCAATGACATTTATTAGAAATGTGAAATCTACAGGGAGAACAATTCTCAGCAGTGAGTCCTCCCCTGTCTATCATGTGGGTCCTGGGGATTGGACTCAGGTTGTCAGGACTGGTGGCATGTGGCTTTACCAACTGAGCCATATTGGACACATTTTAAATTTCTGATCACTACGCTCATGTTAAAAACATACTTGGAATGGTATCCATGGAGAGGAAAGAGGAGAAAGGAAGCAGGAGAAGAGAAAGACTCCTTGTAATGATGGTGGGGTGTGGACTCAGCTGTGCACACTCGAGAATGCTACAGCAGGCAGATCACAGGAGAGCTCCACGAATCGACTCTGAGCTACGACTCAAAATATCACAGCTATTGTGCTGGATCTGTGGTCTGCTCACTGCTGAGCTCAGCAGCCTCCTCCAGGGAGGCCCAGTCTCCATGAGAATGACTTGCATGGCCGACCAGGCTCCTCTGTCTTGGTCACTGAGTTCAGGTGACCTGCCATCCTCCAGTCCCCCAGGGTTTCTCCCGTTCTCCAGTCCCTCGTACAAATCAAAGAAGGAAAAATATGTAGATTTTTCTCATCCTTTAAAATCTATGCTGAAGCTGTGCAATGGTGGCGCACGCCTTTAGTCCCAGCACTCGGGAGGCAGAGGGAGGAGGGTCTGTGAGTTCGAGGCCAGCCTGGTCTTCAAAGCGAGTTCCAGTACAGTCAGAGCTGATATACAGGAACCCCTGTCTAAGAAACAAACAAACAAGCAAAAACAAAAACAAAACAAAAAAGCAACTCTATGTTTTTTTTTTGTTTGTCAAATAGACATGGTGAACTCAGAGAATGTTTTTGTTCTCAGAGAAAAGCTAGGCTAACAAACCCCAAGGTTTGTTCCTCTTCTGTATTGGTTGAGACCCTGACATTAAAGGGAAATCTTTTCTTAGCACATCACATCCTGTTTTCTGCTCATAACCCCGCATTTTCATGGTCTAACGATGCTCATGTTAGCACAGTCTGTCTCCCAGGCTAAAAAACAAACTGCACTCAGTAACCTAAGGCCAGATAATAATTAGCATATTCACCTTGTCTGCCTGCTCTTACACCTCAGAACTGTCATACAGTGCTGAACACTTACGTGGGGTTTAATAGAGGACAGAAGAGGTTTTCTCCAGTTCCCCAGATAAACAGAAAGTCATTACAGCATGGACTCCTATTTAGGAGACTCAGCAGTTCTCAGACTCCGGCTTTCACGGTTCTGGTGTCTGATATTGATGCATAAGGAACCCAATAAGGATAAAGGTCTCCTTCCTTCCTACCGCCCCTGGTGTCTGTGTCTCAGGTATGGGAATCGCTTTCCAGCAGGTGGTGAGGAGGGCGTGAGGGCTTCCTGGTCAGCGGGAGGACAGCTGCTCTTTCAGTCAGAGCCACTCTATTCTGAGACTTCGATCTATGGGGGAGATGAACCCCCACACCTATTCCAACAAACACACCCAGAAACAAGGAGGAGAATGAGGCTGGCTTCCACACAAGTGAAAGAAAATCACAAAGCATAGATAACTCTCCAGCTTCCTCTAGCTGGGACCATCTTCAGACTGCTAACCAATCAAATCTGAAGACTTTTGTATTATTTGTTGCTAGGCAGAACACTTTAATAAAGTTGCATTATGAGAGGCAAGATCTGGTTACCTGGAGGTCAGTGTCCACGGTTTAAGTCAGGATGGAGAAAGTCTATAGAGTCTGAGGTCCTAGAACAAAGCAGGCTGTCTATTGTGCATCCTGTGTCCTCATTACAGGGTCCCCAGACTATTCTGACCAAGAGGTCTCCCTTCCTATAGAGTGGCTGACATCTGAACTATTCTGACCAGGAGGTCTCCCTCCTATAGGGTGACTGACATCTGAGCTATTCTGACCAGGAGGTCTCCCCTCCTATAGGGTGGCTGACATCTGAGCTATTCTGACCAGGAGGTCTCCCTCCTATAGGGTGGCTGACATCTGAACTATTCTGACCAGGAGGTCTCCCTCCTATAGGGTGACTGACATCTGAGCTATTCTGACCAGGAGGTCTCCCCTCCTATAGGGTGGCTGACATTGACAGCAGAGGGTGCTGAACTGAGAAGATGTAGACGGTGTTGTGGACGTGGCTTAAAGGGAGTCAGTGGCGGGCTTATCACAAAACAGGAGACAGATTGTACTGTGTCTTGTATGCCAAGCAAGAAAGGGGGAGGGGACTGAGACAGGACAGACAGGGAGACAGAATTCTCAGAATAAAAAAAAAACATGCAAATATATTCATAAGAACAGAGTATAAGGAAGCATTGGGGAGCCAGGTCAGCAAGATGGCAGGGTGGGGTTCCATAGAACACATGGCTGGCAGGACTACCAGTCCACCAAGGGTACCATGCCAGCCTGCACTGCAGAGTGAGTCCTGATCTCAAAATAATAAATAATAATAATAATAATAATAATAGATTGTGATAATGATTGACAAAAAATTTAAATGGTTCTAATACTGTGCTGAAAACTCCATGGGGAGAGGAGTGTAAACTAATCCACCTCTGCCGCCTCAGTCACTTTCTGTGGCTGTGGTGAGCACCAGGGACACAGCCTCTTGAGGAGGAAAGTGTAGGTACCAAGGTCTTTTTCCCTTCTCCTTGGCGATTTGCAGGGCCGTTTGACCTCTGGCTCCCTGGAAATTCTGCACTAGCACTGGCTTGAGGGGATAGCTTAGGAAGAATTTGGCTCTCTCTTTGTTATGGTGATTCCACCTGTAATCAAGGTTCTAGCAGTGGGCCCATAGCCTGCCCCTCCCAGCTGATTCTGCCTGAGGCGCCGGGCACCTGTAATCTCCTTCTCCTGCTCCTGATGGGGGGAGGCCATGCCCTTTTGATCCCCCTTGCCCACTGGTATAAATACCCGACTTGAGTTTAATAAAGTGGCCATTTACTCTTTGGTAAGTGAGCAGGTCTCTTTTGTGTGTATCCGTTTTAAACCCTCAGGACAATCGTCCATTCTCATGGGCCCAAGTTCGGGAAGGCGCGCGCCTGGATCGGGTGTGGGTATCCACAGGAAGGCGGGGTCCTACAGATGGCGTCCCTGGGTGGGCCTTGAAGAAGAACTGAAGAACCGCGTCCTGCCGTCCGTGGATCCACCACGAGAAACCCAAGAGGTGAGGGTCCCCCCATGATCCGGAATCTGGCCAGTTTTGTAGTGTGCAATTGTGCACGTGTGATAAGGGGGTGAATAGCTTGATATGTGAAGTATGGGTGCCAAAAGGTCTGATCCGGAGCTAAAGGCCAGTGGGCAAATCAGCTGCTAAATTTCTTAAAGAGACTAGGCACCAGGATAAGATGACACTGCACTAGAGACCGCTTAGAATAATTTTAAACTCAGTCCCTGGCTCTCACATGCAGGGAACTTTAATTTTTGCCTAAGAGCACAGGCTGGGCGCAGTTAGCTCCCGGCGGGAATCCGTTCCCAAGGCAACAGGGCCAATGTAACTGATGACTAGCAAAGTAAATAGCCAAGGGCCCATATAGGTGCGGGCCTCGGGCTGAGAGAGGATTAAAGATATATTTGTAAGTTCTATTAAGAGTTTTTGAGTAACAAAAAAACAACTTCACAGAGCTTGTCTTTCAGGGAGATTAGAAAGCTCCCACGCATGTTTGAATGCGGGTCACAGGACTGCACTTGGCCACTCACTGTGGCTGAGGTTCTGCAAGGTGCACTTAGGAGCAGAGAAACAGGCTGCTGAATGGCGCAGGGAGGAGTGCAGGCAGCCGCCAGGCCCTGCCTATGAGCGGCAGGGCCATTTCAGGCAGGCTAGGGAGGGTAAAAACGCAGCGGTGTGCCGGTACACTCAGCCGCGGGTACAAACTCGTCCGGGAGGCACAGCCGCGCTGACCAGACGCAGAAAGGCAGTCGCAAAAGGCGACGCAAAAGGCAGTCGCGTATGCTGGCTCCCTAGCCCAAGGTGGCCGGTGAGCGGCGGGCCGCAGGAACCTGGGGCAGGGCACAATGCTGGTTATGGCGGCGCCCGAGCAGATAAAAAAAGAGAGTGCTAGGCGGCCGAAAAAAGCGGCGATGCCTGACTGAGGGAGACCATGGCAGCGACTGACTGCAACACAGACGTGGCGGGCACGCTAAGTGCCTGGCGGACTCTGGTGCCTCCCGGGCGGGGGCTACGGGAGGAAGGCGCAGGGCAACACAGGGTGCGGTGCCCAGCCTTTCCGCGGGGTCTGCGGCTTATTGGCGGGCTGTTCTGGCACCTGAGCTGGCTTGGAGGGCTTGCCTGGACAACAGAGGCAGCCCACAAAAAGTGACAATAGCCAGGCCTTGGTGGTACAAAGAATAGTTAAAATCCGCCCGCCAAAACTCAGGTGACAGTTTGCAGATGGAGCGGAGCGGGTCTGTGTCCCGCCCCCTCCGCTGTGCAGCGCAGCCTCAGCAGTTTTAAGTTAGAAACTGTAATAGATTCAAAGGTTTTACAGACCCAAAAGAGGTTAGCTAAATCTTGAGATGGTTTGTTGCCTAATTTTCTAAAAATCCAAACTGTGCCAGTTTGCATTTCCACCAGTGGTGGAGGAGTTTCTCTTAAATAAAGGTTATGAGCAATATTTGATCTTAATCATGTTTAAGGGATAAGATAGAATCAAGAGTTATTTTGATTCACACTTCTCCTATGATTAAAGATGTTACAATTGAGGATTTTTTAAATGTCTTTCAGTCATTTTTGAGTTTGTCTATTGAGAGTTTTCAGTTTAGGTTTATTGCATATATTTTTATTTGATTAATTGTTCTTTGGAGGACTAATTTATGGAGTCCTTATATTTTTTATATGGATTGATGACTGACAAAGATTTCCAAATCTATAGCCAGATATGTCGATCCTATTAATTATTTCTCTAAATGTTGGTGGGAGGCAATGTCGCCCATAAAGATAACAATTTTTATAATTCTATCCAGTTATGTAAGTGCTCACGTACTGGATCAGATAATTATTTCCTGCCCCTGGAAAAGTTCCAGGTGGAGCTGATTCTAAAAGATGTTTTGGGGCTGACCATTCAGCCCAGTTCAAGACCTGCTATGATGATGCAGGCCAATAAAAAATGACGTTTTGAGGTTGGCTAATTCAGCCCAATATTTAGGCCGGTTGCGATGGCACAGGCCAATAGAATTTGCTCCTTGGAGACAGAGACCTACAGATCTCTATGTGTCCAAGACCTGCTTGATTGTAGTTTAAATCCTAAACAGAGGATTTAAACTACAATGAGGGGAGCCAGTTTCAATGGCGCACACAGGCAGGATTTGCCTCAGCTAGCGTCTGACATGGTCCAGGTCGTGTACTAATGTACATGGTCCGGACCGGGTTTTGATTTGGGGAAGAGGAGCGGTTTGTGTATTTCCACAGGATGCAGAGCTCCCGATCTGGGTCCTTGAACATCTGGTGCGGACCGTGGATTCCTCTATTCAGAGACTTGAGGACAAGGCGAGATCAAGAGATCCTACGGACACAGCGGCGGAGGCGGCGGCAGAGTTGGCAGATTCCTGAGAGATGATCCAGCGCCTGATTTTATCCCTTTCCCAGCTTTCTATCTTTGCTCTACCTTGATCGGCCCATTTCAGTCAAGGCTGCTTGACCCCCTGAGGGGAAAACAGCTACCTCCCCTGCCCTGTTTGCAGTGTTGGGTGCTCAAGGCTAAAACCTTGCCAGATAGACAGAATTACCATAACTATCAAGTAATTTAAATTCACAATTGGACGCTGTAGTTAATCTTTACAACTGGGTGTGGATTTTGACCTCTGCTGGTCGCAGGTTAAGATTTTGCTGCTTTTTCTCGGACCCCGGAATACAAAATTGCTAATTGGCTCTAATTTAGTTTGACTAGTCATACCAGGGGTCCCATTTGCCGGTGCTGTGGCCCTACTCAAGGGCTCTATTCTGAGCCAACGTTTCAGATATTGTGCAAGCACTGTCTCTTCCAGGAATGCTTATGTGTACGTACGCTGGAGCGTCTTCACCTGGCCAATGGCTTCAGGTCCGCCATGGCCTGGCCCTAGTAGGCATTCGCCTCGGAGTATCTTTCAGCATAAATGTGGCTGGATTCAATGTATGACTAGTGAAGCAATGACGGGTTTATTGCACGGGGGGGGGCGGTCTCGCCTAAGACAAGGGGTGCGTTTGGACCTGAACACATTCCCATAGACGGTTTTAGAGAACTGACCCAACAACCGACATGCCTAAGACAGCTGCTACTCATCATATTTTATATATATTTAAAGGGAGACTTGTAGGTACCAAGGTCTTTTTCCCTTCTCCTTGGCGATTCGCAGGGCTGTGTGACCTCCGGCTCCCTGGAGATTCTGCACTAGCACTGGCTTGAGGGGATAGCTTAGGAAGAATTTGGCTCTCTCTTTGTTATGGTGATTCCACCTGTAATCAAGGTTCTAGCAGTGGGCCCATAGCCTGCCCCTCCCAGCTGATTCTGCCTGAGGCGCCGGGGCCTTTAATCTCCTCCTCCTGCTCCTGATGGGAGGAGGCCTTGCCCTTTTGTTCCCCCTTGCCCACTGGTATAAATACCCGACTTGAGTTTAATAAAGTGGCCATTTACTCTTTGGTAAGTGAGCAGGTCACTTTTGTGTGTGTCTGTTTTAAACCCTCAGGACAATCGTCCATTCTTGTGGGCCCGAGTTCGGGAAAGCGCACACCTGGATTGGGTGTGGGTATCCACAGGAAAGCGGGGTCCTACAGGAAAGGCCTTATTTCACCCACAGCTTATGATCTATCACTGAGGGAAATTGGGGCAGGAACTCAGGGAGGAGCCTGGAGGCAAAGCTGAGGCAGAGGCCTTGGAGGAACACTGCTCACTCGCTTGCTCCTCATAGTTTGTTCAGCCTGCTTTCTTACAGAACCCAGGACCACCAGCCCAGGGATGGCACCATCACAGTGGGCTGGCCTTTCCACATCAATTATCAAGTTAAAAAAAATCCTACAGACTTCCCTAGGTCAATCTGATGGGGGCATTTTCTCAATTGGATTTCCCTCATCCTAAAGGATGCTAGCTGTGTGAAGCTGACAGACTTGCTTGAACTTGCACACTCACGCATACACACAAAATAAAACTGCCCAGTACACCCAACAAAGTAATTTAATAATGTGTATATTATGCAAGGAATTTTATCCTGTTGATATGTTTGTATACATGCATTTTAGCACCTAAACAAGGCATTGTGGACAATGGCAAATTTTGTAATAATATCACCCAGTCACCCACTTGCTCTGTATGGTCCAGAGGATGATCTACAATAGCTGTGCTTCTCATTGACAACTGATTGAGTTTACTAAATATATAGCAAGCAAAATAAATAGAATAAATAGCCAGTAGCAGAGAGAAATGGTAGATAATAGCAAAACACCATCCGTTGGGTGCTCAAACACCCAGCAGAGAGGACTAGCATTGCCAACTGAGAGCAAGTGAAGGGAACACACCAAAAGGTTCCCAATGGAAATCAGCTGGGGAAGTGCATTGTAGCAGCCAGCTGCATTCCTCTTTGTGGGGAGAGTGTCCCTCAGGAGAGCAAGCATCAAAGATCAACAGACAGAGATGACATCATCAATGGGAAACTTACAGTGGCCCAGCAGAAACCAAAGAATCTGAGGCAGTCAGTAGGAAGTTGGATCTCGAAAGCCCAGGGTGGAGACTCCTTCCTCTCCCTGTCAGCTCCTGACTTCCCAGCCCCACCGCAGGCACAGCTGTACTATGTGACACACAGGCAATCTTTGTATTATGTGATAAACAACAGAAACCTTGGCTAGAAATGGTTCACCTTCCAGCTATTCTCAAGGAATGAGTCTCTAGTGCCCTTGGCTATTTACTATTTTCTTTTCTCCCTGTGGCAACCTGGCCTAGGGCAGGTATTTTGGAAGAGAAGGAGGAGGGGCCTCCTCACTCCCAGAGTCCACTTTCAAGCAACCTGTGAGAGTTCACCAACATCACTGTATCAAGTTTGTATAAACAAATTAAGATTCATACCAATGCAAAGTACTCTTCTCTGTTTCATGTTCCCTTTATTTTTTTTAAGAAATTGACAGTGATCATGAACCATTTTTAACCAACCTTTTTAAAATGAAAATAAATATTTACAAACATCATTTGGGGAATTTGGGAAGAGTTTCCTCCAAACTTCTTCCTGCTGTTTGTTGGGCAAAGTATTTTTAGGACTCATGAAGACCTTTTGGCAGATCTTGTTCCATCAAACCACATTAACCTGGAAGGAATTCACAGGTTCCAAAAGTCAAGATACTTTGAAAATATATTTGTTGGTTTAACTTAGCAGCCCATACAATGAAACATCTCTCTGTAGTTAGCTCATTCACAGTCAAAAAATGCAAAGAAAACACAATAATATATATATAATCCAGACTCATTGTGTATTTTCCATCTTTACATGGCTTATTTTTTTTGCTCTACTATTTTTAAATATTTATTTTATTATCTTTCCTCCTTTAATCTACGACTACCTTACTCTTTTTCTCTTTCTTTTGTGCCCACATACATTTATCCAACACTGTGGCCCATTCAGAGGTCTATTTTGTCTGCATCTGTCTTATTGTATATCTGTCATCATTGTCTGACCAGGAACACTTCTTAAAATGCTAAGTGGCGTGGCTAGGACTAACACTGTAGTTTTGCCTTTTGGCTTTGCCTAGTCCAACATGGCAGCTGAGTGAGCCATGCTCACCGCCCCAGTTCCAGGGACACAGCAGGTCTATGTTATTGTTAAGCAACTTGTAGCACTCTGATCACAAAGCCCATTACTGCTCTGTAACAGGACCTCTCAAAAGAGCCAGAGTCATTCATGCCACCAGCATGAACCAGAAAGTCATCTTTTAAAGAAGCTGCATTGGTGTGGGAGAATTGTCTGTATTCTGTCCATCATGTTTTAAATAAACATTGATTGGCCAGGCAGGAAGTATAGGTGGGTCAACCAGACAGAAAGTAAAGGCAGGGCAATGAGAACAAGTGTATTCTGGAAAGAAGGAAACTCTTTTCCATAGTCCTGTCCAGACTACCGAAGAAGCAGGATGTGACCTACCCGGCTAACATAGATAAGAACAATGGGTTAATATAAGCTACAAGAGCTAATAAGAAGCCTGAGCTAATGAGCCAATCAGTGTATATCTAATGTAGACTTCTGTGTGATTCTTTGGGGCTAAACAACTGTGGGAACTGGGCAGGAAAGAAACCCCAACAAGCAGGACCTCATGTTACACTGCATCTCTCCTCACCACCAGGGAGCAGAGCCCAGCTGAAAAATTGTGACTACCAAGAACCTTCAATTGACTCCCATTTTTGTGGGTCTAAAAGCCCTTTTATTAGTTTTTCTAGGCTTTATGTGGATGGACGTTGCCCCACATTGTTCACCATATATTGCTATATATATTTTTCCATACTGCTGGCCCCCCTGAAACAGGTTTTCTCTTCTCACCTGTTCCTAAAGTCACTTGTGAAATAACCACTCTGAGGCTTAATATTAATTACAAACTCTTTGGCCTATTAGCTCAGGCTTTTTATTAACTAATTCTTACATCTTAAATTAACTCATTTTTATTATTTTATATTTTACCATGAGGCTCATGGTTTGTTATCTCATATCCTGCTCTTGGGTGGCTATATGAAATCTCCTAGACTCTGCCTTCTCTCTATATATATAGATATAGACATAGATATAGATATAGATATAGATATAGATATAGATATAGATATAGATATAGATATAGATATAGATAGATATATATTTGGATTTCCCACACCTGGCTTTACTCTGCTAAGCCATTGGCCAAAACAGCTTTATTCATCAACCAATGAATAAATATATACATATACAGAAGGACATCCCACATTACTATATACTCATTTATAGGTTGTGGAACAGACTAAACACCCCCTTGATAGGTTGTGAAAGAGCCTGCATGCCCATTGGTAGGTTGTAGAACAGCCTACATGCACATAGGTAATTTGGAACTGCTTAGAATCCCAGAGTTAGATTGTGTAACAGTGTTCATGCCCATAGGTAGGTTGTAGAACAGCCTACATGCTCATTAGTATGTGGTAGAACAGCCTACATGCCTATTGATAGGTTGTGGCACAGCCTACAGATTCACTGATAGGTTGTAGAATAGACTACACACCCCCAGGCAGACTGTGAAACAGTCTACATGCCCATTGACTGGTTGTGGTTGGTGAACAGTCCTGAAGATCATATGTAAGTTGAGAACAGCCTCCACATTCATTAGTTGCTTGGAAACAGCCTACACTCTCATAGGTGGTGGAACAGTCTACATGCCCATTGACAGAATGTGGTAAAGCCTGCATGCCTAATGGTAGGGTGCAGAAAAGCCTACATACCCATAAGTAGAACATTATTCATGTCCACAGGTAGGTTGTTGAACAGCCTAGATGCTGATAAGTAGTTGTAGAATAGGCTACACAACCATAGATAGTTTTTGGAACATCCTACATTCCCATAGGTAACTGTGGAATAATCTTCACACCCATTTATAGTTTGCTTTACAGCTGACACACCCATTGGTAGATTGTTGAACAGATCATAGGTTATTGTGGAACAGCCTACATGCCCATTGATAGGTTGTGGCAGAGTCTACAAGTCCATACGTAGTTGTGGAACAACCTATAAGCCAATTAACTAATGAAGAAAAAGGATGGAGTGTACACACACAATGGAACTTTACTCATCCATAAAGAATAATAAAATCACAGCAGGTGCATGAAAATGCATAGACCTGGAGATATCACAGAGAGAAATGAGGAAGATTCTCAAAGAAAAACATTCCATCTTTTCTCTGTGAGATTTAAAACAGACATGAAAACAGAGGGGGCTGTCAGCGATGTTGGTGGGAAAAAGTAAGAGGGGTGAAGGGTCTGAATATGATTACATATGTTATAAACATGAATGTAAATGTCATAAGGAGGACCAGAAAGATGGCTCTATGGGTAAAGACACTTGCTGCCAAGTCTGATGACCTGAGTTTAATCCCTGGGACCCACATAGTAGGAGGAGAGAACCAAATGACTGAAACAAATTATTATTTGTCCTACATGCACACGGAGTCACAAGCACATGCTTGCACACACAAATATACACAATGAATATAATAAAAATATTTTTAAAAAGAGAAAAAGTTGTGTATCTTTTACACTGTGTGAATATTATCTGTGAATATAAACTGTGATTAGTTTAATAAAGAAGCTGACTGGTCAGTAGGACAGGATAAGGGTAGGGGGAGATACAAACAGAGAAAGCTGGAGAGAAGAAGGGTGGAGTCAGAGGGTCACCAGTCAAATGTAGAGAGAGCAGAACATGTACATTCTGGCTAATAAAGACACTGCCATGTATCAGAGTATAAGTAAGAAATATGGATTAATTTAAATGTAAAAGCTACTTAGTAATAAGCCTGAACTAGTGGCAGGGCATTTATAATTAATAAGACTCTGTGTGTTATTTAGGAGTGGTCTGTTAGGACAGGAAATCCCGGTCTACAAAATGTCACAATGAAACCCACCTATGGTAAAATTATTATACAGTAACTTTTTAGAATAAAGCTGGGTAAGTGAGAAAGAAACTGGAGGTAACTGGGGAAAGTATAGGGCAGGGAAAACAGGAGGCATGGGAGAAGAAAACTCTAAGTGAACCAGAGTCACTGATATCTATGATTGATACACAGGCTATGCTCAAGGCATTTGACCTCACTAGGGAACAACTTTGTGTGCTCTGTGTCTGGCTTTTCTGGGACTTCCACACACACTCATGATTGTCCCAAGTGTAAAACAAATGGGCTGAGTGATGTCAGGCCTGTTTCTATAACTGTGAAGACTTGATCATTGCTATTTTTCTTATTATATTATATCTTATTTAGTTATTTATTCGTGTGTGTGTGTGTGTGTGTGTGTGTGTGAGAGAGAGAGAGAGAGAGAGAGAGAGAGAGAGAGAGAGAGAGAGAGAGCTCTGCTTGCATATATGAAGGTCAAAGGACAACTTGTGGGAGTTGGTTCTCTACTTCCATTATGCGGGCCCAGGGGATTGATCTCCTGTCATTGGGCTTTGCAGAAAACATCATTACTCAGCCCTCCCACATTTTTATTTTTATTAATTTTATATATGTGGTCCTGAATGTTTGTCTGTTCACTGGGTAAGTGCAGTGCCTATGTCGACCAGAAGAGGGCATCAGATCCCCTGGCACTGAAGTTACAGGTGGCTGTGAGCTGCCATGTGGGTGTGGGAATTGAACCTGGATCCTCTGGAAAATCAGACAGAGCCCTTAACCACTGAGCCACCTCCCCAGCCCCTGCTATATTATATTTAAGGTGCTCTTCCAGGTGTCAGCAATGACAAGTGTTGGTGTGATTGTGGCAAAAACTACCAGAGACCCCTCACAGACCACCTCCCACGAGGGCTTCAGCTTCCCTAAGGTCACTAAATGAAATAATTCTTTTCACCTTATAAAAAGGGGCATTTTGTGGGAAAGGGAAGGACAGGGCTTCCTCTCCTGGATGCTTCTCTTGCCCCGTCTGGGAGGTGGGTGGGTCAGAGGCTGCTATGTGTTCTCACACCGCTGCTGTGCACGCTGTGGGCAGCCAGGCTGGGAGACAGCAAACAGCTGTCCTGGCAGGCTCTGGCTAGCGCTGGAAAGTGCCTGTTGTTTCCAGGAAGGCCTAAGTTTCTGTTTCCTAGAACAGGAGTGTGTCAATCACAGCACTCCCAGTGCCAGTGAATTAGATGGAATCTACTTCTCAACAGTGGATCTGCGGCAGGAGTTCCTTTCTCCAACAGACTTGTTATTCATGGTCTGTGAACCTGGGCTCTGTGCCAGGCCAAAGACACACGGCCCAGTGAGACATGGGGCTTTTCCTGGGAGCTCCTGGCCTAAAGGACAAGTTCTGGCCTGCTGGAAAGGAAGACTCCCAACTGACTGTCAGGGAGGCCTTTCCTAGAAACCCCCAATTAACTTTGGAAGCACTTGTGGAGCTTGCTGTGACATGGGTTGACAGGACAAAGAAAGGGAGGTTGGGGCCCCCTTTTGCTAGACAAAGGCTCCAGGCCCAGAAGCAGCTCATAGAAGTGATGCCCTCCCAAGGGCCCTCCAGAAAAAAAACCTTCCTGAACAGCTGGGAGAGGGAAACTCGAAAGAAACCTCTTTGGAGATGAAATGGTCTAAGGTTGTGAATGAGAGCTATCTTGTGGGGAGAGAATACACTAGATTTGATCTCTGAAGAGTCAGCAGCTTCACTTGGTCTGACTCAAGTTGGAGATTCTGCACAGTAAATACCATATAACAGTGTGCAAAATTCAGAATCTAGGTATATGCAACACCAGTTCCAACAGTGTTTGACCCTGTGTGGTGGTTGTTTTTTTTAATTTTTTAAAAAAAGAAAACAAACTATCTTTTTTAATTCTACATACCAGCCTAAGTTCCCACTCCCTTCCCACCTCCCATTTCCTCCACATACCCCCCACCCCAACCCAACCCACTCTTCAGAGAGGGTAAAGCATGTTGCTTTGGGGGAGGTCCAAGGCCCTCCCTACTATATCTAGACTGAGCAAGGTATCCATCCAAAGAGACATAAGTGGATACTAGCCATAAACAAAGAATATTGAGCCTATAGTTCATGATCCTAGAGAAGTTAAGTAACAAGGTAAACCCTAAGAAAAACATATATAAATCCAACTGGAAAGTCGAAATAGACAAAATCACCTGAAAAAAATCTGTTTATCCACCCACACGACTAAACAAAATTTATGGGTTAATTTAAGTTGTAATAGGTAGTTAGTAATAAGCCTAAAAATAGAACAATTTATAATTAATATAAACCTCTGTGTGTTTGTGACTGAATGGCTGTGGGACCGGGTAGGACAGAAACTTTCAGCTACACTCTGCTCTCTAGATGTGAAGAGTCCAAACCACACACTCCCACAGTTATGTTGTCCCTGCCATGTTTGTGCATGTATGTTACACAAGCTTGTGAGCCCGTGTGAGTGTGTGTGTGTGTGTGTGTGTGTGTGTGTGTGTGTGTGTGTGCGCGCGCACGTGCATCCAGGTGAGCCTGTGTGGGCTGTTCATCAGGCAGTGTCCATCTGTTTTTGGAACAAAGTCTCTCACTGGCCAGGAATGAGACCCTAAGGAGCCTCCTCCTAACTCTGCATCTCTAGAGCTGGGATTACTCACAGACTAACTTTTTCTCCTGTAGAATGACTTTCAGGTATTAAACTCTGGTCCTCATAGTTGTAATGCAAGCACTTTATCGAATGCAAGCTTGCCCCGCCCTATTTTCTCCATCCCCTGCCAGGGTGGGCACAGGACCTGTAGGGACCTGTATGTATCCCATTAACTATTTCCCCTATGAATTCATCCACACAGGCCACCTGGGAAGCTACTATCACTTGACCCTCCTCACGGTCCCTCAGACCATAGGCAATGACGTCCTTGACAGACTTGGGAAGCAGCACAGACTCCTGCCCCACCAGAATTACCTGCATGAGACAGGTGCAGAGAACTGGTACCTCCATCCCTGTCTCTCCACAGCCATCCTCAGGAGGATTCCCAGCCTTTCTTCCCAGGGGCTGCCTCATCTCCTCTCCATGCTTGCTCCTCTCTCCTGGCCCTCCCTCTCTGGAGTGTAGAACAAATATAAAAAACCCAGAGACAGATATTGTGCTTCAAGATGAAGATCAGATCAGAAAAACAATGCATCCAACCACTAGAGAGATCTTTTACCTCTACCAAATAGTCAGATCAAAAGGGCGAGATCCTGTCTCCACAAATCCTCAGACACCACACTCCACTGAATTCCTGTCTCTTCCACTTTATATTCCTCTCTCTGCTAAACCATATCACTCCTGTCTCCACCTCTCTACTGCTAGAATTAAAAGTGTTTGACTACCAAACACTGGAATTAAAGGTGTGAGCCACCACCACCTGGATCTATTTCTGGATTGATCTTGTGCAGCCCAGGGTAGCCTTGAACCAAAGAGATCCATCTGCCTCCAAGTTCTAAGATTAAAGGTGTGTGCTACCACTCCCTGACCTCTATGGCTGAATAGTCTAGCTGCTTTGCCCTCTGATCTTCAGGAAAGATTAATTTATTAAAACACAAATAATATCCCTCTATATTTCCCCTCTTTTGTCTAAAATAAAAAGGAATGCTATAACCAACCTAAGAAAACTATATATAATAAGTTTAATAAGAATATTCAGTATGTAAAGGCAATAAACACATCAGCAATGGCTAGTCAATTTGCATTTGACAAATTCAGAGAAAATAATCCATATCCACTCTACCTTGATGAATCCAAAATATTCTACCTAATTCACTTTCTATTCTAATTTCCATTATTAAATTATATTTTAATGTCTCTCAACCTTTTGTACTTTACACCTCTTTAGTAAATTTATTTTCAGAATCTTGTAAACAAGGAAAATTGTAACTATAACTATCTTGCCTTCAATTCCCTCAGAGATCTGAGAAGGAAATAATAACTGAGTAAGCAGGAAGTACAAACAAGCGACTTCTAAAAAATGTGGGAAATGACAGAAACAGCTGTCTGCCTGGAACCCAAGATTCCTCTGCAACGTTGGGGCATCCATCTTTAGCCTACAGGCCTAGCATATCTGATAGGCTTTCTGTGAAGCAGGATAGTGTGAAGGGCTGTCCCTCCTTGTCTTGACAATGTTTGTTGGTCACTCTCTTTTGTGTCCTGCTTGTCCAATTAGTACAGCTTATGGTCAGGAGTCAAGGCAAAGACATTTTCTTGCCCAGAGGATGACTTTTGTAACAAAGAAAGTAAACTCCATGTGGAATTTCTTTGATGCCCATTATCTTCTCTGAAGTGGATTGGTGCTGCCAGGAGCAGGCATGTCTCATTGTCATAAAAAAGAAAACCTATGTTATTAAAATATCTTAAATGACATATTCTATAGACCTCTAAAGTGTTTGAAGATGAGTTGTCTATTTAAAATGTATCTCTGTTTAATCTTGAATATATGCCTAATGTGACTACAAGTTCTATTGTAATAGGTGGCTAATTACTAACCTGCATTTCCTTGTTATCCTAAACAGTTACTAATAATAAATGTCAATAACTAGAAATTTGTGTTACATTGTTAAGTGAACTATATAGGTACAGTGAGAAATGTATGTACATTAAATTTTAATAAGATTAATCTTGAATTGCATCAATATATACAAAATTTCAATCCAATACAAAATATTTTGAGCTAGTAGTTGCTTTTTAAAAGTGTATTCAATAATCTACCTTTTTATTTTATCATATCTAAATCTTCCCTTTTTTCTTTTCAGAGTAAATGCAATAATCAACCCTTTTATCTTATCATATCTGTATCCCCCTCTTTTCTTTTCAAAGCAGGAACTCTGAATCTCATCTCCTTTGCTCAACTTTCGTCTGGGCCATAACCAATAACAACTTTTAACCAATTCCCTTGAAAGACCCCGATTAGGGGAGACTCTCACTCGAGCCTTGGGATGACGCGAACCCCCCCAGTAACTCACGAGAGACCGTCCTTGCTGCAATCACATGAGGTTTAATGACAAGACGACAAGACGGGGACCAGTGCACTGGGGCCGAGACTCATAACCCACGCAGGGGAAGAGTTCGACCTCGAGTGACCTGGAGAAGTAGTTTTTATAGGAAGAAACCACGCAGCCCAGTAATCCGAAAGGGGGGCAGGGAGGGTGTCACAGAAAACTCTGAAAATTCCAGTGATGATTACAAGGGGGCAACTCCCTGCCTCTCAAGATCATTCTCAAGGTCGTAATCAGCTAGGTCCTATACCAATGATAATTACTAGGGGGTGATAATTACTAGGGGGAATCTCTCTGTTTCTCAAGATTACTCTCAAGATTACAATCTACCTTTATCTTCAGCTAGTTCCTGAAACCCTGAAATTGGTTAATCCTAGATTTCTGATTCTTCTCTTCCTACTAGATTTTTGACTCTGTTTTCCTGCTAGGGGGATCTGGATTTATCCAGGTCTTTCAGAACGAAGGGTTTGGATTTACTGAGTGGCCAATATTCTCATAATTGTGCTAAAAAATATAACTTGAAAAATAGAGAAAGATGAGCCTTCTGAGATGGGGCATTTCTCCCTTCCTCCCTTCTTCTTCCTCTCCGTATCCCATGCCTTATTTTTTCCCCCAAAGGTCCCCACCCTCAAATACAGAATCCACCTCATGGGGCTCAGTTCTGACTAGTTACTTCTTATTTGGGAAAGTAGTACAGCATTTTCTGCACTGACGCATTTAAGAAAGAAAAACCTTTTCAGAAACTGCCGTCCAGACAGCAGGCTTTCTTTGACCAATAGGAATAGAGAGGGAAGCAGCATCACTTGTCTCCAGCAGATGTGACTGCTTCATATGAAGGTCTGAACCTGTGCAGGTCTTGAAGACAAAGTGTGCAGGAGAGAGACATGAACAGGCGGTGGGGGAATCACAGTCACATCTTGCTGCTTCTGTGATCGGGTCAGGACTGCAGAGGAAGAAGAAAGAAGGCTTCCTTCTTCCCAGAATTCTCCTGTTCTCATTGACCCACATCTACTTCTTGTCTGGTTGTACCGCCTATACTTCCTGCTTGGCTACTAGCCAATTAGTGTTTATTTAAAATATAATTAACAGAATACAGACCACTGTCCCACACCACACAGGGGGAGATAAGAAGATACTGGGTTATTTCCTGGACCCAGAACTTGCCCTACAGAGGTGAACAGCTTACTTAACTTGTGAACTGTAAGGCCCGGGCCTTCCCTTGCTCCCTGGGATGCAAATCAAGGACTGTTTTTGGCAACCAGCTAAACTTCCTGCTAAGTTCCATGCTTGTTCTGCTCTAGTCTGGTAAAATAGCCTAGGGCTTTAAAATGGTAATTTCTCAACCTGCCCGGGAGAGACCAGGCGCCAGGTCCCTCTACCCTGTCTGACACTGCTCCACAACTCAAGCCCACCTGCCTGCGGAGAAGCTCTCACTGGGCGCCAACTTCCCCATCCCCCTCTGGCTGGGAGGAGTTTCCTTTACTGGGGCAAAAGGGTATATTAACCCCTATACAATTGAATAAAATTGGGCATTCTCCTCTTGAGAATGACTCAAACTCTCTATCTGTGTTGTGTGCGTCTTGTGTTTAACCCCTAGGACCTTATCCAGCTCGTGAAAGGTATGGAATCGCGGTCCATACCAGGTGGGTGGTGATGCAGACCCTGGATGGTGGGAAATGCTTTCCACAGTGAACTAAGATGGCTTTACTATAACCAATACAGGTCTTTGCTCCCGGCACCTGGTCCCTTGACTTTCTCTGCCTGCAGCTGCTCTGAGCAGGAGACCTTGGTGGTAGGCTGGTGGGCCTGCAGCTGAAAGGTCCCGAGAGCTGGGCCTGGCTAAGGATCCCTATATCAGCTGCCCCTGAGCACAATAAAGTGGGGAATTGGCATTCTTGTATCAAGGATGACCCGTGTCCACGTCTCTCTGTGTGTCTGTGTGTGTGTGATTTTGAGTCTCCAGGTTTAGTTCCTGGTTCTCATACGGTCTTGTAGTGACATGGGAACAACAAGACTTGTCTGGCTTTTAACAATAGTTATCTGAACTTTACTTTGAGAATCTCGGAAAATAAATAATATATTTGATTATTCCGAGGGAGCTGACCAGGTGTGGGAAGTGGTTATTTAGTCAAGGCTGTGGTTGATGAGGAAGGATCATGACATAAATGTTTGCATAAAGCACATCTCCATGAGGCCATGACATTGTCTTAATTACTTTTCTTCCCAGCTAATAGGCAAGGCAGAGAGGCCTCATCAGTTGTCTCTGGTCTACTTGGTAGCTGAGAGGGAAGACACATCCAAGGCTGCAAGGAGGGAACTGGTGCCATTACACTTGGGAGCAAAGAATAAGTCTCAGAGGAAATACATATAATAAGAAGAAGGGAAAATGACATTTTTACCAAAAAGAAAACAACAAATTATAAATAAGTGGAAAATATCAGAGACCTGGATAGAGAGATAATCCATAATGTCAAAATAATAATTTTATATGTATTTATTGTATATGTCTGTGTGTATGAATGTGGCAGTCAGAGGACAACTTGCAAAAGTCAGTCTCTCCCTCCACCACATGGGTCTCAGAGACAGAACCCAGGCATGGTGGCAGACACCTTCATCCACTGAGGCCTAAGCTATTACACAGTGTCTAGTTTCTGCCTTTCTCCACTGCAGGACTGCAGAGTTCCCTGGGTTAAACACTCATATCCACTGTCCAATTCTTTAGCCATCTTTACTGTTATATTTTATCTACTTGTTCTCAGAAATAAACAGAACCATGATCGCACACAGATCTCACATTACTGTAATTCCTCACAGAGGCAGACACTAGCGTCCCCCAGGTGATAGGCACTGACTCATTGTCCACAAGGAGAGACTCCATCGAGTCCTGCTGGGGTTTCTATACTTTCCTCCCCAGAGAAGGAAAGTTCCAATCTCAGGCCAACTACAGAAACTTCCGGTTGGACTCTGCCTCCTGTTGTCTGGGCTCAAGAATTTTGGGGGTTTTAAAAAAGGGTTGCTAGCCTCAAAGTGCATCCCAGTTCCAAGCCAATCCGACTGGATTTCTATTCTGATTCCTTGTCTACTTATGAGAATGCTATAACACTGCCTGCAGCTGAGTGAAGCTGGGCCCACAGGAGCCCCCAGCCGTGCACCTGATGCTGTGTCAGAGCTGAGAGAGAGGAGCCCTTTGCTGCGTGAGGAGTCCACAGAAAGGGAAGTCGGCCAAAGGTGTAGGTGGCCGGTTCTTGTGAGTCACATCTCAGGAGGAATTGACTGAATGCTTTGCTGTGTGTGGTGCCCACGAGAGGAAGTGTGGCATAAATTCCCCCAGGACCACAATGCATCACAACTGCCTGGCTGGCTTGTCACTCACATCTTAGGCTCCCTGGGTAAAATGGAAAAAGGAAGTAATACAAAGGTTCCATCTTACATGGCACATATAGATATTAATAAAGTAGAAGCATAGAGAAGAAAGTTGCTGTCAACATCATCATCACCATAGTCATTATCATTAATTATTGGTTCATTGGCCACTGTGATGTTTGTAGCTGGCAGGGAACCTTCCAGTGTCTTCATTTTCTCACTGTCTTGGCAGAGGAGAGCTGCTGTCTCTGGGAAGAAAGTCTCAGGGGTCAGGAGCCACTGGAAGACTGGAGTTCTATGTACGGAGTGGGAATGGAAAGCTGTCCATTTGTGCTTTGGTTCTGCATGGACGTATACACTCTCAGGATGAGCTGCAGGACAGATCTGGGTTCATGCCGTCACCTCCACTGTTAACACAGCACAGACTTTCTGGTTAACTCAAATTATAAGGATCTGACTCAGACCAATGCAGTTGACTTGGGGGCTTATTGGTAGTTTGAAAGTATTTATTTAGTTATTGTTTGTAGAAGGAGCAGAGGGCTGTAGAGAGCTGCGCAGTGCCGCGCCTTAAAGATGGCGCTGGTTTCTACCTTCCACCTCCCCGATGGTGAGTGCTCTCGGTCACAAACAACTCCATATATGGCTAAGGCTAAGGATCTGGCTTGCTTCCGCGTTTCTGGACCTATCTGCATTTCCCACGTTGCTTGCTGGGGTTGGCTACCCGGAGGCTATTTATGCTGTGGGCTGACGTTTCCCCCTCCCGGGTCAGAAGATTGTTCAAGGTTCCTGAATAAACTGCAGTGAGAAGAGTCAAGTGTTGCATCTTCTTTGCTGGTCAAGGCGGACGCGACAGAGGGCTGCATTCCCGCCCGGCTCACACATAGCTAGCTTTACATCCGAAATAGCAACACACAAATTATATTCTTTTAAACACTGCCTGGCCCATTATCTGTAGCTTCTTATTGACTAACTCTCACATCTTGATTAACCCATTTCTATTAATGTGTGTAGCACCACAAGGTGGTGGCCTACCAGGAAGGATCTTAATCTGCGTCCATCTTGGAGAGGAGAGCTATAGCGTCTGCCTCACTGCCTTCTTCCTCCCAGCATTCTGTTCTGTCTTCCCCGCCTACCTATGTTCTGACCTATCAGGCCAAGCAGTCTCTTTATTAACCAATGAAAGTAACACATAGAAAGACACACCTACATAATTTCCCCTTTTTCTGTTTAAACAAAAATGAAAGGCTTTCACTTTAACATAGTAAAATTACATATAACAAAACAGTTATCAAGCAAGAATTACAGTTACAATATTTATATCTATTTTATCTTTTATCATCACTAAGGAAAACTATAACTAACCATTCTTCAGCTCCATCAAAGACTCCAGAAGGATATAATATTACCTAAGTAAACAAGAAATAAGCAACTTCCAAACTCTAGAAATGACAGAGACATCTCGCTGCCTAGACAGTCACCCAAAGTTCCTCTGTACTGTTTGGGCATTCATCTTCAGCCTTTAGGCCCATAGTATCCAGCAGACATTTCCACGAAGCAGGAAATTTCAAAGACAGTTCAGTCACTATCTGCTGTGTCCTGCAGAATGTCTCATAGACTCTTTCATGAATCAGGAACCCCGAAGGACCATCTCACCTTTAGGTAAGTTCATCAGTCCTCTCTCTGCGGATTCTTTGTGTCCAGTTTATGCATCAGTCCAGGCAAGAGCAGTTTCTTGCCCAAATGGCTAACCAACTCCATAAGGAGCCTCTTCGATGCCCATCTTCTTCTTGAAGTAGATTGGTGCTGTCAGAAGCAGATGTGTCTCATTGTCATGAAATGCCCTAAGTTATTAAAACATTAAATGCCATATTCTGTAGTCTTTGGAAGATATGAAGAATGCCTATCTTACTTAAATATAACTCTATATATCTAGAAAATCTAACTAACATGACTACAAGCTTGACTATATCGATGACTATCCATTACCAACCTATATTTCCTAATTATACATTACATTTTAAAATGAACTACACAATCACAATACCTTAATCAATATCAGAAATACATATAACAAAATTCATCTTAAAACTGTATCAATAAGTCAAAATTTGTACCAATGCAAATTATTCATGCTTATATCATATCCCCCTTTAAATGTAAAAGATTTATAAACAATATTTGAGAATATGGGCGCAGTTTTTTTCTCTCCAAACTGCTTCGTGCTGAATGGGGGCGCTGTTAATCAAATCTTTCATGATGTAATCTGTGTGCTAGATTCATCTCAGTCAGCAGTTGAGGGTGTTCACAGCAACCTTTCAGGAGGACGTGGTCTATCATACCATATTGGGATAGAAGCAATCCACAGGGTCTCATCCTCTGTGAAAACAAAAGAAGACCCTCTCCAAAGCAACATATCCTTAGACCCAAATTCTGAAGTCATAATGCCCTTATGAAATCCATTCTGGTTCTGCTTGGCAGCCCATATAATGAAATGTCTCTCTGTACTTAGCTCCTTTACTGTCAAAAGATTCAAAGAAAACACAATAATACAAAGAATCCAGATTCTTCGTGAATTTTCCATTTTTATGTGGCTTATTTTTATTTATTTATTTTAATCTATAACTATCTGTACTCTGTCTCTTTAAAGACTTTACCCTTTTTCTTTAAGACATTAACTTTATTCTCTATATTCTTTTTCTTCTCTCTCCCAAGCCTACGTACACTCATCCAACACTGTAACCCATTTAGAGGTCTTTTAAGTCTGAATCTGTCCTATTGTGAATCTGTAAATTTTTACTATATAGGAGCGTTTTTGTTTTGCAGTTTTAAATCACTAAGTCCTTAAGAATCTAAAGCTGTGACATTCCTAGGTCAAAAACAGGTACTGCCTGCTTGCCCTGCCCAGCCCAACATGGCGGAGCTGCTCGTGCCTCTGAGCCTTGCACATTGCACTGCTAGCATGGTGGAGGTGCTTGTGCCACTGAGCCACAGCATGCAATGACCCCCTTTTAGGCACACAGTGAGTCTAGTGGCAATCAAACAAATCGTAGCACTTTACTCCAAATGTTCCATTCAAAAGCTCTGTCTCCCACAGGAGCCAGACAGGGATCGCGATGGCGATACAGCACAGAAACTGGTATTTCAAAACTGCCACTTTCTAATAGACCTGATCCCGCTGCCTACTCAGGTATATTTCTATCCAGACCCTGAAGTTGTGCTGAAGTGAAACTGGCTGGCATTGGACACTTTCTCTTCAGCCAATGAGGAGCAGGTGTGGGCAAGAACAAGATGTTGGAACTCACAGGTACAGGGCCACAGTACAGACAAAGGCAGCCACGTCACAGAGCCAACAAAAGCTGGTGAATAGGAAATTTCTAACAAAACTTTCTACCGTGTTCAGTGAGACATGCAAAGCTGAAGCCCTGGGCCAGGGTCTGGATAGAAATATAATGTCAGTCAAATAAATGACATTCCATAATTAACAGCGTAAACCTGAAAACCAATAGGAATGATAAACATTGTGTAAAAAATAACTAAGTATATTCATCCAAGTCCTGCCTCCTTCAGCAAAGCAGCAGAATGCTAACGCTGGCATCATCCACTGCAACCTTAGCTTCAGAGCCAGGCGAGGTAGCTCTTGGGGGCTGCAATCCCACATCTCAGAGGCTGAAGCAGGAAGTTTCACATTTGGGGCCAGCCTGGTGAGGTTGTTGCTTTTGTTTTTGTTACGTCATCAGACCCCTAATAAATCAAACATGGGAATCTTACCCCACCACTCCACAGAAGGTCTGCATAGATTTGCTCCTCTTTTTGTTTTGTTTTCAGGACAGGGTTTCTCTGTGTAGCCGTGGTTGCCCTGGAACTCACTCTGCAGACCAGGCTGGCCTCAAACTCACAGAGATCCTTGTGCTTCTGCCTCCTGAGTGCTGGAATTAAAGCTGCATGCCACCACTGTCCTGCTGGTCATTCTCTATGCAGCAAAACCTGATGAATAAACCTCACGTGTCTCCAATAGCCAGAGATCAAAGAAAAACAAATTCAGGAAAAACTTTAAAATGTTGTCGTTTTCTCATTGCTTAGTTTGTAAACTAGACCTCGTCTTATGCATCTTCATGAAATTTTTGTTGTTTGATTGAATCTGAACAGCTATTAAAAACACTACTCAGTAAGTTTTGATAAATAATTACACTCATAACTCACACCCCTATCAATATGAGGTTATCTAGACACATATAAAAATCATATGTATGAAAATCCCAGTTGTTCTCAATCTCTTTCCTGTACAACCAGCAGCTGAATCAGCACATTCATCTGCACAAAGACACTGTTACAATAGCTGGATGGTTGGGCTGCTCTTGAGACCCCAGAAGGAGGTGGAGTAGGGATGGCTGACGTGATCCAAGGTGGAGGCAGGTCTAATACTGGAAAGTATGGGGAGAAGTTGTAGATTCCCAAGAATGTCCCACTTTTCCCTTCAAGGGTTGGGTGAATGTCAAGTGTGGAATCAGGGAGTCAGTTGTGGCTGGAAACCCCCACCCACCACCGAGTGCAAGGAATATGATGGTGATGCTGGTTCTCATTACAGCTGGGAAGGTAAAATCTCTGGGGAAGATGAAAGGAGAGAAACAGAGGGTGAGTGAGGCTCATCTCTGGCCTTCTGACTCTCAGCAGGAAGTGCAGGAACCAATTATAGGGAAGTGAAACCCAGAGGTCCCGTGAGGCAATCACCTAGTTCAGTCTCTGTAATAACCCCACAAGTCCCACTACCCAGTGTGAAGTTCATAGGAAGAGGAGAAGCACATCCTAACCTCTAAAAGCATGGTGTGGTGGCTCACGCTGGTGATCCCTGCCTGTGGGAAGATAGTACTGTGAGTTCAAGGTGTCTCAGCGCTACAGAGTTAGACTGTGTCTCAGGGGAAAAGGGAAATCAATGAAGATATTTATAGTGTTTCTCCTTTTGTCATATAAATTCATTTTTAATGTGTTGATGCTGTAAACATTTCAAGGCAATGGCCTCACAAGTGTGGCTGGGGTCAGCAAACTTATTTTCTGGGACTTAAATGAGCTATGATGATGTAGAGAGCTACAACAGTTTTTCGTTTGTTTTTTAAAGCAAGAATACAGATTTGGCTTTGTAATAGCTGGCAACATGGTTTTACTATATATAAGTCCACGAGAACAATGAAGATTTTAAATAAACAAGTAAATAACAATAAAGCTTTTTAAACTGTATCTCTGTATGCTGGAGAGGTAGTCAGTAGGTTGAGTGCTTGCCTACACTACAGGAAGCCCTGGGTTCGATTCCCCAGCATTGCATGAACCAAAAGTGTTAGCACACACCTGCCAGTCCAGCACTGTGGAGGGGAGGGGAAGAGAATCAGAAGTTGAAGGTTGACCTTGCCCACATAGTGAGTCTGAGGCCAGCCTAGGGCACCCCGTCTCAACAAAAGAACAAAAACAACAAAAACCTAGGGAAACCAGTGTGTTTCAAGTCAACTAAAGGACCAGATGGGGACAAGAAGAACCAACAACGCAATGATTTCACAGGAAGTCACAGGGACGTGTGACAGGGAGAGTCCTGTCGTCCTTAAGAAATGAAGACAATACACAGAGTAGAACCAGCTGGCAAAGGTAAAGAATTGTGCAGCTGCAGACCATGGGAATCAGCCAGGAATCATCCGGGTCCCAGGGTAGTTGTAAGGTGAGGTTGTCACAGGTGGAACAGAGGGTTCGGATTTACTGAGTGACTAATATTCTCATAATTGTGCTAGAAAATATAACTTGAAGAATAGAGAAAGATGAGTCTTCTGAGAAGGGGCATTTCTTCCTTCCTTCCTTCCTTCCTTCCTCTTCCTCTTCCTCCCCATTTCCTGTGCCTTCTTTTTTTCTCCAAAGGAGCCCCCATGACCCCACCCTCAAATACAGAATCCACCTCATGGGACTCAGTTCTGTCTAGTTAGTTCCTATTTGGGAAACTAGTCCAGCGTTTTCTGCACTGACGCATTTAAGAAAGAAAAAATATTTTTGGAAACTCCCAAAGGGCTTTCCTTCGTCCAATAGGAATAGAGAGAGAAGCAGCGTCACTTGTCTCCAGCAGATGTGACTGCTATGAAGGTCTGAGCTGGTGCAGGTCTTGAAGACCAAGTGTGCAGGAGAGGGACATGGGCAGGTGGTGGGGGAATGGCTGACCAGCTGGTGTAGTGTAGCTACCAAAGTTTCTTCCCTTCTCTCCTGGTGATTCGCAGGGCCGTGTGACCTCTGGCTTCCTGGAGACTCTTGCACTAGCTCTGGCTTGAGGGGATAACTTAGCTAGAACCCGGTTCTCTTTGTTATGGTGATTCCACTTGTATTCAAGGTCTTAGCAATGGGCCCTTAGCCTGGCTCCCCAGCCACCCTGCCCGAGGGGCCGGGAAGCTTTAATCTTCTCCTCCTGCTTCTGGTTGGGAGGAGGCCTTGCATTTTCGATCCTGGTATAAATACCTGACTTGAGTTTAATAAAGTAGCCATTTACTCTTGTGAATGAGCATAGGTCTCTTTGTGTGTGTCTCTTTTTCAACCCTCAGGACAATCGTCCCTTCTCGTGGGCCCGAGTTCAGGAAGCGTGCAGCCTGGGTCGGGCGTGGGTATCCATTGGAAAATGCAGACTCTTACAGTGTAGTGGGGGAAGGAAGATCAGCGGAGCCAAAAGGCAGGAGACCGCAGCTTGGTCGTAAAGCCCAGAAGAGAGGGAGAATTTTGTGTGTGATATTAGCTGGGGTGGGAAGGACATTAGACATTCTTCATGCATCTGTGGGAAGTCCCTGGTCAGTGCTAGGGGAAGGAAGTGACTGTGATGTCAGCGCTCCCTGCTAGGGCTGCATTGGCACCTGGTGGATGAGGTGGGAACTGGAAAATTGCATGGTCACCTGACTGTCATGGAATAAGGTGAGGGGAAGTCGTGTTAACAGGGACCAGCCCTGCCTGTGCTCCCATCCTGGGTAATCACCACAAAAAGGTTTTATTGTATTTTTGTTATGTGTTGTATCTTTAGCACCTATGACTCTTCCTGGTGCTGAATAAATATTTTTAATTAACTGAGAATAATACTAAGAATTAATGATCTTCAGTGACCCAAGAAAATATTTTTTATAGTTCAAACACAGTTCTTCTTAAACCTAAATATTATATATTTACATATATAAATATTCATATATATATGAATATATATACACACATATATGTATGTATTTATTCATTAGTTTGGAAGATGAAGTGATGTTCAGTAGTTAAGAGCACAGGCTGTTCTTCTAGAGGACCTGGGTATGATTTCAGGAACCCACAATGCAGCTCACAACCATCTGTAGCTCCAGTGTCAGGAAATTCAACCCTCTCTTTGTGTCTATAATAAAATAGGTGGGTTGAATTATGTGATCCAGGTGGATCCAAAAACTACAAGGTAAATATTAGCAAACATTAATTTTTAAATTATTTTGCTATTGGTCATTTCAGCAACTGAAAAGTACTACAAAAAAGGAAAGATCTAAAAACCAAATTCAATAAAAATTTAAATTAATTGCATTATGTGCTTGCAATGAGTGATCAAAAATGGAATTAAGAAAATGATTCCACTTACAATGGTTCCAAAGAAATGCAATACTAATAAGTAAATTTAACAAAGGAAATGTTAATCCAATTAGCACTCTCAGAACTACGGGATGCTATAGAAAGAAGATAAAATCAAAATAAACAGAAAGACACACCATTATCATAGGCTGAAAGAGTTTGCATTGCTAAGATGGCAATAACCCAATTGATCTGTTATCCATGTAACCTCCAGCAGAGTCTCAAATGAATCCTCCATAGGTATCAAGCTAATTCTAAAGTTTTCAGAGAAATGCAAGACACAAAACAGCAAAGTGATCTTGTGGAAGAACACTCTTGGGCCATAGAGACATAGTTGGTTATGCAGGATTCTGATTGATGCCCGGCGACCGTCCTGTAAAAAATCATCCTACTGTAGAAATCACAGTGCTAATCTACACTTTCTAACACTATTGTTTATGAATAGTTTTGTTCTTGTGTTTTTCTGTCTTGTGTAAAGATTGTTGGTTGAACAAAGGACATATAGTTATCTGAACTTTACATTGAGAACCTCAGAAAATAAATAATCTGATGCTAGCAAGGGGGCTGCCCAGGTGTGGGAAGTGGCTATTTGCCCAGGGCCATGGTTGTTGAGGAAGGCCAGTGACATAAACATCTGCATAAAGCACATCTCCATGAGGCCATGACATTGTCTTAATTACTTTTCTTCCCAGTTAACAGGCAAGGCAGAGAGGCCTCATCAGCTGTCTCTGGCAGACTTGGTAGCTGAGAAGACACGCCCAAAGTTATTGGGGGGGAGTGCCATTGACACCTGGGAGCAAGGAATAATTTTCAGAGAAAATATGTATAATTAAGATGAGGTGAAAATGGCATTTTTAACAAAAAGAAAACAACAAATTATAAATTTTGAAGATATCAGGGACCTGGATAGAGAGATAATCCATAAAGTCAAAATAATAATTTTATATGTAGTGTGTGTGTGTGTGTGTGAATGTGGCGGTCAGGGGACAACTTGCAGTCTCTTCCTTCACCACATGAGTCCCAGAGACAGAACACACAGCACCTTCACCCACTGAGGCATTGTCCCAGCCCTATTCTGAGTCTCAGTTGGACCTGAGGAGCTAAGCTTTCTGGCCTTGAGACTTCTCGGTTCAGGGCATTTGTATGTGGAGCAGAAATCCTGCCACCACCTGCTGGAGCCGACTCAGCTGTTACACAGTGTCTATTCTATGCCTTTCTCCTACTGCAGGACTGCAGAGTTCCCTGGGTTAAGCACTCAAATCCTCTGTCCAGGGGGGAGGGGGAGGGAACATGGTCAAGGTACACGACACACTTGTATTAAAGTGTATTTACAATCCTAATTCTATGTACAAGAAATATGCTCCAAAAACACTTTATTTAAAAGAGGTGAGGGGCTGGAGAGAGGGCTCAGGGGTTAAGAGCACTTACGGTTCTCGCAGAGGACCTGAGTTCAGTTCCCGCACCCTCCCTGGTGCTGCTGCATCAATTGCCTGCAGCTCTAGGTCCAAAGGTCCGGTCTCTTCTGGACTCTGGGCACCTGCATGCACACACCCACACACAGAAATACACAAGTACACATAAGTAAAAATGGAAAAATACTCTTCATGAACCTCACACAGAGTGCACTGTGGGCTTAGCTCATCTGACCACTATCCCAGTTTTACATTATAGACTAAGTGTGTCTGCACTACGGTTTCTGATAAAAAGAATCATATAACATATATTTCCCTTAAAAGATGCATTCATTGTTCTTGTTTATGTGTATGTGTTTGTGCCTACATGAGTTTATGTGCACCACACACATAGCGGTGCCAAGCGAGGCCAGAGGGTGCCCTGGAGCTGGAGTTCCAGGCAGTTGTGGCCCTGTGTGGGTGCTGGGAAGGCCCAGGTCCTCTGCAGCAGTCAGTGCTCTTAACCCCTAGGCCAGTTCCCTGGGTTTACTGATAGCTTTCTTCTTGTGCCCAACATTTTTTGGTTTTGTGTGTGTTCATTTTTACTTTTATTTTTTAAAGTTTATTTCTTAAATTTATTTATTTGTACATGTGTGTGCCAATTTTTCTGCATGTGCACATGTGTATGCCTTGCCCTTGGAGGTCAGAAGAGAACGTCAGATCCCAGCAGCCACATGGCAGCTCACAGCTACCTGGGACTCCAGCTGCAGGGCATCTGACTTACCACAGCTTGCTTGCCCCCCCTCTTTTCTCCACAGGGCGCTTTCCTATGGGACTGACTGCAAGTTGTGCAGGGGAATTCATGGATGCAGCTTTCATGCTGCGGTGGGCCGTGTGTGTGTGTGTGTGTGTGTGTGTGTGTGTGTGTGTGTGTCTGCCTCTGGGTCACCTTGTGCTTGCTTGTAAGCAACTCCTCTCCCGTGATCCTATCAGTAATTCCAAGAAACTTGTTGTGTTCCCAAGCTTGATTTGGTGGAATCATCTCAGTATGCTGTCTGTGTCCTGTTGAATAACAGTCATTTGCTCAGGTCCCTGCAGGAGGTCATACAGCATCTAATAAGGTCTATTAATACCTTTAGGCAAAGATCAGCAGAGAAATCAGAGAAAGTTCACCAGGGGGAAGCATGGACCTCTCTGGATATAAAAGGCAGTAAAGCCAGTGGGGACATACACTAGGAAAGCTGTTGTAAGGAATTTGCTTACACAGATGTGGGGTGAACTAGCATGTCTGAGGGTCAATGGACAGGTGGTCTTCAGAAGGACAGAAGGAAACTGTGCTGGCAGAGGCGACAGTGACTTCCCTTCTTCAGACAAGCCTTGGCTGGCTCTTAAAACTTCCCAGCTGTGGGAAGTTTTGTTCAGGGTCTTCTCTTAACATCAACTGATTACAGAATTAATCACACCACGGAATACCTTCATGAATACCTGGGTAGGTGTTTGATTGAACAACAGGGGACTGTAACCCAGGCACTAAATCTGGTCCCTAAATTATCTGAATGGAATTTTCCCTCATCCTATCAGCAAGTGGGACAAATAGGAAAACTCTGTGATTACCTTAATAAATTTGCCCACAAGGAGGCAAGCCCACAGTGAGACTGAGGCTGAAGCAACACCTAGGCAGGAGCTGGGGAGCCCTGTCTCACCCCTCCACAGTCTCGGCCTCTGTGAAGACCATGGGCTCACACACTAGTCTCACGAAGGCAGAAGAGCTGGTCCTAAATGATCACGAGTTTGTGACCTCCACAGAATGCAGAAAACCCAGTCTTCTATAAAGAATAGAACATCTAATGATTGCCGTGACTTTATCCCCAGTTCCTCACACTTATCTGAAATAGTCACATAAAAAGGTAACACATTTGGAAACCCCAGTAGTTTAGGGAACAACAATATTTTGTAAATTACAAGAACTCCTTTCAGCATTTGACTGAATATTGTTACATTTAAAAATATTTTAAGAGTAATCGAGCTAGACAGAACTTCCTTTTGTGTTCAAAGTCCCTAAACTTCCTTTAGATGTGGTCAGCGCATCAGCATACAGAGCACGAAGATTACTCAAAAGTAGTAATTTTGCACTGCTGATGGCCCATGGGTCCTGAAGCCTCTGCATTCTGACTGGAAACCCCAGGGCTTCTGAGCAAAGATCCTTCCCACCCAGGTTTACAAAAGTGGAAAGAGCAAAGGCATTGACCAGCCACCGTCTGTGGGGACCCCTTGGATCGGTGATCAGCTACAATCTGGAGTGTTCTGTACACACTATGAGAAGAAATAAAGAAAAAACAGCTAGCTCGTGTATGCGATCCTGAAAAAGTGGCTGGGTGTCAGGGATGGGGAAGCCACAGGAAAGAAAGAAATTCAGGGGAGACTCCTGGACAGTACAGCCCAGAAAATTCTAAATAACATCATTATTATCGTTCACCTATCCATGAGGCTTTTCAGAAATCCCCTCCTCTCTTGCCAGTCGTGCACATATGCACAGGAGAAAGTCTGACTGAACCTCCCTCCTTCCCAGGGCATCCCCTTCAGGTCCATGCTAAGCAAAGGCTGCTGAGGAATGAGAGTTCCCCTTCGCGTTCTCCAGGCCTCTCAGTACAAGCTCTGCACCTGGAGACTGCGACGTCATCACGATGGAATTTTCTGATTGGGTCTGGCGTTTGGTTTGCAGTCAGACCTCCTTGGTTGGATCCTCACAATCTCTTGAGGACTCAGAACAGCAGCAGCTGAGACCACCAGGGAAGAGGATGAGGCCCAGCAGAGCTCTGGTTCTGGGGATCCTCGCCCTGACCACCGTGCTCAGCCCCTGTGGGGGTGAATTCGACGTTAAGGGTGAGTTGCACGGCTGAGGATGCCTGGAGCCGGGAAATGGGAAATCGAAAGAAGAAAATACAAATTGGCTAAAATATAAATCCTCAATATTGGGCGGTTTAACAACTGTGTGACCCCGACTTCAGGAGGCTCTGTTGGCGAGCTGTGCTCATCAAGCCATGATTCTAATAGTGGATCCAGTAAGGGAAGTGTGGAGGGGTCTGTGATAGGCAGGGCTGTTTCAAAACTTGGAGGTGTTTCCACGAATGGATGATTTTTCATTATTAACATTTCATGAACTATTACTCTCAAATTTCTCTGATAGTTTCTGAAGACCTTCATACCCGTCTCCTGGAGTGTATCCTAAGGAAATGAGTTCCATGAATCATGTATATAGATGTATGGAAAACGCTTCCCTTGTGTTGGGGTCTATACTCTCCATGCTAGGAGCTGGCCATGGTGGGAGGTGAGAGAAGGGGTCACTATCCTTCCGGACAATCCTCCTGAATCTTGGTTTCCTCGTATGTTCTCACAAGTGATCAAGGCAAATAAATATGTAGATGTACTTTAAAAACAGTGAAACCCAGGCTGGGGGTGGGAGTGCTCACCGGTAACTCAGTGCTTAGGTGCTGAAGTAGGAGGATTGTGAGTTCATGGACAGCTTGGGCTACATAATGAAACTTTTACTACTTAATTCATTAGCAAATGCTTTTTAGTGTCAATTTTCACTTGTTCCCATTCCAGATATAGATTCATATTTTTGTAGCAAAGTAAGGAATATAGGCTGCCTGTTCTAGCACCTCATCTACTGATGTTCTACAGCAGGAACATAGGCAAACACAAGATAAAGGAGACTGTGGCCCCTTGGCCTGTGTTGCCCACCTCTCTCCACACTCTGTGTACATCCCTTGTCCTCTTCCAGAATCCCTCCTTAACTCTGAGACATTTTACAGATGTTAATAGTAGCTCTGTAAAATGTCGGTTGAAAAGTCAAATGTTTGAAACAGGAAGTGAAAGGGGTCGAGCGACCTGTGAACCATGGCTGCTCTCATTCCAGTTCTGTTGGGAGGCAGAAGTCTCACCCGCTTCTCCAGTGAGTTTGGCTCCTTTGTCCCCATTTCTTTTTTTTTTTTTCAGGTTTGAGCAGGTACAGTGGGCACAGTTCTGAGAAACCACAGAACTGTGAACCCATTTCCTTTGAATTTAGAAGAAAAAAAAGTGAAATTTCAAGGTCTAAGAAAATGTCTTGATTTTAATTCAGTCTATATTACATTTGTCTTATATATAAAATATGACTTTCAGTATTTTCATCAAGGAAGGGCCCCAAAACTAAATGTATGGGACTGATTAAGTCCTAGTGCAGCATTGGTTATCCCTGACCCTGACTTCACATGATTCTGACACCTGTCAGTCATTTTCAGAGTCTCCATGGTGTTGGAGACCAGCTTCAACAAAAATACCACTTACAAGAGTAGGGGCATAGGGCTTAGAAAATAAGTAAAGAGAACAAAGATGTGAGTGAAGATAATAAAACAGAAAACACGGGATAAGTACCAGGAGGGAGTTCCAGTGAATACCGAAATCTACCTGCATTTAATTTTCCATAGACTTCCCCAATATAACAGGGGAAAGAAGACAAAAGACTGTTTTAACATGATACAAAGGGCAACTGGAACAGTTACTTGCTTCAATACTTCCAGTCATCCAGTCATTAATTCATGAGAAAAGCATTCTGTTGTTTAAGTCATCAACCCACACTAGACCAAAGTATCCTGGAGGCAGCCACTCCTAAGGTCAAACCTCCTATTTCAAAGGAAGGAGCAGAAGTATGCTTGAATATCTGGACCATTGGTCAAGGTCGAGTGGAACTACCTGTATAGGCCATCTTAATGTCAAAAGAACCAAGTAATCATATCCTAGGTTAGGGTGTGTAGCCATAGTTGTTGGCAACAACTTTGAACAAGCTAAAACTCTCTGACCTTCAGGCAAGGTGGAAATAGACTCACATTTTTGGTTCTTCACACCATGGACCATAAAATTAGCAATAATCATTCAATGTTCCCCTTTGTAAAGTGTTTCATAAGTTAAGATGTGGGTATTGAAGCATACAAAACCTGATGCTTGCCCCTAGGAAGTGTCTGTCCTGATCCTAGAAAGCATACTTAGTGGTGATGGGTGCAAATTAATATCAGGAAGCAAAAAAGGCATTGTTGAGGACAGTGGGTCCAACTGAGGCCAAAATTGTAATAGCAGGGCAGTGCGGTGATCTCAGTACCATTTGTCACCCAGGACAAGTTTCCACTAAAGCAAAGGCTGTATACAACCATATTTGGAAAAGAAGTCAAGAAGATTTACTAATAAAGGATAAGAAAGATTGATGGGGAGGTGTGGTGTTGTGGAGGGGGGCACTGATAAGGCCAACCAAGATGGCTATGCTTCGAAAGGAAGAACCAGAGGAGCAGTGAACACCAGTGTTGATTTGGAAAAAGTAAGAGGTAGGGATGACAGAAGTGTAAAAATCTAATAAAGTATCTATTTCTTTTACTCAGAAGAGATAAAAAAAAACTGTCCTGTGATTCCTCACATGTAAAATGAAGGAACTTTAGATATAACAGTTTCCACATAATGTTGTCCTGGTTTTCTTTCTATAGGATTCTATATGCTTTTCCTTTTGTTTAAAAAATGAGAAAGGTTCCTTTTGTGGAAGATGTCCTTTTTTGAAGAGAAACAAAATGTAATATATATGTTATTAATTTATGGAAAATCAATTAGACACAAAACTTAACAAGAGAAGGACATAAACTGACTGAGACTTTGAAAAGAAAGCTAAATCCCTGAGATTTTTCTTCCATTCAGTTGTGAGCTACTTGGCTTAGGCTGTCAGCAGACCAGACACTGATCAACACACTCAGGACAGCAGAAATCAAACATATGACATTCTGTCCCACAAGTCATAAAGGAAAAAACTGGACCATAACCAACACTGAGAGGGGTAGGGAGGAATAAATGATGGAAATGTATCAAAGAAAAAAATGAAGCTTGTGCTATTTTTAAAAGTTTTTTCCTATCATTTTGTTTAATAGCATTCCTTTTTCTTCCTGTTTTCCATTTTCCCTGTTTTCCAATTTCCTCCTGAATTCACCAGCTGACCACATTGGCTCCTATGGTTTAAGCTTCTATCAGTCTCATCAACCCAACGGCCAGTACACATTTGAATTTGATGGTGATGAGTTGTTCTACGTGGACTCAGATAAGAAGGAGACTGTCTGGAGGATTCCTGAATTTGGCCAACTGACAAGCTTTGACCCACAAGGTGGACTGCAAACTATAGCTGTAGCAAAACAGAGCTTGAATGTCATGATTCAGAGAACCAATTCTACCCCAGCTACCAACAGTACGTGCTCAGACCCTGCTCCTCTCTCCCTTCCCTGGTGGGGAACGTGATCCATTGCTCTATAAAATCCTGCCCTTTCCAAGGCACGCCCAGATCTCCTTATCCCCAAGCCCTCATCCTCTCTCTTCTTACAAATCACATATTCCATGAAATATAAAACTCTTTGTTCCACAATGCACTCCTTGAATCTTGTAGAAGCCCCAACAGATTTCTTAACACCCGAGAGAGAAGGGCACAGGGATAAAATGAATGTAGCACACATTAACTTCAAGCAGAAGGGAAGCTTGGGCTCCTTGACCGTCATGTGTGCAAGACTTGCTGAAAGAACTCCCTGATTAGACAGTGCAGAGCATCAGGGAGAGAAACTCCTATGAGCCACTCACATCTAGGCCATTTCCTTTCCAGAGGTTCCTGAGGTGACCGTGTTCCCCAAGGCCCCTGTGCTGCTGGGTCAGCCCAACACCCTCATCTGCTTCGTGGATAAGATCTTCCCTCCTGTGGTCAACATCACATGGTTGAGAAACAGCAAGTCAGTCACAGAAGGAGTTTATGAGACCAGCTTCTTTGTCAACCGTGACTATTCCTTCCACAGGATGTCTTACCTCACCTTCATTCCTTCTGACGATGAGGTCTATGACTGTAAGGTGGAGCACTGGGGCCTGGAGGAGCCGGTGCTGAAACACTGGGGTACGTGTGGGTTCTCCCTGCTTCTGTATGTTCTTGTTCTTTGTCATCTCTAGAACAGCCTGTCTTCTGGCTCTGGTGGCCAAACTCATTTTCCATTTTTAAAGACTTTCTATGGCAGACTTCATGTTCTTCCACAAGCCCAGCCTCAAAGTCTGCGTGGATTGACTTCCCTCCACACACGGGCCCTATTACATACATGTACATGAATGTGCCCCCTTCTGACTCCAAAATCTTCACTTTTCCAGAACCTGAGATTCCAGCCCCCATGTCAGAGCTGACGGAGACTGTGGTCTGTGCCCTGGGGTTGTCCATGGGCATCGTGGGCATCGTGGTGGGCACCATCTTCATCATTCAAGGCCTGCGATCAGGTGGCTCCTCCAGACACCCAGGGCCCTTATGAGCCCCACCCTGGAGAGGAAGGTGAGGGTTTATGTTTGTGGGAGCTGAAGCCACCACACAGTGGGAGCAAGGGAAGGGGAGACGGGTGAAAACACGGTTGGAACATTGTTGGAGAATTGTGCAGTGACATGATCATAACTCAGGACCTCAGGAACACATCCCTCTCCTGTCTGTTCTGTTGCAGGTGTGTGATCCTCTGCAGGGCAGACGTGGTGTGCTGGATGACCTGGGTCAGTGTGTTCCCTGGCCCAATTCATCATGTTGTCTTCCCCGAGTGTCCTCCATCTCACTTTTTCTCTTGTACTTGAGGCTAGCCCCCCCCAAAGCTCACATATGCTCAGAATTCTCCCCTGAGTTTTGTTTTTTGGCATCTTTTAAATCATATCTACTGTAGAATCTCTCAATGGCCCTGATTCAGTAGCTCCACAAAACCAAGAAATCACCTTTTGTAAGTCAGTTACTGTTAGAAGCCGCCAGGATGTCGCCTTGGCGAGATAGTGCCAGCGGTCCTACAGCCTGGAGGTATACAAATCCTTTGATGCTGCCATGCAGGCCAGTGTGCTTGGGGCCTTGTTTTGCATTTCAGGGACTTGGTTCCCTGACCTGTCCTGTGGCCTTGGGCCCTAGCAGAATGGCATCAACCAATCAGCATTCGAGCCTCTCACCCTAGAAAAGCAGCTGCCTTTGGGTTTTTCGCTCTCTCTAATCTCTCTCTTGTCCCTGCGCTCTCTTTCTGCTCTCTCTCTTCCTCTCTCCCTTGCTCTTCCTCTCTCTGTCTTTTCTCTCTCTTCCCTTCCCCCAATTTTCCTCAACCGAGTGGCTCTGAATAAAGACATGATAAGGGAAGGAATCTCGATTTCGTGGCCGTTCATTCCTGCTGGTCAGGAAGCGCGCCACAACTGGTGCCAGAATACCCGGGAAAACCCAGAGATCTTACACCAGGAGGAGAGAGCCGAGTTTCAGAACCCTACGCGTGGAGCGGTGAGTGACGTCAGTTAAATCCTCCAGATAAAGGCGAGGAAAAAGAATGGAAAAAGTATAGGCCTAAAAAGAAAAGAAAATAGAAAGAATCAAAGAAAAGGTATCTGAAAGAAGGTACTAAAAGCAACGGGGAAGAAAAACCCCATAAGTTCAATGCAGGAGGAGCTTGAGAAAACAGCAGCCAGAAAAGCGAGGTAACTAAAGGTGGGACTATGAGGGTGATGGGGTATGGGAGACCGCGGCTTCCGCCCCCTCTCCGTCCATCCCTCCACCTGCGTACTCGCTGATAGAGACTGGGGGCAACAGTCTCGTAGGGAGGCGGGCTTGATCTTGTTTAAGGACTGCCTTCCCTGTTCTTAAAGAGCCACAGAGCTTTTGGAGGTGATTTCCGCCTAATTTTGATAAGAGAGCTCAGTCTTTGGCTCTCATGTACAGAAAACTTTAATTTTGATTGAGAAAGACAGGCTGCTGGATTGAGCGGGGAGTGCTGGCGGCCGCCGGCCCCACCTATGAGTGGTGACGCCTGACTAGGGACAGGGAAATGGCCAGGTGCGGTGGCACAGCCTGCAGTCCTAGCTACTCAGGAGGGAGATGCAGAACTGCACTGGTGAGTGTTAACTCATCCGGGAGGCGTGGCCATGCTAACCAGATGCTGGCGGGGGTTTGCTGGAGTCTGCAGAGGCATCTACGAAAAGCCAGGTCGCTGTGGCGACATAGGCGGGCTTAAGTCCAGGTGACATCAGAGGCTACGTGTCCCGGCCTTTTGGCGGGGCTGCGGTTTTCGGAGGACTTTTTCTGCACCTGAGCAAACTTGCCCTGACTGAGGCAGAAGCTGCAGGGTGAGCAGCAGCTACGCTAAAGACAGAGAGGGGCCAAACTCTGAGCCGCGTTTCCATAGCAACATGGTCGGGCACATTCAGGGTACAGGGAGCATGGTACCGGATAAACCGGCGCGCCAGCGGAACATGCACGGCCCAGGGCGGGGCCATGCCTTTGTTTGGGCCATTCTAAATGTGCCAAAGGCAGGCTGCACACGTCCTTGACTGGGGCAGCGGCAGCCAGGGTGAGTTTTCTATGCAGACCGGGAAAGCTTCTACGGCGTTCGACAAGGTCCATAAGACCAAAGCGCACCGCGCGCCAGAGGCGGAGCCGCGCCACAGTGGGCCGTGCCTCAGAGGAGGAGCTGTCGCAACCGCCGCCGCCGTCCCCAATGCCGCCGCTGCTGCCGCCACCATCACAGCCGCGGCCGCCAAAAATTCAGTCAGAAAGAAACATTTATCCCCCAAATTACCACATCTGTCCCTTTACAGCCGGAAGTAGCCAGACAAGACTGTCGACGCCCATTTTCCCTCAAAGACTTCAGGCAGGACCGGTCGTAATTATCATAATAAAAGCGCAATCAAGGTTTAGACGCAGCAAGCAGGCAGTACCGTATTCTTTTAAAGCAAAGAGCAGCTACAGTCAGTTTGCCTGTTTCCTAGGCGACAAAGGCGGATCAATTGCCTTGGCAACGGTTTTGGTTTTTCCATCTGAATGGGGCCTGGAGAGATGGCTCAGAGGTTAAGAGCACTGCCTGCTCTTCCTGAGGTTGCAAGTTCAATTCCCAGTGACCACATGGTAGCTCACAACTGTTTGGTTTTAGACAAAAGAGGGGGACTAGCAGTGACAGCTTCCCCCAGAGAAAGGATTTCTCTTGCACTCTTTACACTTAATTTTTGATTCAAAATATTGCTGGAAAAACAGCAGCAGACAGACATGCTCTGTTTGAAAGCAATTCCGTCTAATTCTAAGGCCTGCTGTAATGGCACGGGCAAACAAGATTTGCTCTTTGAAACAGAGACCTACAGGTCTCTAAGTTCAAAACCAGCCTACTTCCAGTACTGATTGTGCTGAATTTTTACACTGAGTTTTTAGTACTCTTAATTGTTAATTTGGGAGAAGAGTTTTGTTTATGTTTTTCTAGGAATGCTGACATACATCTGGGTGCCAGCAAGACTGACCAGAGAAATGAAGGATGCTGCAAGGGAAGATTCATGTGGAGGCAGCAGAGATGACCCTCTGGGCGGTGTCAAGAGCAGCTGTTTCACACCATCAACTTGAGCAGCACCCTGTGCAACCTCTTATCTCTTAACAATTTTCTGACTGACTCTATTCTGCCTTTTCTCCTTCCTTAGGATTGGGTGGGAACAGAGATATTCCTGGCATGGTGTGTCTAGGTGGAAGTGCTGTATGTCTCTGATTGTGTGTGCCACCTGCTAGCCCAAGTGAGGAGGGACAAGGTCTTTGTGGCACAGGCCTTGGCAGCCTTGGAATGTGTATCCTCACCCCAAGTTTGGCTCTCAGCCTTAAAGAGCTCATAGGCAATTAGCCATGCATAGCCTTTGCACCCTCTAGGGACCAGATAGTCCCACGGCACAGAGGAAGGTATGCATAGGCAGAGGGTGTGCAGATACAGCTCTAGCACTCCCAGGGAAGTAGTTGTCCCATTGCACGGGAAGGGTGTGTCTTGCTTTTCTTTTCTTTAATCGGTCCACACATCATGAGGTGGGGACCAGATTGGGAAATAGTTTTGCCTTATTGCTCTTAAAAACAAAAAAAGGAGGAGCTGTTAGGAGCCGCCAGGATGTTGCCTTGGCGAGATAGTGCCAGCGGTCCTACAGCCTGGAGGTATACAAATCCTTTGATGCTGCCATGCAGGCCAGTGTGCTTGGGGCCTTGTTTTGCATTTCAGAGACTTGGTTCCCTGACCTGTCCTGTGGTCTTGGGCCCTAGCAGAATGGCATCAACCAATCAGCATTCGAGCCTCTCACCCTAGAAAAGCAGCTGCCTTTGGGTTTTTCGCTCTCTCTAATCTCTCTCTTGTCCCTGCGCTCTCTTCCTGCTCTCTCTCTTCCTCTCTCCCTTGCTCTTCCTCTCTCTGTCTTTTCTCTCTCTTCCCTTCCCCCAATTTTCCTCAACCGAGTGGCTCTGAATAAAGACATGATAAGGGAAGGAATCTCGATTTCGTGGCCGTTCATTCCTGCTGGTCAGGAAGCGCGCCGCAAGTTACTGGTTTTTGTTTTGTGTGTGTTTTTTCTGTCTTTCATTTTGGAACTCACTGGAGCCAGAGTCATATAATCCCATGACAGTGACACAGAAACAAGCAAATACAGCCTCAGAATGCTCAGGAATCTTAGCCAAGGTTGAACTTTTTCTCTTCTTTTCATTCCCAAGCCAGATCACTGCCATTGTCTCTAGTCAGGTACAAGGGAGGCAGGGTGTGAAATCTTCCTCAATGTACACTTGCTGTAAGACATGGGGCACACAACAGTAATCCCAGCATCCCAGAGACTGAGCATAGGAGTCCTCACAAGTCTAAGGTCAACCTGGTCTACATAACACAAGCCAGTTATGTAGGAAGGACCTGTCAAAGAAAACAAAACAAACAAACAAAAAGCAGAAAAGAAAAAAGAACTACATTCATTTTACCATAACCTTTTAATTAATCTTAATTTTGAATCTCAAAAATAATAAAAGTTTTTAAATGTTATAAAAAGTCAAAACGTTTTGGGATCATCTAGGTGAGTCTGTGAGGGCATTACCAGAGACATTGGATGAAGTGGTAAGAGTCAACCTGAATATAGGCAGAAACGTTTTGTGGACTGGGCCAAAGAAGAAAGTAAGTCAGCCTTCATCTTTCTCTGCATCCTGATGTAATGTGACTGACCATTTCATGTTCCCTCTGAACCCCCATCATGATGAAATGTGCCTCCTCCAATTGTGAGCCAAAGTAAACCTACCCCTCCTTCTCACTCTCCCTCTCTTCCTCCCTTCCTTTCTCCCTCCCTCTCTTCCTACTGTCAGGTTTCTATCACAGTGGCAGGAGAAATGACAGAGCTCACTCACCAAGCTGAGATGACAGAATCCTATAGGTCCACAGCTGCATATGTGCCCCATTGTTAATCAAAACTTTTCCATGTGGTGCATGACTATGACTGTGTTTTGAATTTCCATAAAACATGCAGATATCTATTAGAATAATATGTGCTATAAAAACTTTAAATTTGTGAAGGTGATGAAATGCATTTCCTCTGTTCTCACATTAAGAATTCTCAAGGCAGGAAAGGAAAAGGAGGCCTGTCAGAGTGTTCGATGTCTCATGGGTCAGTCAAAGAAAGAGGTCACTCCAAAATGAAAGTTTAAGGCCTGTGTGGCAGCAGGAAGGGCAAGCTCCTCTGATGGACTGAACCTTGAACAACAATACAAAGGTATATTTATTGACTTTGTATTGTAAAAAAAATAAAAAGTTTTTTTTTATTTTGGTAAAGAGTTTCTTCATACCAAGGTCTCTCATCTAAACTAAAGGAAAACATCTCATGCCCTTATAACTTTTGTCCTTTACTGTGTATTGTTTGTAATACACAATAATACAAGAGGTTCAAGTGTGCCTAAGGCATCTTGTTACCAAAGTGATGTCAAGGCTGCAATGCCCCTTCAGTAAAACAATTCTACAAATCATGGAAACAAAGATTCTTTACTGTTCACCACAAGGATTCTTCAAGATCAAAGTCCTTCTAGAAAACAGCTGTTCATTCTAATGTCTCCCCCAGATACAGAGTCTCTGCTAGATTCCTACAACAGAAGCTGGTTACAAGCGCATTTTTAAAAAGCACAATGGTGTAAATACCTGAAATGAACCAAATATGTGTTCTTCACTTCAGGTTAGAACTAGTGGGCACAAGAGAGGGAACAGGAACCACAGACTTTCAGAAGTCAGACAAAGATGTCAGTACCTCACCTGGTAAGTAAAGCTGGGATAGATGCCACATAGGTTCCCTGCATCTCAAAAGGCTGCTGGAGGCAGAGAAGTGCATTTATAGGATGGCCAAGGCAAATTAGCCCAAGTAGCTCACCAAATCCCCTAAGATACCTCACCCTCAGCCTTGTACCCCTCCATTCCTCCTGGTGAAGGGGACATGGACCTGTAAAATCAAACTCCCAGAGAACCAAAGCAGTTTAGAATCTTCAGCAGCAGCTCTGGGTGCTGTGTCCTCCACTAGACACACTGTCTCCAATGTCCCCTAAGTAAAACACTTCCAGAGTAACTGGGCCAACAGATGTGTATCCCAGACTCTCCTAATGTCCAAGACTCACTCTTGAGGGTGATGCTACCTGGCTTGAGCATTTGTGCCACTGAAGTTGTTTTAAGTATCTCACCTCTGTCTCTGCTGTGCTGCCCCATAATTGCTGACTACATGATTAGCACTAGGAAGACACTGAGGGTTGTTATGAAACATGAGGGCTTTTCTGTCCATGCCTGATGTGGGATTCATCCCTGTATGCTATGAATATGTTTTATTGTCATTGGTTAATAAAGAAGCTGCTTTTGGCCAATGGTTTAACAGAATTTAGCCATGCTGGAAAATGTATATAGATAGAGTAGGCAGAGTCAGTGAGATGCCGCGTAGCTGCCAGAGGAGACAGATGTTGGAACTTTACCCAGTAAGCCACAGCCATGTGGTGATATACAAAATAATAGAAATTGGTTAATTCAAGATGTAAGAGTTAACTAGGAATATGCTAGAATAATTGGCCAAGCAGTGGTTTAATAATACAGCTTCTGTGTGATTATTTTGGGTCTGGGTGGCCAAGAAACAAATGAGCAGCCTCCAGCAACAAATTGGCACCAACATGGGTAACTACATCCACATAAAAACCTGAGAAATATTGAAAAGAAACTCTAGACACACACACAAGAGTTTAGCGCAGCTTCTTGGTAGCCACATTTTTTTTCTGGATGAGCTCAGTTTGCCGGCAGCAAACAGGGGTGTTGTGGCTCCTTTAAGAGAAATCTTCCCAATTCAGCACTGACAGCAAAAGCTATGCAGATTCTTTTTTAAAAAAAGGGGGGGGGTTTCCTGGTTCATGCTGGCAGAATGACCTCTGGCTCTTTTGGAGAAGGAGCATTTAAATAGAGATTGTGAGCAAAGTGCTACAACTTGATTAATGTCAACATGGACCCTATATGTGCCTGAAAATGGGGCTGTGAGCATGGCTTGCAGAGCTGGGGCTGAAAAGACCTTCACTATGTTGAAGTGGGTGGAGCCGAAAGGCTAAGCAGCTTTAGTCCTAGCCATACCACTTAGCATTTTAAAAAGTGCTCCTGGTCAAAAAAAGATTACAGGTATGCAATAAAGACAGATTCAAATAGGAAAGACCTCTAAATGGGTCACAGTGTTGGATAAATTTGTGTAGGCTTGAGGAAGAGAGAGGAAAAAGAATATAAACCGTTATAACATAAAAGAGGACAGACAGTCGTAGATTACAGGAGTAAAGATAATAAAATAAATATTAAACTTGTAGAAAAAGTAATAGAGTATATAAAAATGAACTATGTAAAGATGGAAAATGCACAGAGAGTCTGGATTATGCATATTATTGTGTTTTCTTTAAATTTTTTTTACTGTGAATGAGCTAGGTATAGACATTTCATTATATGGACTGCTAAGCTAAATCAACATATGTATTTTAAAGATATCTTAACTTCAAAATTTGGGTCTAAGGATATGTTGCTTTGGAAAAGAAGTTATTCTTTTGTTTCCACGTAGAATGATAATCTGTGGATTCTTTCCAGACTAATGTGGTTTGGTGGACCAAGACCCCCCTGAAAGGTCTCTCTGAATCCCCCAAAAGAAAATACCTTGCCAAACAAAAAGTAGGAAGCAGTTTGGAGAGAACTAAGCCCAAATTCCCTAAATGATTGTTTAAAAATGTTTGTTTACATGTAAAGGGGGATATGCTATAGAGATGAATACTTTGCATTCATATGGATCTTGGTTTATTGATATAAATTTAAGGTCAACTTCATTATATGTGTATTTCTTCTCTTAATTAAGGTATTATGCTTGTGCAGCTCACTTTAAAATGTAATGTATAATTAAAATTACAGATTAATAGTCCTTTATAATAGTCAAGCTTGTAGTCATGTTCGTTAGGTTTTCTAGACGTATAAAGATATATTTCAGTTAAATAATCTTCAAAGCTTTCAAAAACCTATGGAATATGGCATTTAAAATGTTTGAAGAGCTTAGGACTTTTCATGACAATGACAGACATCTGCTCCTGGCAGCACCAATCTACTTCAAGAGGATGCTGGGCATCAAAGAGGCTCCTTTTGAAATTTGTTAGCCATTTGGCAAGAAACTGCTCTTTCCTGAACTGCTCAGTGCTATGCTGTATGAACTGGACATACAGGGCCCACAGAAAAATGACTGCTGAACATTCCACAAGATGGTATTGTTCTTTAGGGTTCCTGTTTCACAGAGGAAACTGCCAGACATTCCACAGGACACAGAAGAAAGTTACTGACAAATTGCCAATATAGGCAGAACTGTCGTTGAAAATTCCTGCTTCATGGAAAAGTCTGCTGGATACTATGGGCCTGTAGGCTGAAGATGGATCCTAGAAGAATGTTACAGAAGAACTTTGGGTAACTGTCCTGGTAGTGAGAAGTCTCTGTCAATTCTAGATTTTGGAGGTTGCTAGCAATGCACTTCCTGTTTATTTAGGTATTATTATATCCTTCTGGAGTCTTTGATGGAATAGATGGAATAGATAGTTATAGTTTTCCTTAGTTATGATAAAGCATAAAGCAGATATAAATATTGTAACTGTAATTTTTGCTTGATACCTGTTTTGTTGTATGTAATTTTACTGTGTTAAAATTAAAAACCTTCCTTTTTATTTAGACAGGAAAGGGGAAGTGATGTGGGATTCCCCTCTGTATGCTGTGAATATGTTTTATTACCATTGGTTAATAAAGAATCCTTCTATAAGTTGCCTTGATCATGGTGTTTTATTAGAGCAACAGAAAAGTAGTTTATACAATCAGCAATTGTGAAACCAGGAATGTTGGAGAAAAGATGGGATGGAGAGAAGAGAATGGAGGCTAAAGAGAAGTTGTGAGCAGTTACAAGCGCTGGCTAGCTGCTCTTCTAGAGCATCCACATAGCAGTGCACAGTTGTCTATAACTCCAGTTCCAGAGAATGCACACCCTCTTCTGACCTCTGCAGGATCCTGTATCCATGTGGCACACAGATATAGTCAGGCACACACACAAATACATAAAAAATAAAAAGAAATAGATATTTATAATAATTCTAATAATTAAAAAGAATGTAAAATGTTGGGAACTGGAGAGATGGCTCAGTGGTTAAGAGCCTGTGTTCTTCTTACAGAGGGCCCAGTTTTGGTTCTTAGCACCCACACAGTGGATCACAACCTTTGATAATTCCAGTTAGAGCAGACTGACTTCCTTGGGCACTGCACACATGTGTTGTACAGACAGATGCAAATTACTCAATCATATTAAAAAGTGAAATAAAAATAAGAAAGCCTTAAAAGAAAATATTTTCAATTAATAATGTGCACATTTTTCAAATCACAGGCAGGCAGAAATGATAAAAAATACTTTTGGTTGTGAGAGTATATAAATTTACTTATACTTAACACATAATTTATTGGAAGTTGATTTGTATTATGACATAGTAATATGCAACCATCAGTCAGAAAATAGGTATTCAAAATACCTCACAATTACAGATCTATGAAAAACCAAAGGCATTGAGTGAGTCAGTGGTATTGTAAAATAATAATCATTTTTTTTCCAGCTGGTAGGACTAAAAGGGCAGAAATTTAACATGGAAGTACAAAGGAGAAGAGAAAGAAGGCTGGAAATGTCAATGGCTTCATCTAAGAAGGGGAGTGAGAGACTTCAGCCATATGTAAGACACAGATTCATATATTTAACTGACTGTAGTAACTGATAGATTTCATAAGTTGAGTCATGAATTCAAGCATGGGCTTTAGAAGGTGGACTGATTTCTGCCACAAAATGTTCATGGTCTAAACCACAGATAGCTGAGGCTGCCCAAACTTGAGAAAGGTTCTGGATCTTTACACCCTAATCAGTGGAACAAAATCCAATGAGGCAACTCTCATTGCCTAGGGCAGTTCCAGGGGAGCAGAAAAGAATGAGCAAATGCTTTGGTTCCTTAGAGGAATGTGTGTAGACAGCACAGCACCTACTGCAGAAACACACTCAGTCATGTGGAAGAAAGCACACACATAAATGCTTTTGAAAATTCACCATCTAAAATTTAAATAAAACTTTCATATAATCCAGCAATTCTGCTTGTGAGAATACATACAAAACTATCAGTATATCACTAGCTAACACATGGAAACACCCTAAATTTCCATGAACTTAAAGCAAATTGTGATGTGGGGTGTGTGTATACATGTGTGAGAGCTGTCATTTGCAGCAACACAGATGAGCCTGAAGGGCACATGGAGAATGAAATAAGCAGGCACAGAAAGACAGTACTGTGTGAGCTCACACATGGAACCTTAAAAACAGTCAAAAGTGGAGGAGCAGATAATGGTGACTCCCAGGGCAGAGGGTGGGAAGGAAGGGAAGAGAAAAGGAGAGATGTCAATCAAAGGTTGTGAAGTTTTGGTTAGATTAAAAGAGTAGTTTCTAGAACTCCATTAGATATCATGCTGTCTGTCATTAATAGCAGTTCACTGTTTTTTTGAAAATTATAAGATCAAATCTCAAATGTTCTTATAATACAGAAAAACTAATTATGTTAGGTGGTAGATAATATTCTCTTTTATGAATTTGACTCAACTATTAGCTCTCCCCTAAATTGAAATATTCCAGGATAATTGGGAAGGAAAAAAATCATCCTGCAATAATTCTTAGTTCACAATAGCAAGTAAATCTCAGTGGCTTAATTCAGTAAAGAATAATTAGTTCATTCAAGAGTCTTGGGCTGTGGAGCTTCTAACACCTCAACACTCTCATTACAGTGATGACACCACGTTCCTGGCAGCAGGAGACAATGTGGACATGCTACACTTCTTTGAATCCCCGTTTGCTAGTTCTAATTGCCTGATGCCCACTTAATAGTAGAGTAGCCTGGGAAATTTTTAGATGTTTATACAAAATTGATGACCACTACTGGTCAAAATATACACTGATGCTAGTTTGTTTGAGATAAGGTCTCACTGTGTAGCCCTGGCTTTATTAGAACTCTCTATATATTCCAAGCTGGCCTCAAACTCATAGAGATTCTTTTGCTTCTGCCTCCTGAGATTCACAGTGATGTTATTAAAGGATAAATGCACAAACCAGACCATTCTTTGTTTTATAATCACTCATATGCTGTCCTCCAACTTATGTGCCTACTACGGCATAGTTTTATTTCTTAGCAAAAGTGTTTGTAAATATTCTATTTGCTGCTTATTAAGCTATCAATTAAACATCATACTGACCAATGAATTGCAATAAATAGTTGTTTCTGTATAACTGTCAGGACCCAACCCTATAGTGTGATAGTGCTGAACTGTAAGCATGTCTTAGAATGTATTCTCCTACTCTCCTCTTTGTGTTTCAACTAGAAAGAGCATACCTCTATGTCTCCCTAAACTCTGATTATTCCCCAGTCCTGATTTCTTCCTTTGCAAGATCAAAAGCAATGTCCTTTCTATAGAAACTGGGGGATCTTTGAAAAATCAGAAGAAATTGTTCCCATTTCCCCAAGAGGAAAGAAGTCTGTTGTGAGAGGCCACTTTTCCCGGCTGCCCAGACTCCCAAAATAATCACACAGAAACTATATTATTTGCAATACTGTTTGGCCAATAGCTTAAGCGTATTTCTAACTAACTCATATCTTATATTAACCCATTTCTATTCATCTGTGTATAGCCATGAGGCTATGGCTTACTGGGTAAAGTTCCGGTGTCTGTCTCCGGTGGGGCTACATGACTTCTCTTGACTCTGCCTTTTTGCTCCCAGCATTCAGTTTAGTTTTCCCCACCTAGCTAAGTTCTGCCTTGCTATAGGCCAAAGCAGTTTATTTATTCATTAACCAATAAGAGCAACAAATAGAAAGAAGGACTTCCCACACCAGTGGTCCTTTTGATCAGTTTGGTAAAGAGGACAACACCGACTGTGTCTTGTACTGTAAGCCACAATGATCACCAAGGATGATGGCAAAACTTCTATCTGGGAGCTGGAGAGATGCTCACAAACTAGGAGCTCTGGCTGTGCTGGCAGGAAGCTGAGCTAGGTTTCCAGTACTCACATAGTGGCTCACAATTGTGTGTAATTGCAGATCCAGAGGATCTTTACTGGCCTCTATCATCACTGCATGTGTTATTGGGTGAACATCTTGTTCTGGAAAAACACAAGACTATGACCTCAGGAAGCAGAACTTTATGTGCAGTCTGTACACCCATAGGGCCCCTGGCTGACGACCTACATTACAACCTGAATCACAGAAGATACAAAGGGCTGCTCCCCATTCTGACCTGATCCAGAGAATGGAAATCCTGCTAACATTTCTTTAGACAAAGTGTGTGAGTGAGGGTATATTCCTCAGAGGTGTGGTCTTCCATGATCTCAGAGATATGTTCACTTGTGTTATTGAAAGAAAAGCCTAAAGTTATGCTCTAACTCACAGGGCTGAAACCACATCAAAGAGGCCACAGTGTGTAGAACTAGAATCACTAGGTCACAATGCTCACAAGTGGTAGGAGCCCTGTTCTTTAAGAATTTCAGCTCAGCAATGACATCATGTGCTTGCGTAATGTTTCACATATGAGCTGGCATTTCCAATGAGGAGACCAAGGACCACAGGTGCCTCAGCTATTAATAATTTAGATTAGCTATTTTTCTCATTGATCTGCCAAAATACTTAAAAGGAGCAACAGGAGTCTGGGGTTTACTTTGACTTACAGTTCAAGAAGGAACAGCTCATTATGATGGGCGTGGTGGCAGGATGGGAGGTCCATTGTGAAGTAAAGAGAGATTAAAGGTCAAGTTTTCTCCTGACTAGGACCTCATCCCATTTAAGGTGGGTTTTCTCACCTCAATCTAATCTAGAAAGCCTTCACACATATGCCCAGAGATAGGTCTTCAAATTTACTATCAACATAAACCGTCACAAGTCTTAAAAACCAAACCACCTATTTTCCTCTCCCACCCCTGCTATGAGGGGATCTGGAGATCTAGGCACTCCACCAGGCTGAGGCTCTGGAAATTCATTCGCCTAATAAAAGGGATGAACACAATGCCAGCTGTTTACATCCTTAAGGATATGATAATATTTTTCAGCATTGTGTAAGTTGTCCAGGATTGGTCAGTAAGGGTTTCCCTAGAATTGTCAAAACATACAAGAGAAATATACATGGAAAGATGGATAAGATTCCATGTAGTAGGAGTGATATAGTAAACAGAAATGCGAAAGAAACACAGAGAAAAAGAGCAAAATCAGACCATGGCAAAGGTGTAGACAGAAAAAATAGAGAGGAAAGGCTTGGTGCGATGAAACAGACATGAGAGAAAGCAGAGACAAAAATGAAGAGAACATAGAGACACATAGACAAGGAGATGCAGTGAAAGGAGAAGTAGACAGAGGTAAGGAGAGACAACTCCCATCAGTCTCAGGTACCCAATCACTTCTGAAACCAGTCCCAGCTTCCTTACAACATCAACAAAATAGGTTTAAGTTGGGTTTTTTTTTTGTTTTGTTTTTTTGATATTTTGGTTTTTTTTTGTTTTTTTTTTAGTAAATTTTATTAAATTATAAAAGTTTCCATTTAATCATTTGTAACCACAAAAATACTTTTATTGTTGAATGAAATCTTTAAAAAATGAAAGTGAGCCTTAACCAATGTGACTTCACAGGACACATATGGGACACCTGTAATGAGAGGTCATGGCATCCATCACCCAACAATTCTACCATGTTTAGTTGCTCTGTCCTCACCAACCTGAAACAGGTGTGGTGGTGTGAGAACAGGACACTAAAGAGCAAAAGAACCAGCCATGAAGATGTGACAGCAAGTGCGTGTCTTTTCATCCCATCTTTATTTGGAGCCCAGGATGCTTCTGATTGCCTTTGTAGTAGAATCCTCTATTTCCAGCCCACAGTTTTCCTGGATCACTTTGCCCCACACTGCTTCCACCCACCAGTTAAGGATGTTCAGGATACACATAATTCAGAATATGTTTAATTATGAAAAAGAGCCAAATGTTTTCAGGGCATCTCTTCAGAAACCTGTGTAGGACATCAAAAACAGAAAGCCTAGGGGTCTGAGTAGATCCTGCTGCAGCACACAGATGGTCTCTGGAATCAGCCCAGAACCAGAGCCAAAGACAGTGTCTTGGGGAGTCAGGAATCACATGAGCTGAGTATGTGAGAGTACTGGTACCATGTTAGACTGTGAATCAGAGAGGAATAGGCAGGCTGGCAAAGATGGGAATTTGGGACAGGAACAGGCATGTCTTACAATATGGCAGCCAACTCAGTCAAAGCACTACAAATCATTGTAGGAGCCCTGTGGAGACAAAGAGAGTGGTCACTCAAGGAACCCTGGAGATGTCTGACATTTCTTCTGGATCCTACAGAGTTAGACAAAGAAAGCTGGTGTCCAGGCAACCCTCCCAAGGAACATGAAGTATCCAATATTTCTGGTAAGTTGGAGGAATTCATCTCCTCTGCAGGACTATTAGTATCTTCCAGTCACCATTAACATCGAAGGTCATGGACTCCAGTGTGAGGCACCATCTCAGTGTCTAAACTCAAGGCATGGCTCAGGCTCCACTAATATGCCACTCAAGTAATGGTGGCCAACTCCTGCTCAGGAACAACCTCTGTAGTTTCCTACAGACACTGGCTGTGACACCAGTTGTGGCACTCTGAATCCCGCAGCAGAGACAGACTATGAATTAAGACTTCGTCAGGCACACCAATTCATGCCCTTCCCTCAAACCCATGCCATTGCATACACCCTCCTCAGATAAAGGTTGAAATATTACCTGCTGCAGGAGGCCCACGAGGTCCTGCAAAAGGAAGTCACAAAGAAACGTCTTGTTATAAAAACAGGGGCTCTCTCACACAGTCCAGGGGCAATAGAACCTGCAGCTTAGCTGAAGTTATTCTCATCATGAGTTCACTAAGACCCTGAGCATCTTAGTGGATTAAATGGATGAAGCTACCACCAGAAGGAGGGAAAGCAAGTCCCATTCTCTCTCAGTGGTGGAAGCTTCTGGAAAGGAGGCAGTACGACAGTGGTGGACAATGACAGAAGTCCCAGAATGTACTCCACTATGGCTCTGTGGCACAGTCACACAACCTGCAAAGTCCAGTGTCTCCCCTGGGGTCTTCTGGGTCCTCCCACCCCAGCTCAGCTCCTCCTCTCAGCACAGCTCCTCCCCCTCAGCCCAGCTTCTCCCCTCAGCACTGCCCACCACCCCCAGTGTCCCCAGAGTCCTCACCTTTCTGGCTCCTGTGACGGACGAAAAGACCCAGCCCAAGGAAGATCAGCCCCAGCACGAAGCCCCCGATGCCGCTCAGCATCTTGCTCTGGGCAGACTCGGACTGTGCGCCTGGGGAGCAGAGCCTGGGTGTCAGCTCTGTCCCCACAAACTCTGACTGAGAACCTAAAGTCCAGTCAGAGTTGTAGAAAGTAAAGTGTGAAATATTCCTTTACACTGTGTCACTGTGATTGGTTTACTAAAGAAGCTGACTGATCAATAGGTAGACAGGATGATATTAGGTGGGGGAACCAGACTAAGGCCACTGAGAAGAAAGAGGGCAGAGTCAGAGGAGTCTCCAGCAAGACATGGAGAGAAAGCAGAAGGTTCAAGATGAAAAAGAGGTAATGCTATATAGCAGAATGTAGATTAATAGAAATGGGTTAATTTAAGTTGTAAGAGCTCATTAGTAATAAGTCTGAGCTATCAGTCAAACATTTATAATTAATATTATGTTTGTGTGTCAGTTATATAGGAACTGACAAGTGGGGGAGGGGAAGTCTGCCTACAAATAGTGTTCCAACATGGTGAAACCCACTTCCATATAAGACATGAGAAAGCTTAAAAAAAAAGGGGGGGTTTCTAAACACAAAATGGAGCCAATGCAGCTTCCTAGTCTCGTGTCTCTCATTCCAGCCTTAATACAGAGATGCATCTCTCAGCTGCCTGCACACCATGAGCTAAGACACATGGTAGGTTCCCACAGTCTCTCACATGAACCACGATACAGAGAGGTGTTGATTACCTGCTGCAGTGAGCTTGAGCTGACAGCACAAGCTCCACCAGCATGCTGCATGTTGGGTTTGGAATTTTGCTCATACAGACAGAAAAGGTTACAGATGTTCAGTAAGAACAGATTCAGATAGAAAAAAAACTCTAAATGGGTTACAGTGTGTTTAAAAATGTACAAAAGCTTAGGAAAGAAAAAGAAAAATGGTATAGACTGTCATATATATATGACTGTCTTTACTCTTTTTATGTATATATATGCATATAGTTTTAAAATAATAAAGTTTCTTGAAAAGGGAGTTAAGTAATATAAAAGAAAAAAGCCATGTAAATGTGGAAAATACACAGAGAATCTGAATCCTGTATGTTATTATACTGTCTTCAAATTTTTGATTGCTAATGAACAAACAATAACTAAGAAACAATGGATTATAGGAACTGCTAAATTAAATCAACCTATATATTTCAAAAATATCAAGTCAAAAGGTGTGTTGCTTTGAGAGAGAAGTTATGCTTTCATTTCCACAAGAAATGAGAGACTGGATTCATTCCAAGTTAAAGATGATCAGGTTTATTAGAGAAGATCCCCTGAAAATCCTGCCTACAAGCATAAAGAAATAAACCTAGAACTACAAGAAACATGATGTATATTTTACCTGCTCAAAACAAAAAATCATCTTTGACTGACTTGTGTACAATGCATGTCTATACTTGTATTAATGCAGGTATGTATGTTACCTTTAAAAGTTTATGTATTTTAATCAGGTGGTGGTTGCACACCTTTAATCCCAGCACTCAGAAGGCAGAGGCAGGTGGATCTCTGTGAGTTCAAGGCCAGACTGGTCTATAAGAGCTAATTACAGGAAAGTTAGGGTTGTTACAAAGAGAAACCCTATCTCAAAAAATAAAAAAGTTTATGTATTTTCAGGACAAAGGGGCCAGATATCAATAACAATGCATGGTGCAGGTGATTCAGCATTCAGAACAGCTTCCAGGCTGCTGACTAAGATTATTCCACCTCATAGAATACTCCAGTCAAGACTTAACAATTATCCCGATTTTCTCAAGGTTTCCCCAAAGATGCCAATACCCCCAAACAACAGGAAACAGTCTGGAAAAAAAAACAATACCCACATTCTCAAAAGAAAGTGACTACCAAACTTTGTGAAGACAAAATAGGACAGTACTTCAAATTTCTCTGCTTCTCAGAAAAGTCTATCAGATATACTAGGCCTGTAGGCCAAAGATTAATGCCCCCAACATTACAGGAGAACTTTGGATGATTGTCTAAGCAGCCATATGTTCATGTTATTAGGTAATATTTCACCCTTTTGGATGTTGATGGAGTTGAAGACTAGATAATCAAAGTTATCCTTAGTTATGATAAAAGGTAAATTAGGTATAAATCTTTAGACTAACAAAGATAACATAAATAATATTTTCTTTAATTTTGCCAAATACAAATGGATTGGATATTGTTACTGTAATTCTTACTTGATAAGTGTTTTGTTGAATATAATTTTACTATCTTAATGTTAAAACCTTACTTTTTATTTAGACAAAAAAGGGGAAAATTTGGAATACTCCTTTTTACTATGTTACTGTGATTGGTTTACTAGAGAAGCTGACTAGTTCCATAGGAGACAGGATAACGTTAGGTGGGAGAACCAGACTTAGGACACTGGGAAGAAGGTGGGAGTCAGAGGAGTCACCAGCCAGACACAGAGAAGAAATGGGGTAAAAGATGAAAGAGAGGTAATGCCATGTGGCATAATGTAGATTGATAGAAATGGGTTAATTTAAGTTATAAAAGTTAGTTAATAATAAACCTGAGCTAACAGCCAAGCATTTATAATTAATATTAAATTTTCATGTTGTTTATTTGAAAACTGGCAGCCGAGCATTCATAATTAATACTGTCTGTGTGCTAGTTATTTGAGAACTGGCAGGTGGAAAAGAAAAGTCCACATGCAATGAAGAACCCGGTTCTCTGTTCTGGATGTAAGGATGACCCAGAAGATATGACTACAGTGGTGAGGAGGAGGAGTAAGGGTGGCCAGCTGAGAGATCTAGAACAAGGCAGTGAGGGGCAGGGCTAAGTTTGCATCTCACAGACATATCTATAACTTTGAGCCAAAATATGCAGGCACTAGCTATCACTGTCAACTCATCTGAATGTTAGGGATAAGTTCCCAGGGCTGCAATGCATGTAGTGTTCTCCCAGAACTACTGTCAGGAAAGACTATTAGGTCACGGTTCTCTTGATGTCCTTACTATGAGGCAAGAAATATGGTTTCTTCTACTTTTCAGCTCAGTGTTAGAATCAGACTTACCGGACAAGTGACAGGGTGGCTGGCATTGGAGGGATGAGATAACAGCTAAAATCCCATGTCATGAGGGTCCCACAATGAAATAAAAATAAAAGTTTCCCTTACACCACTCCACAGTGATGGGGCTCTGCAGGCTGGGGTGCTCCACGTGGCAGGTGTAGACGTCTCCCCGCTGAGGGGTCATCTCCAGCATGACCATAATCTGGTAGGTCCAGTCCCCGTTCTTAATGAGCTTCGTGGACACGACTCCCGCTGTCTCCTCCTGGCCATTCCGGAACCAGCGCACTTTGATCTGGGCCGGATAGAAATCTGTCACTGAGCAGACCAGTGTGTTGTGGTGGTTGAGGGCCTCCGTCCTAGACAGGGAGACGACCACCTTGGGCTGCTCTGGGAGAACAGATGAGAAAAGATGGTGAGTGAGTTGGGGGGCACCATAGGCAGGGAATCAGTAGACGAGATGGGGGGGCCACATGGAGAGTCCCCATGAGGAAGAGGCTGATGGGAATGCCTGGGCTCTAACACTGAGTGAAGATCCACTCCACAAATAAAAACATAACGAACACTGGGAAAATAAGACTCAGTAGCCCTGCTCTTATATAACACAAAATGTAGTAAGACAAAAAAAAAAGAAATATTATGACTTCAAGTTCAAAATTTTTGAAGAAAAATGCAAAAATAACTCCAGCACTTCACTTCCTTGATCTCCTCAGACTGTCATGTACAGTCAGTAGTCTTTCCTGACTGACTTTATAGATCGTGCCCACTCCCTCAGAAACCAGCTCTCTGTGTGATTTTTTCACTTCAGTATGAAAACAGCGTACACACTTACTGCATTTCATGAATTGAGAATGTACTGTATTCTCTCATTTCTCCCTCCCACCTCCATTTTCTTTCCAGTTCAGTGCATTGATTATCATTGCCATCACTGCTTTCCTTTGCTATGAGGAATTAACTGCCAATGAGACTGAACAGTAGACTGTTTCGGTTGAGTAACAAGGTTACTTAGAAAACCATAGCAATCTTTGAGTTAATCGTTCATACAGTTGCAATGTACAGTATTAAATTTGAACAGGATGACTAACACGACCCTTTAAACGGTCTCATGTTTAAGATGCTCTCGGAGTATCAGGGAGTATGCTGAAGTGGAAGTGAGTCAAGGAAGACAACGCCTATGGAATTCTGCTTGAGTGAGAGTTGGGCCTCACAGGACACACGGCAAAGGGCAAATGAGAGGAAAGAGGGAGACTCCAAGAAGACTCACAGGGAGGAGGCTGTGGCAGTTCCTCACACTGGAAACTAACTGCGAAGTCCCCTCCGGCCCATGCAGCTGCGGGTCCCGCCCTGCCCTCACCAAGCCGCCGCAAAGAGGTGAGGGAAGCCGGCTGCTCATAGTTGTGTCTGCACACCGTGTCCACCGCGGCCCGCTTCTGCTCCAGATAGTCCTTCTGGCTGTTGAAGTACTCGGCGTCCGTCCGCCCCAGCTCGGTCACTGCGCGGAACTCGCCCACGTCACTGTCGAAGCGCACGACCTCCTCCTGGTTGTAGACGTAGCTCGACACAAGCCTTATGTGCTGCGTCCCGTTGGTGTAATAGCAGTGGCTCACTAACTGCATCACGAAATCTCCTGCGGACGGATGCGGTCAGTACTGGGCAGGCGGAGGGAGCGGAGAACCCCCGGACTCCAAGAGGCTGGGACAACGCGGTCTCTAGGGACTTGGGAAGTGGGGAAGGGTGACTTAGAGAGATCGGAATTCTCCCGTGAAGATCCAGCCTGCACGGATCTGAGGGGCACCTCACAGATGTTTTCATCCTCATAAAGAAGAGTGAGTGTAGAAAACGGAGCTCCTCCAGAAAGAATATTCCCGGGCAGGCCTGGAGATGGTGGCGCACGCCTTTAATCCCAGCGGGAGTCAGGGGCAGAAGGAACTCTGTGAGTTCGAGGCCAGCTTGGCCTACAAGAGCAAGTTCCAGGACAGGCTCCAAAGCTACAGCAAAATCTTGTTTCGAAAAACCGGATAGATGGATAGATAGATAGATAGATAGATAGATAGATAGATAGATAGATAGATAGATAGATAGATAGATAGATAATAGATAGACAGACAGATAATAAAATAAAATATAGATATTCCCTGAAAGCACAAATGAACTTGCTATATTTAAAAAAAAATTAAAAGAATATTCAGAATTGGGTGGGGCTAGAGAGGGAGGGTGGGTCTCGGTGGAGTTGAAAGTGCAGTGAATCTGATCAAAATACATTGTACAAAGTTCTCAACGAACTAATAAAAACAATGACCAAAAGAAAAATAGAATATTCGGCTGTTTCTGCTACCCCAACCGAAACACATGAGGTTGTCTCCGGCAACCCTGACCCCCCCAACCCGAAAATCGTTTATTCACTGAAAGAGCCCAGCGGCAAAGCAAGTAATTTCTGGGGACTGCCTGCTTGGTCACTCAGCCAAGCATCTTAAGTATAACAGCAAAAAGGAAGTCACCACTGTGCACAGGCGTTTGTGGGGGAGGGCTCTATATGAAGTATATAAAGCGCTCCCCGTCTCTGCTTAACTTTTTCTCAGAAATTTGATTTACCAACGCAGGTGTCCTGTTCTGTTCAAGCTTCCATTTGTCCTTAGTATCTGATTTAAACTCTGTCTCCTCCTACTTTTATATGCCAGGTTTGGCCTGTGCAGTGGGCACCATCCTAACTTCAATATTAGAACACAAAATGAGAATGTAGCCTCGCCCTCTCTTTAGAGAAAGGAAATCTATGACAAAAGATTCTTATAAGTTGTCTTATCCCACACACACACATCCCAGCAACCCCAGGGTCCCTCAGAGTCAGTTCCCCAGAGTGCTGGCTCTGGAGAGCCCTGCCTCATACTTACTTGGGGAGTCTCTGCCCTCGGTGCCCGGGCCACTTAGCACCATCAGCACCACAGCGGCAGCAAGAAGGAGGCTCGGGACCTGCACAGCCATCTCAAAGAAAAAGGTAATGGCAGCCACCAGGACGCACACCTGCTGTGCCCCTTCAGAGAGCAGAAATCTGTAGATGCCTCTACTATTGGGGTTAGTCCCAGGAGAGGAACCAATCAGCACCCAAGCTGAAATGTGTCATCTGTCTCTGGGCAGACATTATTTACGAAGGTTCTCTATGTTGTGCAAGGTCTGTATCTTCATGAATCCCCACTGAATGAATATTTGAGGTGACAATTCCTCTCAGTTACAGGGTAAAGCTGTCCAAACTGCAGACTGCCTGTGTTTTGGGCTTAAAGAACCAAAGAGAAAAGCAAGTCAAGTATAGACAACTTTGGGAGAGTTATTTAAAAACTACTGTTCTTTTACTTGGGAGGTGGTTAGTAGGGAATTAATAGAAACCATGTATTAGCAGACAGAGATTGTCCTTTGTTATGTCTGACACTGAGGAGCCTCAGGTGAGGAAACAGAGTTCTTGGGAGTCAACAAGTCACTGAACCTCTTTCTAATCTTGGGATTCTCTTTGTAAACCATGCTCCGTGTGCTATACACCTAGATCTTCCTGTGCACACAGTGAAGAGTGATGTGATGTGGTTAATAATGAGAACTGCTGAGTGTGAGTGTTGGAAGTAGCAGGTCAGTGTGTGGCCCAGCCCTGCTGGCTCAGGAATCTTCCTCATGGAGGAATCTATTGCATTTATGATATTCCAATGAAAATACTTGAGAAGTTAATTAATCCAACTTTTACAAATTCTTCTGCTGTTTAAATCCTCCACAACCATGAAATAGGTCCACTGATGTCAGCAAAGGCAACCTCCATAACCTTTTAGGACTTCCAGACACAGACACCTTGAGTTTCAAGGTCAAAAAGCCAAAGATGTAAAGCAGCAATCTCAGGAAGGCAGCTCACAGGCTTGTCACATGGTGCCAGCCCGAGTGTCAGTGATCAGTGTGTGCTTCCCACCCTGTCTGCTCAGGTCTGCGCACACACTAGCAAGTATACTTATCAGTCAGCTGGAGCAGTGCCTGGCAAACACCAGTGACTAAATACTAAGTCTCTCTCCCTCGCTCAATGGTGCTATCTCTATCGTTTTAGATCCTAGTTAAACAGGGGCAGGACCAGAAAGCAGACTTGACCAGGGAAAAGGTAAAGGGGTAGAGACGGGGCAGTAAGAATGTCCCATGAGGACTCTGGCAGCGCAGGTGAGCTGTAGCGTTGCTGGGGCCCACACTGCACACACTGATGTGGAGAACCAGAGAGGGACGGCCCTGGGCTCCCAGCAGCTGTGGTGCTCAGGGTGGACACCACCCTCAGCCTATGCAGGGAACATAAAGGGGGATCATCAAAATCAGTATGGAACAGTCGGCAGACAAACATGGTCATACAGGGACCTGGGAGATGGATGCTCTTGGTGTCCGCACCCCCACCTCAGACCTCCACACAATAAGATGAGGGTTCAGCCTCTCCTACTTCCTTCCTAAGGGGGAAGATCTTCAGCTTTGTCCTGGGACAGTGGAGGGAAGTTTACATCACACAGGGGATTCCCAGCTCTCCCAGGCCTCTTCACACAGGCTTTTTATCTGGCAACACAAATGTCACTAGAAATCTTTTTCTGATTGGCTAAAATCATATTAGGAAGTCAGTGCCTCTGTCTTCTGCCAGCTCCTTCCACCTAGCCCAGCATTAACTAGAGTCTTCAGCTGAGTCTATGTCCCTCCTGTGTCACACAGGACAGTCACCCACTACTGTCCTAATAACCTCATCCCACAATGCCTTCCCTGAATCACACTGTAGGGCTCTGTGAAGACAGGACACTATGAATGAGAACAGGGTAGACTCCATCTGGCTGCAGAAGGCAAAACTGCTGTCCATACTAGCCATGGTTCTATAGGAGACATCTTCAGTTCCAGAGGCGTAGAAGAAAAAAAGTTGTAGACTTCTTTTAGGGAACTCAGAAAGAAATCCTCTCCTCTGCCAGCATCCCCTGGAATCAGTACTTGATCAATGGGCTTAAATGTTAAACAAGTAGTCAGTTTGCCATCAGAAGGCTCACCCAGGACTCTACTGTGTCCACTTAAGGAATCAAGAGGACCTGCAGGGCCCTGTGGCTCTTAACACCAGAATTAATATAGAAGGAAGGATGCTCCTGAGTTTCCCTTTAATTAAAAAATACATCAAGTAACTACTCCCAAGTTTTCCTTAGTCTGTTTGAAGTTATTTACATATTTCCACTATTCAACTCTTGAGCAATGAGATATATTTACTTCTGCTATACATATAAAATATGTCTTTCATTATTATGCAGTTTTTTCTCTAAGTCACATTTTAGAAAATTCCAAGAATCAAATGGGCAGCAGAGCAAGCACAGAAAAGTCATTTCAGCTCAGAAGGTTCAACTTTACTGACAGAAGGAATGCATGTCGCAGGCCATTGCATGAGGCAGATATAATTCATGAACGTCCCTGTGATCCATGATAACCTCACACACCTCCTTTTTCCTATACAGCTTCTGGGTACCAATAATCCATATCAGAGGCTTGGTTCCTAGCTCAGGACATTACTGGGGCAACAAAGCCTTCAGTCGGTGGAGACTAGGAGGAAACTGGCCACTGAGTGTGTTGGGGACACAGAGGCTCTGGCCCCTTCCTCCCTCTTTGTTTCCAGGCTGCCATAAAATGAGCAGTTTCTTTCCCTCTGTGTCTCACCATAATGATCTGCCTTGCTACCAACTGAAGAAATGGGGCCAAGGGACCACAGGATGAAACCTCTGAACAGGGAGCCTCATAGACTGATGCTGATAACTACCAAAATCTACTGAAGAAAGAAGAAACTTGGTGAAGTCAAAGCTATAAACAGGATACGGAGTCTCATAGCATGACAGGTAAATGTCCAGGTTGCAGCTTTTAAAAACTAATAATTGCCAGGTGTGGTGGTTCACACCTGTAATCCCAGCACTTCAGAAGCCGAGACAGGAGGATTACCAGGAGTTTGAGGTTATCCTGGTCTAACAACAAGTGCCAGGTCACCAAGAACTACATAGAAAAACCCAGTCTTAAAAAACACAGAAGAAAAATACTGAAAGTCCAGTATGACAACATGTATGCTAACTGAAAGATGGCACACGTTAAATTAAATTTAAATCTAACCCAGAATTCTAAGTACTAATTAAACTCATTTAGAATTGTGCAAAAGGAATTTTAAGGCAACAATTATAAAATAGCCTCAAGAAGCCATTGCAACCAGCAAAAGCAGAAGTCATAAAGGAAAACCAGTATAAATTAGAGACATTGAAAAGTACAATGACCATGCTTTACTAGGTGGGCTAACAGAAAAATGGAGTGACAGAGGGTGAAGAAGACCAAACTAGAAGATATAAACAGAAAACCCAATCCAGGAGATGTAGCATGAAGGGGGTCTGCTTGTTGGGGTTTTCTGTCCTGCCGGATTCCCACAGCTGTTTAGTCCCAAAGAAAATCACACAGAGGTCTCCATAAGTTATAAGATGATTGGCCCATTAGCTCAGGCTTCTTATTAACTCTTGTGACTTATATTAACCCATTATTCTGATCTATTTTAGCCTTATGACTCAGTACCTTTTTCAGCTGGCAGGTCACATCCTGCAGGACTGGGTGGAATCAGCTTCCTCCTTCCCAGAATTCTCCAGTTCTCATTGCATCACCTCTACTTCCTGTCTGATTTTCCCGCCTATACTTCCTGCCTGGACAATCAGCGTTTATTTAAAACATGATTGACATAATACAGACAATTCTCCCGCACCAAGGAGATAAAGAAAAATACTGGGGGAAAAGCCCCAGTGACCAGCAAGACTGAGACACAAGATCTAACTTTTCTGTCACTGGAATTCTGGAGAGAAAATGAAGCTCAACAGGACTCAGGGAGGTGATAGTTTAACATGCCCTGCTACAGTGTGGGCCTGGAATGCCCCCCAAATGCTTGGTCTCCAGCTTGATGCTCTTGGTAGATAGTGGAACTGTTGGTGAAACCCACTGGGAGCTTTTTAGTCAGGGAGAGATGAAGGGAACCATGGGTTGTGGATCTCTCAACTCTTCTCTCCTCCTTTCTTCCTCTCTCCTCCCCTCCCTCCTGCTCTCCTTCTCTCTTCTCTTCACCTAGCCATGAAGTAGACAGGCTCCCCATGCCATGTGCTCACACCCGATGTCCTGTGCCACCACACATCCAAACAGTCTAAGCCTAAAGAACCTTTTGTCTACATGTGTTATAGTAATGGAAAATTGACTAATACACATTCCCAAATTTAGCCAAAAACATATACCTACCTGTTCGCTAAGAAGAACTGAACCAAACAGACTAATCACAAAATCTCTGCTAGAAAGACATATGATAACGAAACCTATAAAACCTAAATCAAACTTTAAAAATTGGGAACCAACAAGAGAAAATGTACACAATGAAGAGAAAATAATTCAGATGTCAGTGGATTTCTTATTGAAGCCAAAATGAAACTGTACCATGTCTTCATGTGCTGAAAGAAACAAACTGTGAACTCAGAAACACACGTGTCATGTAGACGCCCTTCAAAAATGAACTGTGAGAACTTGTGACCGCCAGCACTTCCACAAAAGGATGGCAAAAGGAACTTACCCAAGCATCTGTAAAAGATCGAAGGGGACTTTCAGAGTGTTTGAAAGGTGGGCTGGAGGATGGCTCCGTGCTTAAGAACACATGCTGCTGTCACACAGGACCCAAGCTTGGTTCCCATCACCCGTATCAGCTGGCTCACAGCTGCATCTGGCTTCAGCTCCAAGGGGACAATGCCTTTTTCTGGCCTCCAAGGGTACCCATACATACATACATGTGTGTGAGAGCATGTGTGTGCGTGCACACACACACACACAAATTAAAAACAAAAGAATGTTTGAAGAAGAAAAGAACAACGGAACAAATAGTGACATCTAAGTGTAAAAGCCTTCTGTTTCCTTTGCAATTTCTAAATTGTGTTGTGTGTGAAGCAGAACTTTCACAGTGTCTTACACAGTTCTCACTTACAGCGAGGAAATGCTGAGAACTTTCTACTGTAAATGGGTGTGGTGATCTGAATGAGAATGGCCCCCCCGTAGATTTGAATGCTTGGTCACCAGAGAGTAGCCTGTTTGAAAGGAATAGGACATGTGACCTTGTTGTGGGAGGTGTGCCACTGGGATGGGCTTGAGGCTTCAAAAGCCCAGAGTCTCTCTTCCTGCTGCCTGCAGATCTGGATGGAGAACTCTCAGCTACTTCTGCAGTACCATATCTGCCTGTGTGTCGCCATGCTGCCTGCCATGATGACAATGGGCTGAACCTCTGAAACTGTAGGCCTGCCCCAGTTAAATACTTAAATTAAATAAGAGTTATTGTGGCCATGGTGTCTCTTCACAGCAACAGAGCAATGACTAAGTAGGGTGTACAAAGGACGTATGGTTTTCTGCTCCACTCAAACTGGCAAAGTGTGAGCACCAGTAAATTCTCACAAATTACAGCAGTTTCTTCAAGATGAAACCCTGTGAAGAGAAACACAGGAAACACTGTTTGCAGGGACTGGAGAGATGGCTCCGCAGTAAGAGTGCTGCACTGTCTTTCTTCCCATCTGTGGGAAGTTACAATGTAGATGCAGCTATGGTATTTTGTCAGTCAGAACTAACCTGGCGTTGCAAAGAGGAGCAGTAGGGTAGGAGGAGGATGAGGAGGATGTGGTGAGATTATGTTTGTGATCTCACAAATAAAGCTCACCTGAAGATCAGAGTGTGGAATTAAGCCTCTAGTTAGCCATAGCAGTGGTGGAACACACCTTTAATCTCAACACTTAAAAGACACAGGCAGACAGGTATGTTAGTTCAAGGCTACCCTAGGCTACCCGAAATTGATTCACTCTAAAAGAGAGACAGAGCCGAGATGTGATGGCTCACACCTTTAATCCTAGTACTTGGGAGTCACGGGCCTTTAATCCCAGCTCTAGGGAGGTGGAGACAGGAAAGGTGTAGAGAGGAAGGAATTAAAGGTGGGAAGAGACGGGAGTTTATGGTCAGTCTGAGGTTTCCTAGAGACAGGATTTCCCTTTCAATCTGAAGCAGAGTTAAGAACTAGTGACTGGCTGCTCTGCTTCTCTGATCTTTCAACTTTCACTCCTGATAGCTGACTCCAGGTTCTTATTGATAAAACCAATTAGATTTCATGCTACAGGAGGGAGAGGCTAAGAAAAAAGATTTCCCCTAGGAAAAGGGTGCATATGAGCAGTGGGGGATGGGCACGGAGCAGCATCAGCACTAGGGCTGGGTTGGACAGCCAGGGATCACCTAGGTTGACACAAGAATAAGAATTCATTGTGTGCTGTGCTGTTCAAAGGCATTGGTGACAGGAGGGCCCTGCACAGGGAGTGCAACCCTGCTCACAGGAGCTCTTCTCTTAGCTCCTGTCCTCTTACTTCTCCAGCTGTCGCCCTGGCCTGTCCCCTCCCAGCCAAACACTGTTGTATTTCTGCCCCACTCTGTTCTTTACAACATTCAATATCAGCATTATTGCTATTATAATAAGAAACTGTCCCTCCAAATTCTTCAATAAAAATTGCTTTTCAAAATAAAAAGGAAGAAAATAGGTGCATACGGTCAGCAGTCCATATACACAGGACAAGAAGAGCCATGTGACACAGAAGGGGTTCTGTTTTTGTCACATGCCAGGCCCTCCTAGAGGAGAAGGGGTGCTTTGGCTGAAGGAAGTAGCTACAGTACCAGGACTGAAGCAAATGTGGGATGTCCTTTAGAAATAAAATTCAACAACAGAAAACCTTGTCTTCCAATAAACAAGCAGGAGAGAGAGCACTGAGTGAAGAAGTTTAAAAAGAAGACACAGAATGGCCAACAAATATATGAAAAGGTGTTCAACACCCCTAGACATCAGAAAATGAAAATTAAAGCTTCCCTGAGACCCCATCTCACCCCGGTCACGACCACCAACCAGGAAACAAGTGACAGCGAATGCTGGAGAGGAAGGGACCTGTGTTTACAGTGGGCAGATGTGCAAATCAGTGCAGTTGCCATGGAAACCAGTGTGGAGGGTTTCAAACAGCTAAAGATAAAACTATAATATGGCATAGCTACCCCACTGCTGGGTGTGACCTGAAAGGACCCAGTCCTACCACAGAGATGTCTGCAGACCTTGGTTATTGCTGCACTGTTCTCAGTAGCTAAGAAATGGAGCAGCCCAGATGTCCATCGTGACAGACGGACAAACAAAATGTGGTGCATAGACACAATGAATTGTACTCTTACATAAAGAAAACTGAGATCATGAAGTTTGTAAAAAAAAAATAGATAGAGCTGGGGATTGCTATATTAAATGAAAGAACCCAGGTCCAGGAAAACAAATGGCACAGATTTTCTCTCATATGAGGATCTTAGATTGTAGAGGACCACAACCACATACTCCATTACAAGATGGCGCTGGCATCCGGTTTCACCGCCAGGTGAACAAGGTAACGCACACGTGTTTGGTAACTTTCCACTACTGCATCCCCGCCTACTCCCGAGGCATCATCTGGGATTTTGGGGCAGCGGACCAATCCAAGAGTGACACATTCGAAGCGAGGACTGTTTCCTTTATAAGGGCTGGGTTCACCTCGTCCTGGGTCTCCGACATGTTAGCTTATGCTCTCTCTCTCTCAAGACGCATTAAAGCTTTTCTGCAGAAGAATCCTAGTGTCCCGCGTGGTTCTTGCTGGCGAGACGGTAGCGTGGGACATTAGATTTTAATTTTTACATGTAGGGATAGTAGGTAGGTTATGAAACTAGGCGATCACTAGAAAGGAAATGAAAATCTTTAGCCAGAGGAGGGAAAATGATAAACAGAGGACAATAGAATATGTGTGTGCTCGATGGATTATTGACAACTCAATACAAGCTTAAGTCATCTGGGAGGAGGAAACCTTAACTGAGAAAGTGCCTCCTTAGCATTAGACTAAGGTCTAATGCTAGGTCATCCTACAGGGCATTTTCTTTATTAATGATTGATGTGGGAGGGCCCAGCCTATTTTGAGTGTTGCCAACCACAGGCATGGTCCTAAGTTATATAAGAAAGCAGGCTGAGCAAGCCATGAGAAACAAGCCAGTAAGCAGTGTTCCTTCATGGACTCTGCTTCAGCTCTGCCTCCAGGTGTTTCCCTGAGAGGAGTCTGGCTAGGACCTATTTACTAACTGTAACATCTAAGAAAAGCCGATCACAGGGGTGCACTGAGCTCGGGAGAGAAGTTAACGGCTGCCTCAGCTACCATCTTGTGGTTGGAATAAGAAATGTGCGCACAGGTTTATGGATTTGAACAATTATCCACAGCTGGTGCTGTTTGGAAAAGTCATAGAACTCTTACCGAGTGGAGTCTTATGGGAGGAAGCATGTCACTGGGGGTGGCCTTTGAGGGTGTAGAGCCTCACCTCACTTCCTGTTCTTTCTCTCTTTGCTTCCTATATGTAGATCAAAATGTGGCCAGATGCAATGATCCAGCTGCAACCTGGATACAGGCCCTGAGTCAGGGAAGGGCCACTGGCGTGAAGAAATGAAGTGTCTGACCACAGATGAGTTTCACAGAAGTGGCCAGCCCTGAATAGCTTCAGCCATCTTTATTTATACACCAAAAACAAGCACATTTTTCATACTCCAAGGTTAACCTGCAGAAAAAAACAAATATGTCAAGTAAGATTTTCCCCAACTTTTACATCAAAATATCGTTAAACCAAAAACAACACATCATTTTGCTAGCTTGGCCAAATATCAAGCCAGGTACATCCTGTCTTTACAAAACTAAAAAGTGATTGACATAGGCACACATTTTCAAGAACAAAAATCCCATTCAAAACACATTTACAGAAATAAGTGTGATCTACCTCCAATCCTGTCAGCACTGAATTAGAACAGCTCCCAGGGTCTGAAATGACAGCTGGTGTCCCCAAAGGAGAAACCTGAGAAGCATCAGTGCCCAAAGAATTTTTAGGGGAAAATATTTGCGAAGCAATGGGGTTTCCAGGAAATGGAAATATCTGTCCCAGGCATGACTGACAAAGTGGCACTAAAACCAGCCAAAGAATCATCAATATTACAAGAGAGGAGAGAGCATGCAGGCTGCGTGGTCCCAGCACTGTTCTGTGCTGTCCTGAAGTCTGCTGGTCCTTGCCGAGTGAGATTTGGCCTCATCTGTGGACCCATTGGACAAACACTATATACGGGTCGGAAACCAGGACACACAGTCCCCATCAGCCAGCCAGCTTCCTGCTCCTGCTGACCAGCACCCCTGCCTGTTACCACACCATTCCTGCCTTCTGCAGTGCCGTCCTGCCATGGAGGGCTCTGTTCTGCTAGGACCATAGCCAAAATAAACTCTTTTCTCCCAGCACAGAATGTTTCTGTCACCGCAGCAAAGAAACGAGTGACATCTGAAGCCTGAGAGCTGAAGAAAGTGATGGCAGAGCCCTGCAGTCAGAGGATGGGCAGAGGGAGCCTCCCGGGGACGCCTGTGGCCTTGCTGAGCAGAACCAGAGTGCTCCAAGGCCTGTCTAAGGAGGGGTGTGGAAAGAATGGGGAAGGCAAGGGTCTCCCATGTTACCACATGAACCAAGTGCCATCAATTTGGAAGATGTAAAAGCTGAGATGGGAAAACCGAGAGAGGGCGGCCCCTCCAGGGAGGGAGAAGCAAAGGAGCAGGTGTTGTACATGGTCCCGGCATCTCGCAGCCTAAATTAGTCATGATTAATTCCTTTTGTGAAAACACGGTTTTTGTTAGGTTTAGATGGTGTCAGTTCCTTTAAATTTCCAAATAAGGTAAGTACAGCTGGGTCTGCCAGTGCACAGCACTCAGCAGGCAGGAGTAGGTGAATCTCTGTGAGCTCAAGGCTAGCCTGGTCTACATAAGTCAGTCAGGGCTTTAGAATAAGACCCTATCTAAAGGAAAAAAGATAAGTATAACTTCGGGTTCCCGACCTGCATAGTCATTGCTGTGTACATGTGAGGTCATGCCTGCAGGCTTATGCTTACTGCTAGAGTATCTGACTGTATTCATGGGGCAGCTGATAATCAGACACCAGACATTGTAACAACTGAGGACACAGAGCTGTCCTCACAGCCATCTGCACAGACGTCACCGTAGGGACCTGAGAGGACAGAGCGCACTCAGCAGCAACAGTGCAGATTTCCACTCCCTAAAGCAGGATCTGTGCAGGATTTGGGGGGAGATGGAGGGAAGTCGAGGCAGACTCATACAATCATCTCCTGTGAGTCGTGAATGAAAGACTGACTCACCAACAACGAAAGACATGGTGCAGATTGTGAACATGTCTCCTCTGAAACCAGACTGCCTGGTGCCAACTGTGGTTTCGTCATTCACTCATGTGACTTCACACAGGTTCTTTACCCTTCTGCCCCAGCTTCCTCACCCCTAATGGGAATGGTGATTGTCTCAGTACCTCACTCAGGGAGTCAGTATTTGTAAGCGCACAGCAAGTTCTTGGCAAGAGGTGCGCTCCCCACAATAGAAATGGAAAAACAGAGTAGATGAGGAACAGCAACAGTGAGACACCAGATGCTGCTATCGCTGCAGGGCCTGGTAACACAGCTGCCCGCATGTCTGACCCAAAAGGACACTTGTGGGTTTGGGAACAGGGTCCCAGATCCAAGAACACGGGACAGAAAGAAGCCAAGTTTCATTTGGGTTTTGTTTTTGAGTGGAATGAAGGACTGGACCAGAAGTCATTTTTGCCTGCCCTCTACAGCCCTCTGAACTCCTTGAAGACAAGGTGGCTTAGTTGTTTCTCCTGACCCCAGCTCTCTTCTCATACCGAGCAAACCATGAAATCCTGTGTGAGAATCAGCCGCTCACAAAGGTCCACAGCTCTGCCTTCTCATTGGTTAGACCAAGACCAGGAACAGCATAAGACTGTCTCCTAGATTTCTCACAGGGAAGCACACTGAGGCAGTGACCTCACTGAATCCTCACCTCTACCAAAGCTAATGGAGACCACCCTGGGATTAGGGTCCATGATCTGGTTGTGACTTAGAGTGGGTTGTGTCCCCCCAGTCCTATCACTGACCCCACTGTCTCCCCTGTAAACCATGTCATTTTGTAGACACAAGAGCAGACACTCCGGAAGGCATGTGTCCAAGGGGACTTTCCACAGAGGTTTCCCTTCCCCCAAACGCTAACATTCAGGCCTCACACTTACCACTGAAGCTAAATAGAGACATTGATGACAAAGAGGCTTTACAGGCAGTGGTTTCTGACCCAGCCAATGAGAGAGCAGTGTGAGGCAGCATCACCGGTCTCCGGCAGACTAAGTCACCAAGCCTGCCAGCAAGAAGCCCAGAAGAGCAGCTAGGGGAAAGCAGCATAAAACAAGAGATACGTGAGGTTATTAGGAAATTACAGATTGTGGGATGGGGTACTAAGGGAAGATGTGTCATACTCTAAGATTTAAAGAAACAATCAAAATCTCTAGATTATTTTTAAAACATTTTAGCATTGATGTTTTATTACTTGTATTTGTTTCTATGTACATGTATCTGTGTTGAGTGAATGTCACGTGTGTGCAGATGCTCATGGAGGCCAGAGGAGGACTCTCCTCCTTCTCCATCTGCTTCCTGTATCCGTCATGTCTTCATCACAGAGTCCTTGAGATCAGCTCATACAGTTGGCAGCTACCCGGTCATCTGTGAGCTGGTGCCCAGTTTCCACAGTGAACACATTTCGGATGGTTTGCATGTTCATACAACAAAAATTCCAACCCTGGTTTCTGTCATTCAGATCTTTCCTCTTCCTGCTGTCATCAGGCAGCACGGTCTTCCACTAGTGACCCATTTCACCCTCCTTGGCACGAACTGTAGATCCCTCTGTAGATCCCTCTGTAGCCACTGGGGCACCCGAGTTCTCTTCAGCATCACTGGTCCTCACCTCCGGTTCCTACCTGAAGTCAGTGCACTTAGTCATCCCTGCTCTCCCTGGGCTCAGGGAAGGGATGGAGAGCCTGGCATCCTGGCATCCTCAGTCTCTTGCGTACTTCCAGTCTTGAAGCACCATTACCCCTTTTGGCTTGCTGGGTGCACCCCTAACTGGTGACCAAATGTCCAATTGTGCCCCTGTGGTAGACATTTCTTTTTTTTAAAGATTTATTTATTTATTATGTATACAACATTCCTTCCATGTATGCTTGCATGCCTGAAGAGGGTACCGGGTCTCATTATAGATGGCCATGAGCCACCATGTGGTTGCTGGGAATTGAACTCAGGACCTCTGGAAGAGCAGTCGGTGCTCTTAACCTCTGAGCCATCTCTGCAGCCCCTGTGGTAGACATTTCACATTGGCGCCTGTGCAGCTATGATCCACTTTGACTAACTTTTATGTGAGATACAGTATAGATTCCATTTTTCTACATAGGTGTTCAATTAATAATTATTCAATTATTCAATACCATACACTATAGAAATTTCCTCACTAAATTCTCCAGGCATTTCTATCAAAGGATTATTATATACTTATATTTGGCATAAATGTAGCACACATACACATATATTTACATTCATATAACATTGTCTTGATGTAACTGTATAAAAAGTATTAAATAACTGTATAAAAAGTCTTAAATATCAAGTATTCTAAACCTCCATCCTTATTCTTTTTGAAAATTGTTCCTTCTGTTCCATCCCTTCCTTTCCCATGTAAACTGATCAGCTTCCTCAATAAAGCCACAGAGCTTTATGTTGAAACTGTGCCCGGTCTACGCATAAATCAAGAGTGAATTAGCCCTCAGCACACGGGCTCTTCCCCATGGACGTGGTTCATCTTTCCATTCCATTAATAGTCTATGAGTTTCCTCAGTCCTGTGTCAGAGTTTTCAGTACATGGATTGGGTTCATTGTTTGTTCAGGTGTCCCTAGATATTTTATATCTTGGGTGGTACTTCATCAGTAAAAACTATACATTTTAATTTTGGTATTTTATTATAGTTACATGGATATAAAGTTGACCGCCAGTGTTGAATTTGTGTTCTGGAGCATTTCTTTTGCATTATTTTTTAATGTGTACTCTGTAAGACATTTTATATAGGAGACTGACAAGCAGTGGCCCGCTGACCAAATCCAGTCAACTGTCTCCTGCTTTGTAATGTATGAGCTCTGTGGATGGCTACAACACTTTCTTTTGGATGTGTCTAGGCCGGTTATTGAATGTCTTCATAAAAACCTCAATATTGTCTTAAATCACATAACCTAAACAATTATCATGTGATCAAACATAAAAAGTTTGGCTGTCCTCACAGGGTAGTCTCATTGTTTCAGTGAATAGTGACAGGATTATTTTGTCTTTTCTGAAGGGCACACTCAGGTTTTTCTTGTTTTTTACAGCAGTCAGTGTGGCCTTCAGTGCTATACTGACTGTGTGGAGAGCAAACACATGAACCGGCTTAGTCCTGACTCTAGAGAAAATGTATTAATATTTCTGTTTCAAAGTTCGGTGTCAGGGTACGCTGTTCATATGTATTTACACTTTATTCTGTTCCTTGCCTGTTAAGAAAATGCATCATGAATGTATGTCTTTTAGGTATACATATATACATATATACATCATACATACATATTACATACATATAAATATTGAGGTGATAATTTTTCTGTGGTTTTTATCTAAGGTAGTGAGTTACACCAATGAGCTTTTGGTACTAAAACAAACTTGTGTTCCTTATAAACACTCTGATAAACCATGCTGTATAGTGGGCATCTGTGTGTGTGTGTGTGTATGTGTGTGTGTGCGTGTGTGTGTTTGATTTATTTTTAAAAAAAAATGTTTTTTGAGTGGAAGACTTGTATGATAAGAACTCTAAGTCTTTGAAGAAAAAAATGAAGAAGATACCAGAAAGTGGAAAGATCTTCCGTGCTCCTGGGTAGGTAGAATTAACATAGTAAAAATGGCAATCTTACCTAAAGCAATCTACAGATTCAATGCAATGCTTATCAAAATCCCAGCAAAATTCTTCACATACCTTGAAAGAACAATACTCAATTTCATATGGAAAAGCAAAAATCCCAGGATAGCCCAAACAATCCTGTACAATAAAAGAACTTCTGGAGGCATCACAATCCCTGACTTCAAACTCTACTATAGAGCTACAGTGTTGAAAACAGCCTGGTATTTGGAATAAGGACAGACAGGAGGACAAATAGAACTGAATAGAAGACCCAGATATCAATCCACACATCTCTGAACACCTAATTTTTGACAAAGAAGCAAAAAATATCAAATGGAAAAAAGAAAGCATATTTGGCAAGTGGTGCTGGCATAACTGGATACCAACATGTAGAAGAATGAAAATAGATCCATATCTATCACCATGTACAAAACTCAGGTCCAAATGGATCACACACCTCAACCTAAAGTCAGCCACACTGAACCTTATAGAAGAGAAAGTGGGAAGTTTACTTGAACGCATTGGCACAGGGAACCACTTTCTAAATATATATATAATCCCAGCAGCACAGACACTGAGAGAAACAATTAATAAATGGGACCTCTTGAAACTGAAAAGCTTCTGTAAGCAAAGGACATGGTCAACAAGACAAAACGACAGCCTACAGAATGGAAAAAGATCTTTACTAACCCCACATCAGACAGAGGTCTGATCTTCAAAAATATACAAAGAACTCAAGAATTTGGTCAACAAAAGAACACATAATCCAATAAAAAAAATGGAGTATAGACCTAAACAGAGAACTCTCAACAGAGGAATCTAAAATGTTTGAAAGACACTTAAGGAAATGTTCAACATCCTTAGTCATCAGAGAAATGCAAATCAAAACAACTCTGAGATTCCATCTTACACCTGTAAGAATGGTCAAGATCAAAAACACTGATGACAACTTATGCTGGAGAGGTTCTGGGGAAAAGGGAACACTTCTGCATTGCTGGTGGGAATGCAAGCTGGTACAACCCCTTTGGATGTCAGTGTGGCGATTTCTCAGAAAATTAAGAAACAACCTTCCTCAAGACCCAGTAATACCACTTTTGGGTGTATATTCAAAGGATGCTCAATTGTGCCACAAAGACATGTGCTCAACTATGTTCATAGCAGCATGTTTGTCATAGCCAGAACCTGGAAACAACCTAAATGCCCCTCGACCAAAGAATGGATAAGGAAAATGTGGTACATTTACACAATGGAGTACTACACAGCAGAAAAAAATAATGATATCTTTAATTTTGCAGGAAAATAAATGGAGCTAGAAAACATCATTTTGAGTGAGGTAATCAAGACACAGAAAGACAATTATCACATGTATTCACTCATAGGTGGTTTTTAAACATAAAGCAAAAAAAAACCAGCCTACAAATAACAATCCCAGAGAACTTAGACAACAGTTGGGACACTAAGAGAGACTTACAAAGATCTAATCTACATGGGAAGCAGAAAAAGACAAGAACTGGGAGAGACTGAAGGGGAGGGGAGAGATAGCAAGGGGAGCAGAGAAAAATGCTCAATAAAAAGAGTAATAAAAAATGTTTTTTGAGACAGGCTCTCCCTATATGTCCCAGGCTGGCCTTGAACTTGCTATCCTGTTTCAGACTTTCCAGTCCTATAATTACAGGTTTGTGTCAACATACCACCTGGTGTGTTAAACTTTCATAAATATTTTTCAAATTTATAGTCATGAGAGACATTTGCCTATAGATTTTTCTTGCTTTTCTTTTCTTTTTGTTGTGTAAGCATGGTGATGGCTTCAAACAGTGACCAGGACATACTCCTCTTCCCTTTACAGTGATGCCAAGTCTTCCTTAAATGCCTGGTAGACTTTGCCAGCGAAAACACCCATGCCTGGAGCTGACTTTGTGGGAACGTTTATAAGTACAAGTTCAACATATCTGTGGAGACAAAACTATTTTCTCTTGGTCTGCTATCTTGGGTGGCCATAGCTTTAGCATTTAGTATTTTACAGGAGGTATGTCCATTTCATCTGAGTCATCTGACATAGAGATAAAGATTTTCATAGATGTCTCTGCACAATACGTGATTGTGCCCCTTCTCTCGCTCTTGATATTATGTGTTTTTCTTTTTTTCTGGTTAGTCTTGATCCATCTAGGGGTTTGATTAGGTTCATTTCTCTGCCAGTTAAAGAATTAAAAATCCAAAACAAAACAAAACAAAAACTAAAGGGCAGCAGGACAACAGAGAAATCTCAAAAACCAAAGACGATCAGCAGTTAAAGGAAGGCATTCGTTGAGAACTAGGAAACATCACACAGCCGACAGACACAGAGACCCTCTGCAAATGTTAGTGATTTCTTAAGCAATTGGGTTTCTGCTCTACTGTCTCTGATTCCCATACCACAACTTTATGCTCTGTTTTGTTATTCCTTTCTTCTTTTCCTTTGAGCTAAAACTAATATCTCATGTCTATTTTCTCAAGATAAAATCTTTAGCCCACTGACCTGAGCTCTCTCTTCATTTCTGCTCTGTGTGACTCTGTCACTTTATGGAAACACTGTGGCCACTACTGATGGAAACACTGTGACCACTGCCGATGGAAACACTGTGACCACTGCCGATGGAAACACCTTAAATACTGTAGCATGTTACATTTTGTTTCATTTATCAAAAAAAAAAATACTTTTGGTTTGTTTGTTCTGGACAGGGTTTCTCTATGTAGTCCTGGCTGTCCTAGAACTCACTCTGCAGACAAGGCTGGTCTCAAAATCAGGAAATTCCTGCCCCTAACCCCTGAGTTCTGGAATTAAAAACCTGTGGGCAACTGTGTGGAGCTGGAAAGTGAACCCAGGTTCTTTTCAAGAACAAGTATCCTTAGCCATCTCTTCGGCCATCTCTCAAGTTTCAGTTTCTTTTTTTTTTTTCTTTTAGTAATTTTATTAAATTATAAAAAGTTTCCATTTACGCCCCTCCTCCCAACGCCCTCCCACTCCCCCCCTCCGTCTCCTCCTCCCTCTTTGTCCCCAAGGGAAGTCAGGGTCTCCTGCCCTGTGGGAAGTCCAAGTTCCTCCCCCCTCACTCCAGGTCCAGGAAGGTGAGCATCCAAACAGACTGGATCCCAAAAATCCAGTATATGCAGAGGAAACCAGTCCCAGTGTCATTGTCAATGGCTTCTCGGAAAGACTGCAGGCCAGCCACATTCAGAAAATCCAACCACATTCAGAGAATCTGGTTGGATCACATGCTCTTTCAGTCACGGTCCATCTGGCCTTGGTAAACTCTCATTAGATCCGACCCCTTGTATCAGTGGGTGATAGTATCCCTCGCAGTCCTTCGTCATTTTCTTCCTCCTTTTGCTCCTCGTTTGGAACTTGGGGGGCTCAGTTCGGTGCTCCAACGCGGGCCTCCATCTGTATCGTCATCCAACGCCAGGTGAGGGATCTATGGTGATAAGCAAAATATTCATCAGTATGGTCACGGGCCAAGGCTGGTTCAGGCACCCCCTCCTCTGTCCAGAGAACAATCTGGGGATCTCTCCTTGGACCTGGGATCCCATATATAATCAAGTTTCCTGTAAACTCTAATATGACTCCCTTAGTTGAAATATATTCTTCCCTGATCCCACATTCATCCTTCCTCCCTTCCCCCCATCCCGGTCAACCGAGCTTTCTCCATTCCTCCCCTACTCCCTTCTCTCTAACCCTCTCCCCTTCCAACAACCCTCCCACCACCCCCCCCCCATGCACCCAAGGTTACCTGGGACTCTTGACTATTTCCTACCTCCTGGCGGATAGGTAAATAATCTTCATCAGGTTCGTCTTCTTATTTAGCTTCTCTAGGATCACGAATAATAGGCTCAAAGACCTTTAATTATGGTTAGAATCCACTTATGAGTGAATACATACCGTGTTCCTCTTTTTGGGTCTGGCTTACCTCACTCAGTAAAGCGTTTTCTATGTCCATCCATTTGCATGCAAAATTCAAGATGTCATTATTTTTTACCGCTGAGTAAAACTCTAATGTGTATATGTTCCACAAAGTCAACCTCCCTCAGGACCCAGCAATACCACTCTTGGGAATATACCCTAGAGATTCCCTAACATACTACAAAAGCATTTGTTCAACTATGTTCATAGCAGCACTATTTGTAATAGCCAGAACCTGGAAACAGCCTAGGTGCCCCTCAATAGAAGAATGGTTAAAAAAAGTTTCAGTTTCAAGTGTGTCACTTCGCTGTCTTGTGATAGGGGAGTTCAACCAATCACATTCTATTTTGGGGGCGTGCCGCCCTCAGGCAAAAGCCTGTCTATAAACCAGCAAGCTCTCCTTTCACCTGGCTCCTGCTTTCAGACTGATCGTTTGGATTCTGGTGTAAGCTGTTGTAAGTCTTACTTCTGTTTATTAAAGCTGTATATTTTGTATCAAGATAGTCTGGGGACTTTTTCATTACCAATCGCCCTGCAGCTTCAGTCTTGGAGCTCAGGATTCACACTAGAGCAGACTCAAGCTCCTCTGTCTCACGCTTCTTTACTTCTGCAGCATCCAAAACCACCTCTCGGATGACTTCGTCCACTGGAACCCTGATGGAGCAGTGGCTAAAAAGAGCCACCCTGCCACACCTCGTGGACAAGAAGGCTGGCTTTTCCCAGTCCAGACCTGGGAATCAGGAATGGGGACCACAACTCTTGCCCTGACTGTCTGAAGTGCACTGTGGCTACCGGCTGGTGTGTAATCCACTTCATGCTCAAAGCTTAGCTGTCTTGGGCCATTGTATCTTGTCACAGTTTGAAATAAAAACAAAGACCAAATAGAACTTGAGTCTGACTGTGTGACAGTGAGGATTTTGAAATTAGGAAAATGCCTTGTTAGTGGTCTCTGTCCTCTCTGTCTGCCATCCCTTCCCACAGCTTCTGCTCAGGGTCTTCTCTCAACCTTGTCCCTTCTGTCTCCCTGTGAAATTATCAACTATACTAAACATCCACAATCAATCTCTGTCTCTCACTCTCAGTGTGTGTGTGTGTGTGTGTGTGTGTGTGTGTGTGTGTGTGTGTGTCCAAGCTGTGAATGTGGCTCAGTGGTCGAGTGCTTGCCTAGCACGCACAAGTCCTAGAGTTTGATTCCTGTGCTGACTAATTTTGAGTTAACTTGTCACAGGCTGGAGTCGTCTGAGATGAGGGAAGCTCAGCTGAGAAAACGCCTCCATGAGATCTGGCTGTGGAGCATTTTCCTAACTAGTGATTGATGGGCCCAGTCTAGTGTGGGTGGGGCCATCCCTGGCTGGTGGTCCTGGGTTCTATAAGAAAGCAGGCTGAATGATTCATGATGAGCAACCCAGTGAGCAGCTCCCCTCCACGGCCTCTGCATCAGCTCCCGCCCTCAGGTTCCCACCCTGTTTCAGTTCCTGTGCTGACCTCCTGTGACGATGAACAGTGATGTGGAAACATAGGTTAGATTAACCCTTTCCTCCCCAGACTGTTTGGTCATGGCGTTTCAGCACAGCAGTAGGAACCCCGACTAAAACAATTCCCAACAGTGGAAAACAAAACACAAAAAACAAAGGAACATAATCTTTCTAAAGAAGCATTGGTTCCACTGGTAACGGAGAAAAAGAAACAACAGGAAAGTCTAAACTCACAGGGATCAGGATCAGAAGGAAGCTGATGAAACCCCCATCTGCAGACAGGATGAAGGACCACTCAGGGGAGCAGATCTGAGACTCCCTAGAGCAGAGCCAAGCCCACCCATGGTTAGAAGGGTGAGACGTGGAGGATGAAAGAGAGGGGGCTGCTGCCCTCTGTGGGAGGTCTGCCCTTCCCCTGTCAGGTTAACGACAGTGAGACCCTGGAGTGTCCCATCCTTGAAACCTAACCAAGGAGTGTTCTGTTCCATAGTTGCTTTCTTGACTGTGTGATGCCATTTTGCAAAGCCTTTTAATGTGTTTTTAATACATTTTGGTACATCACCCATTTGTAACTTAGTTTTCCTTTATGACTTTGTCATTTTCATTTCCCCTACTTCAGTTAACTTTCATTTTGTGTCTTCTTGTTTCCTAGTCATTTAATTTCTGGGTTTCTCATTCTTAATTTGGATTTTCTTCAAGTGGTGAATGCATGCAGGATTCACACTGGCCTCGCTGTTGTAGCCGTGGCTCCTCATTTTGTCGTTAGTTTTGGAGACAATATGCACTGCTTAATAGCAACTTTGATCACATCTATAGTTTTGTATTCTATTTGTTTCTATTTTCCTTTATTAATCAGAACAGTTAAGTGTATTAGGATTAAGTACAGCCAAGGCTTTCTAGGTTTCTTAGCTCAAGGTCGCCCTCTAGTGTTTGCTCAGCGCAGTACCGTTTCATTAACAATGTGGGTGAAGTCGATGTCCTCCGATTTTATGATTTTATTTCTGGAATTAAATAACGTTCCCTACTTACTTCCTTTTTCTCTGTAAAACCATGATTCTCAGAGTTTCCACCCTTGAAGCCGTCACTTCATTCCCTAGATTAATGCTTCCCCAAGATCATCCCCGCCGGTTTCCCCGCCCAGTTTGCCCTCCTCAGACCCCACAGCAACAGCAGAAGACAGCACAGCTGGGAAGACCGCAGACTTGTTCCCATAACGACCCCGTTCAGAACGGAAGGTTTTATGTTTGAGACAGGCTCTCACCATGTAGCTCTGGCTGTTCTAGAACTCACTGTGTAGAACCAGCATGGCCCCAGACTCTTTAGCTCCCGGGTGCGGGGATTAAAGCTGTGCGCCACCACAGCGGGCTGGAAGGTCACTGTTGCAAAGATGATTTTCTCTCTATCCATTACCCCCAACCCCTCCAATCTCTTCTCCAGGTTCTATCGTGCATCATGTGCTTTGCTGGGGTGAGGATGTCGCCCCGTGGATATGTTAAGTTGAACATCACCGTATTTCTCCCTCCTACTCTGTCCCTGACAGTCCGCATTCCTTGTTGGCCTCAGAACATAAACCCTGAGTGCAGTGGAATTGAGAACAAAGTTAGATAAACAACACATCAAAGTGATCAGAACGTAGTTTAGTACTCCTAGAAATTAATTCCTATAAATGTGTATATTGGTGCAGAAGAGGTGTTTAGAATTAGCAATGTGCCCTTTTACCATAAGAAGGTTAAAAAAAAGAAGTAAGTTAAACCTAGGGAAGGCAAAAACAAGTTAAAAAGAAGAATTATTAAAAATTAGAGCAAAAATTATAAAGGAAAATTGAAAAGTAGAAAAGAATAAAAATTTAAACTAGAGATGGTTCTTTGAAGAGACTAATAAAATTATGAACTCCTATAAAATAAGAAATTAATACATACCACCAATGAGAAAATGGTACACCTCAACTAGAAGACAGGGACAGAAATGAAGACCTGGATACCTATGGTCAATTAAGGACATGACTGTGCCTGAAGCCATTTGAGACCATGTGAGAAAATAATATAAATCTTTTTTTACAGGGTATATCTCCTTCTTAGAAGAGATGCAATAATGGGAAAATCACACATATAACACACACACACATACTACACACACAATACATACCACACACCACACACACACCTCACATAAAACATAGAACACATACATGATCCACACAACACACATACACACACCGCAGCTACATGGCATCTCTCTGACTTTGTCTTCTTTCTCCCTGCATTCAGTTTAGTTTTCCCACCTACCTATATTCTGCCCTGCCATAGGTCAAAGCAGCTTCTTTGTTAACCAATGATTAAAAAATATATATTTATAGCATACAGAGGAGAATCCCACATCATCTCCCATTTTTCTGTCTAAATAAAAAGGAAAGTTTGAACTTTAACATAGTAAAATAACATATAACAAAACAGGTACTAAGCAAGAATTATAATTACAATATTTCTTTGTAGTCTAAAGTTTCATATCTAACTTAACTTTTTTCATAACTAAGGAAAACTATAACTATCTGTCTTCAACTCAAGTCCCCCAAAGGATATAATATTACTTAAGTAAGCAGGAAGTCCATTGTAGGCAACTACAAAGTTCTAGAAATGACAAAGACATCTTGCTGCCTGGACAGTCACCCAAAGTTCTTTTGCAATTTGGGGGCATCCATCTTCAGTCCACAGGTCCATAGTATCTGGCAGACTTTTCAGTGAAGCAGGAAATTTGAAAGACTGTTTCCCCTATCTTGGCAGTTCATCAGTTGCTTTCTTCTGTGTACTACAGAATGTCTGGCAGTTTCTTCTGTGAAGCAGGAACCCTGAAGGACCACCCCGTCTTTTGACAAGTTCAGCGGTCACTTTTCTGTGGGTCCTGCATAACCAGTTCATACAGCATACCTTTAAGTAGTCCAGGCAAGGGCAGTTTCTTGCGCAATGACTAGCATTGTCACATTGAAGGCAAATTCCATAACAAATTTCTTGGATGCTCATCAACCTCTCTGAATTAATTGGTGCTGCCAGAGGCAGACATGTCTCACTGTCAAGAAAAGTCTAAGTTCTTTTTTTAAAAAAAATATTTATTTATTTATTATGTATACAGTATCTGTCTGCGTGTATGCCTGCACACCAGAAGAGGGCACCAGATCTCATTACAGATGGCTGTGAGCCACCATGTGGTTGCTGGGAATTGAACTCAGGACCTCTGGAAGAGCAGGCAGTGCTCTTAACTACTGAGCCATCTCTCCAGCCCCAAGTCTAAGTTCTTAAAACATTTTAAATGCCATATTCTGTGGGCCTTTGAAGTGTTGAAGATTATTTATCTAACTGAAATATATCTCTATTTATCTAGAAAACCTAACTAACATGGCTACAAGTTTGACTACTATAAATGACTATCTATTAATCTGTAATTTTAGATTATGTATTACATTTTTAAATGAGCTGCTTAAACATAATACCTTAAACAAGAGTGGAGACATACATATAACAAAGTTGACCATAAATTTGAATCAATAAGCCAAAGTCCATACCAATGTAAAGTATCCATTTCTGTCATACCCCCCTTTTTTAGAAAGAGATTGACTGTGACCATTAACCACTTACAATCAACCCCCTTTAAATGAAAACAAGAATTTATAAACAATCATTTTGGAAATTTGGGCCTCGTTTTCTCGAAATTGTTTCCTACTGTTTGTTGGGCAAAGTATTTTTAGAGTTCACAGAGACCTTTCAGGGGCCCTTGTTCCATCAGACCACATTAGTGTGGAAGGAATCCATGGATTCTCATCTTCTGTAGAAAAAAAGCAGAACCTCTTTTTTCAAAGTAACTTATCTTTAGACTCAAATGTTAAAGTCAGGATACCTTTAAAATATGTATGTTGGTTTAGCTTAGCAGGGCGTGCAATAAAATGTCTCTGTAGTGAGCTCATTCACAGTCAAAAAAATTAATAGAAAACACAATAATACGAATAATTCAAACTGTGTATTTTTAAATTTATGCGGTTTATTTGTTTTATATTATTTTACTGTCTCTTTAAGACTTTGTTTTATTTTTTAAACTATTTATTTCTTTTTATAGCTGTCTATACTCTCTTTCTTCTCTTTCCCAAGCCTACATGCATTTTTAAACACATTGTGTCTCTTTTAGAGGTCTTTTATGTCTGAATCTGTTCTGTTGTGTATCTGAAATCCTTTTCTGACAAGCAGTGTAGGCAGAGACTGCTCTATTGTTTCCTGGCCACTCAGACCCAAATAATCACACAGAAACTGTATTAATTACAACACTGATGTCCAATAGCTTATGCATATTTCTAGCTAACTCTTACATCTTAAATTAACCCGTTTCTATTAATCTGTGAATCACCACAGGGCTGCAGCCTACCAGTAGGCTGGCAGGTGGCAGCTACATGCCGTCTCTCTGACTCTGCCTAATTTCTCTCTCTATCTCTGTTTGGATTTCCTGCCTGGCTTTACTCTACTAAGCCATTGGCCAAAACCAATGGTAATAAAACATAGTCATAGCATACAGAAGGGAATCCCTCATCAACGGAGCATTATTTTAGTGGTAAGTGGTATGATTGCTCTGGCCCTGGGTGCTGGCTGTGCCTTTCTCTGCTTTTCAATATGACAGAGGTACGTTTTCACCACCCTAGCTTCAGGGACACAGCGGCTCGAAATCACCACCATTAAGCAACTTGTAACATGATGCTCACAAACCCCATTTAAGTGCTCCATAGCAGGGCCTCCTGAAAGAGTCAGAGCCCTTCCTGCCACTAACCCTAACCAGGAAGCTGCCAGCAAACAGAACCTATCTGAAAATATGTGGCTACCAAGAAGCTCCAATTGACTCCTGTTTTGTGGGTCTAGAAGCCCAATTTTTAAAGCTTTGGACTCTTGCCAAATTTTTGGGAACCAGATGTAGATATAAATATTCCCCATTGCACTGGTCTCCCCGCACAAGTTTCTTTCAGCCCACCAGGTCCCACTTACTAGCTCTTGCAGTTACTTATAAAATAATCATTCAGAGGCCTAATATTAATTACATACTCTTTGGTCTATTAGCTCATGGTTTTTACTAAACAACTCTTACATCTTAAATTAACCCATTTCTGTTAATCTACATATTGCCGCAGGCTGTGGCCTACCGGTAAGGTTCTGGCATCTTTCTCCTTTGGCAGCTACATGGTGTCTGCCTGACTCTGCCTTCTTTCTCCTTGCATTCAGTTTAGTTTTTCTGCCTACCTATATTCTGCCCTGATATAGGCTAAAGCAGCTTCTTTATTAACCAATGGTAATAAAACATATTCATAGCATACAGAGGGGAATCCCACATTAGCAGAGGCAGGGGGACCTCTGTGAGTTCGAGGCAAGCTGGTCTACACAGAAAGTTCCAGGAGAACCAGAGACCCAATCTCAGAAAAATTAAAAAAAAGAATAATAAAACAAAGTGCAGGAATATTGAGATATCAAATCTGTAGCTCAGTCTGAATCATTTCTTTGTGAATTTCCCATTAATCCAAAGAACAACTTATAGGATTGTAGAAGGAGCAGCAGACTGCTTCCTACCATCCACCCAGCTAGCTTTACCCGAAATAATTACACGGAAATTGTATTCTTTTAAACACTGCCTGGCCCATTATCTGTAGCCTCTTATTGGCTAACTCTTACATCTTGATCTAACCCATTTCTAGTCTGTGTAGCACCACAAGGTGGTGGCTTACCAGGAAGGATCTTAGCCTGCGTCCATCTTGGAGAGGAGAGCTATAGAGTCTAACTCACTTCCCTTCTTCCCAGCATTCTGTTCTGTCTACTCCACCCACCTAAGGGCTGGCCTATCAAAAAGGCCAAGGCAGTCTCTTTATTAACCAATGAAAGTAACAATAGACAGATGACCTTCCTCCATCATAGGATCTAAGTATTTGCTTGTTTGGTTGTAGACTGAAGTTTCCTGAAGGATCTCTCATACTGATTGACTGGTGGGTACTTCACCATTGTGGGGACTTGAAGGACACGGACCAGGAGCTAAGATATCATCACCATCTTCAGTCCCTAGTAGGGCTCGTCCACCTCCACATCTGATTGTACTTGTTAATTTCCTTGTCGGTGTAACAGAACACGTGGCCAAGAACTTAGGGCAAGGAAGGAAGGTTAATTTGTCTCACAGTTGGAGGCCACAGTCCCTCCTGGTGGCAAAGTCGTGACAGCAGAACCTTGAGGTAGTGGCTCACGCTGCATCCACAGTCAGAAAGCAAAGAGAGATGAATACTTCTGTTCGCCTTGTTTTCTCCTTTTCGTGTATTCTGGGCCCCCAGCCCACAGACGGTACAGCCCACATCTAGGATGGGTCTTACAACCTCATTTAACCTGCCCTAGAGACTGTCTCAGAGATATATCTCAGAGATATGCCCAGAGCTTTATCTAGACGTTCTTCACCCTAGGTGTCCCTGACATGTCTGTGTCTCCTGAAACCTGGTGACCCTGGGCATCCCAAACCCTCCTCCCTGTCTACATCCTCCCTTATCAATCAGCTTGTTTTGCAAAGGGTGTTTTCCTAACCTGGGTTCTACTCAGTGCTTAGCTGGATCATCCCTCACTATCTTTTCTAGTTTCATTTCCGTTGCTGTGATTGAAAAAAAAAAAACAATAAAAGGTTGGTTTTTGGTCATAATTCCAGGTTGCAGTCCACCACAGCAGGGAAACCAAGGAACTTGAAGCAGCAGAGAGAATGCATGGGAGCCTACTGTGCTCAGCTCACTCTCTGTGCTCACACAGTGCAAGATTTCTAGGGAATGGTGCCGCCCACAGTGGAGTGGGCCTTCCCGTGTCATTTAGCACACAAGCAAGACAATACTCTCACAGACATGACCACAGGCCGTGTGGTCTCTGAAGTCCTTCACTGAGCCTCTCTGTGCAGATAATCACAGGTTGTATCAAAGTGACAAAACTATCTGTCACGCTATCTAACCCATAATTTTAACTTTTAATGAACACAACCAGGCATTTTCTCGTTATCTACAAAAATTTAGTTTTTCTTTCTATGTATATATAATAACCTTACATATCAATGAAATATAGTGTGCTAATAATACATATATACAATGTGTAATCAATCAAGATAATGGTGTTTCATTCCCATGTCCATAAATACTTGAGATTCTCACTTTAAAAAAAAACACAAGAGTTGAATTGCAGCTAGTCCCAATTTTTTAATTTTGAATTCTGTGCAACATACTCCAGGTAAATAAAAGACTTTGATGTTCTTCAATATCACAGTGTGGTATGCATATGTGTACAAATTCTTAGGTAAGATTAACAAGGGGGGATTATACATATCATCTGTCTTAGTCAGTGTCCTGCTGCTGTGAAGAGAAATCGTGACCATGGGAACTCTTATATATTGTTATGTTCTACACATGTATATTAACAGTAGGCATGTCAGAGGAACAGTAGGTGGCAAATCAGGTTCAAGAGGAAAATCTCTGATGAATCAATCTCATTTGGGTCACGAGACAACAGACTCCAAAATATCTCTTGCTTCTGCTGTACTTTTACATGTTGTTCTCTGGTATCTGATATTATATTTACTCATATCATATGTGAGTAAATGTGTATAAATATATGTATATATACATATATGTATGTGTGTGTGAAGAGTCCCCCACTACCTGTATTGTAGTGTGTTTATCTCATGAAAACATCCTGATCTTGGACATTAATATCTGAGGATTGTCAGAAAGATGACTCCTCCTTAGCTGTATAATTCTGATGAATAAAAATGATTACAAGGAATAGCTGTACAGTCACTAGAAGCTGCTTCTGTTCTCATTCAAATTCATGATAACTGGGAGCCAGAATGGCTCAAGTTCCTTTACTCTTATGGGTGAACTCCACTAGCCGATAAAAAGCTTCAAAGGAGCTTTAGATTAGACCAGAGGCTTTGTGAATGGTTTTTAAGATAAACATTCCCAGTCTTTAGTAGTTCACAACGACAAACAGCTGTACTCTCTGGCTAGGTTGGAAATACAAAAAATAAATAAATAAATAGATACTCAATTATTGCTGGCTGCAAATGATTAAGTCCTTGCACACATTGCTAACCTAAATTTGTGAAAACAAACTCTAAATAGTCAAGGCTAAGAAAATGATTTGACTCTGTAGCCTAGACGAGGGCTGCAGGTGTTCTTGGATAATTAGAAGTTACACACAGGCAGAAAACACACTTTAGTTTTAGGTGTTATGGGCATAGTATCATGGAAAGTGTTGGCTGAACTGATATTAAAATATATAGAGTAACCTGGGCCTGTACTAGAAAATCTATGGCATCTCCCATCAACCCTGCATCTCCATGCTCTGGGACTCACAGTCTCCAGGGCACCTCAGAGATCCAAAGTAAACCTGAAATTTACAACTTCTGATTCCAGAATGTTAGTGAAAAATGTTTACATAGCCGTGGGTTCTATAATAATTCAGTTAATAATGGAGTGCAGCCCTTCTGTGAGCCTTGGAATGGCTGAGAGAGTCTGTTGGGATGTGTAGGCTGTAAAAAGACAGAACAACAACACAGTCCAACATGAGAGAGAACAGCAGGGCGAGAATAAAGAGAGCGTGTGGGTGTTCTTCCTTCCCTGACCCTCAGACAGAAAAGTCCTAGCTTCCCCATGCTGTGGATGCCCTTTGAGCCCTGAGTACTGCCTTAGAGCCTGGACCTCTGAGGCAGTGATAATGTTTACCGTTAATTAAGGTCAGGGAGAAAGTTAAAAAATTCACTGGAATTTCTGTTTCCATCGCCACCTAGTGGTTACAAAGGACACTAAGGGAGGAAGATCCCAAACTGAAGGACAAGGGCTTTAAAATGAGTTCAAGGCGGACTTAGTGAGACCCTGTTCAAAATTTAAGTCAAATAAAAAGCCCAAGGGGGCTAGGGATGGAGCTCAGGGGGGAAGTGCAGCAGCCACAAGGTCCCTGGCTTCACTCTCCAGCCCTGAGAAGAAACAAGCAGGAAATCTTAGTGCTGCAGTTTGGTTGATTTTGTCAACTAATTCCAGGAGTTAAATATTTAGATGTAAGTCTAACAGAGCATCCACAACTGTGTATGGTGAAAACTACACACTAATCAAATAAGGCGAAGGGGGCTGCAGAGATGGCTCAGTGGTTAAGAGCACTGGCTGCTCTTCCAGAGGACCCAGCTTCAGCTCCAGCACCCACAGAAGGCTCACAACTATAACTCCAGTTCCAGAGCTAGAAGAGTTAGCACAGTAAAGACTTCAAACCCATCACCATCTTTGCAAACACAGAACAAGGCAAGAAGCTGGAATAGCTAAAACTGTCCTGAAAAGAATAAAGAGGCTGGAGATCAGTCTCCAGTGCTAAGACTTACACAGCTACAGAAATGAAGATGTGTGTCACTGGCGAGGGAATAGGATCACATCAACAGAACAGGATAAACCCAGATGCAGACCAACTCAATATTTCCAAGTAAATTTTTAGCATTTTGGTTTTTAGTTTTTAGTGCATTTAGTGTGTGTGTGTGTGTGTGTGTGTGTGTGCGCGCGCACGCGCATATGTGGATTGTGTGAGTATTTATGTGTGTGTAGGTGTGCATATGTGTACATGTGTTATTTCTGTGTGCATGTTGTATGTGTGTGGGGATGCATGTGTGTATGTACATATGTGTGCGTTCATGCATGTGTATGTGTGTGTATGAATGTGTGTGTATGTGTGTGTGTATGCGTGTGTGTGCGTTCATGCATGTGTATGCGTGTGTGTATGAGTGGGTGTGTGTGCGTGTGTGTATGCGTGTGTGTGTAGTGTATGTATGCCTCCACGCTGTATCAGAGGTCAGAAGACCACTTGTGGGAATGAGTTCTCCTCCCACTCTGGTTCTCTGGAAATCAAACTCAAGTTGCCAGACTTGGCAGCAACATCTTTACCCACTCAGCCATCTTGCGGCTCCTAAATAATTTTGGGGGAAAATGTGAAAAGTTATAGAGAAGGTAGAGTTTTCAACACACGGTGCTGAAGGAATTAAACACCCATAGGTAAAAGAAGGACCATGCCTAGCAGCACACGCTGATAAACCTACCACGTGGGAGGTGGAAACAGGACAGTTGGGAGTTCAGGACCAGCTTCAGCTACACAGCGACGCTGAGGCCAGCCTGGGATAGCTGAGATTTTGTCCAAAAACCTACAGGCAAAAAAACTTTACATTTTATATTTAAAACTACCTTAGAATGATTATAGACTAAAACAGACAAGATAAAATTATAAGACTTTCAGAGGAAAAGTCGTCAGGCAGGAATGCCCAAAGGGGAAAATTCATGGGAGACAGAACCAAAGCTGAACCAGGAAGAACGGAAGTGAAGGTGGGAACAGCCTGGCTTCTCCCGTGCACACAGGAGGCCACACACTGTCCCCAGAAAAGGCAGGGGAAACAGTTTTATATTAAACGTAAGACTGAAAATGGCTCAGGCTTTATGTACTTCAAGCAGTTCATGCTCTTTATTGGCAATGTAGAACAAATGTTGAAAATGTTTAAGACAGAATAACATTCCTTCTGGTGCTTGAAAGTGCACCAGAAAAATTTCCCACCAACTAAATTGTAATTTATTTCAAAACAAGCTAAGAGTCATTAAGAAAATGTCTACATGCCCCAGATCAAGCCACCTAAAATTCCAGAATGAGGCCAGGCGGTGGTGGCACACGCCTTTAATCCCAGCACTCAGGAGGCAGAGGCAGGTGGATCTCTGTGAGTTTGAGGTCAGCCTGGTCTACAGAGCGAGTTCCAGGAAAGGCTCCAAAGCTACAGAGAAACCTTTCTTGAAGGAAAAAAAAATTAAAAAGAAAGTATCTTAAAATCCCAGAATGGATGGGAGAGACTCACAAGTCCCGCCCTTAGCTGAGGAGCTGCTGCAGGCAGTTGATGGCTGCTGGGGAGGGAGAGTCCATGTTCTTCAAGGGTGCAGCCCCTGACAGGCCACCCACTGCAGCCAATACACCTGCTCCCATGTGCATCCAGGCAGAGCTAAGCTGACTCAGTGGATAAAAGCAATAAAAGTAAGGAGAGGCAAATGTGATGGGGGAGGAGAAATTGGAAGCGAAGGGATGGGGTGGATTTGAGGGAAATAAATAATAAACACGTATTAAATTCACAGTAATTAGTGAAGAATGTTTTTTGTTGAAACAAAATGATGGTCTATTGAAGGGAGCGAGCTGTTCCACTCACAACTCAAGTCTTCCTACCTGTATAGAACAGAAACACCCCCAATTTTGTCAAATTGAAAAACAATTACACAGGGGTCAGTAATGAGCCAAATCAGGGGACTTCATTACTCCACTGGGATCACTATTGAGTGGAACTGGTTCTTTGATTTAGAAGCACACAGCAGTGAACACAATGGCGGCTCTGGTGCAGGCTGGAATCACTGCAAGACACACACAGTTTACCATCATAGACTTGGAACTTCTAGTGCAAATAACCAGGAACAGAGTCAACAACACACAATAAATAGATGAAGAAAGAATCCTAGAACTGGACTGTCACAATTTATCAATCACTGATAAGTTAACAGATCTGGGCAATTAGCATCAACGGTTATGGTAACATCTTGAAAAGAGAAATGAGATAAAATGTGACTCCAGATAAAGACATTGCCTCCTATAGAAGCCAAAAGGACCAAACCAGAGTCTGACCCCTGCCTCTGCATCAGGTGCTGACGTACAGAAAACATAAAGGGTGAAGGGTGTGTCAGATGGGGCCATGAGTGTGCAGGGAACAAACTCCAAGTGTGGGAAACTCTTCATCTTAGGTGACTCAGGTTTCTCAACAAATTTAATCTTAACAGAAAGAAAGGATGAAACAAAACAGAAAGAAAGGATGAAACAAAACATCTGGAAGTCTAAGGAAAATGGAGTAGTGCTCAGAAGTGTACACTGGGCTGAAGAGGCTGTTAGATAACCCAGGGGATATAGTGTGGGCCTGCAGGGCTTTATTGGCTGAGCACATGGTGACTTCTGCAGACAATGCCAAGGTCTGTGTCTTGTTGAGATGGTGATCACAAGGCTTTTGCCTTAAATAATTCATTGTATTATACATTATCTATGGTTATCTGTGTCAGTTTTATTTTACAATGCAAGGGATTTGAAAGTGACTGTCTGGAAGACTGGAAGCTATGGTTGGAAGACAGAAAGACTGGGGTCCCCACTCACAGGGTCAGGGTCAGACCATAGAGACTAAACAACTTGGGACCGGAATGAATTAGATCCTAAGGGAATCTCTGGACAGTGTCCTGGAAATGGGAACAGCTGAGTACAGACAGGAGGGAAAAGGACCGAAGGGGACGATACACACCGCATCTCATGACTCTAGAGCCAGGGTTCTTTACCCACCCCAGGGTCCCGGGTTTCGACACTCCTTAAGGCACTGGGAGAGAAGCCTCCATTAGGATCTTACTGGAGAAGAGGTGAAGAAGCTCTTAAGACCTACAGAAACAATGGGAAGGTCTCAGGGGCTTCCCACCCTCCCATCCCAGAGGCACCTCTGCCTCCTTCATTCCATGATGTCTCACTCTGGCCAGAGAACCAGGCAATGATCTGTCAGTCAAAGACAAGAAACAGCACTTACCTCGCTGCCTGACCAGGTCTCCATAGATGCTGGAAAGAGAGAAAGGAATCCCCAGTCAGGACCAAATGGGATTTTCCTGAACGGGTGGCCTGCAATGCCACTGTCTCTGCCTACCCCTTGGGGGTGCAATGCCAGCACTCCTCCTCTCTGCTTACCCCCCCCCCACGACTCCCCTGGCTTTAGAAAACGCTATCACAGTGATGCCCGAGCACAACCAGTCTTCCCTCACTCGGATCCGTACAGTGACAGAAGTACAGGGCACACAGAAATGTTCTCAGAGGTGTGTTACCTTTGCGAGCTTTGACGTGGATAACAACCCCCACCAGGAGGACGATCAGCCCAAGCAGGAACGCTGCACCTCCACTCAGTATCCTTTTCCACGAATATCCAGACTGAGCCACTGTGGGAAACAAGATTAAAGTCAAGGTAACGTTCAGTGCTCCCAATACTGGATGAAACTTCTTTGTGTTGTTATTGCTGTTGTTTTGTTTTGCTTTGCTTTTAGAAACAGCATTTCTCTGTGTAGCTCTGGCTGCCCTAGAACTCACTCTGTAGACTAGGCTGGCCTCGAACTCAGAGACCCTCCTGCCTTTGCCTCCTGAGTGCTGAGATTTAACGCCATGATTCACCACTACTCAGCTGAACACAACAACTTTTTAAAACCCCAAAGCCTACACTGGACCCCATCCAATACTGCTCAGGGAAGAGTTAAGTCTAAAAATGGACTTGTTTCCCATCTGTCACTGATATTCTCTCTCTCTCTCTCTCTCTCTCTCTCTCTCTCTCTCTCTCTCTCTCTCGTGTGTGTGTGTGTGCATGTGCATGGACCAGAGGTCAACTTCAGATCTCATCCTCAGCTGCCATCCACTTTTGCTGATGTTGCTGTAATTGTTTTTGCACTGGGTCCCTCATTGGCCTGGGACTCACTAAGCAGGCTAGGCTGGGATCCCATGAGCCCCAGAGTCTTCCTGCCCCCACCTCCCTGGCCCTGGGACTACAAGCAGGCACCAGAGCTCCTGGGGATCAGCCTCAGGTCCTCAAGCTGGCATGACAAGCACTTTACCAACTGAGCTACTTCTCCAGCCCTGTCCCTGGCTTCCAGCCTATGACAGCATCCCGAACAACAAAAGCAAAGTGTGATAAAGGATCCTAGGTCCCAGGGTTGGAGACAAGTGCTGAGTTAACAGCCCCCCTTGTCTCTCAGACACTCTGAGGATGGATGTCTGCCATGTTCTCTCCCACCCTGACCCCAAAATTCACAGATCAAGATGAACACAGACGTGACACCAGCCCTACCAATCAAGCCCCAGAAATACAGAAAAATCACTAAATAAAGCTCACCCCACTCCACAGAAACAGGGCTCTGGAGGCTGGGGTGCTCCACAAGGCAGCTGTAGACGTCCCCAAGTTCCGGGGTCATTTCCAGCGTCACTGTCATCTGGAAGGTCCAGTCTCCGTTCCTAACAAGGCCAGTGGACATGACCCCAGACCTCTCCTCCTGTCCGTTCCGAAACCACCTAACATTTATGTCCCCGGGGTAGAAGCCTGTCACAGAGCAGAGCAGCAGGTTGTGTTGCTGCAGCAGCGGGGTCCTCTCTGGGCTCACTGTCACCTCCGGGGGCACTGGCGGGAGAGAAGAAAGAATTCACAAGGACAGAGCTTCTATAGGCAGTGATCACCCTTGATCCACATCCCAGATGAGCTAAGTAGAAGCTGGAAGTGTGAGGTTACCTAAGACTCCCAGACTGAGAACCATGTACGGATGTGCACCAGGATTAGACAGCTATGGCCCCACAGTCACCCATGATATTCAAGAGTACACCAGTCCTCGAAGGCCCTGAGAACCCTGGGGTCGTAGAACTGAGACCACGATATCCTCCCCTGCTAGGACCACGACTCACAACTAAGGACAGAGAAGAGTCACAGCCCCCCCCCATAACCCTCTTACCCTGGAGAATAACTTTCCTATCACAGGAAAGTCGACAAGATGGCTCAGCAAAATGGGTGCCAGCCACTAAGGCTGAGGACCTGAATCCAGTCTCTAGGACCCACACAATGGAAGGAGAGAACAAGCTGCCTCAAGATGTCCCCTGACTGCCACGTGTGCACTGTGGCATGCGTGGAACACACACATACACACACACACACTATAAATAAATAAGTGTAATTTAAGTGCCTCTCATAAGAAAGGTTCCCATGGAGAACCCCGCTAGCCCCCGCCCTCACTCACCACTCCTCCCCACGGTGAAGGGGGCCCCCAGCCTGTAGTTCTGCCTGCAGACCATGTTCACAGACGCTCTGCTCCGCTCCACGAGGTCCCAGCGTTTGTTCCACTGCTCAGCATCAGGCTCCCCCAGCTCCGTCAGTGCCACAAACATCCCCAGGTCACTGTCAAAATGTAAATACTCCTCCAGGTTGAAGATGAACCTGACCACGAAGCGCACCTTGTCTGTCCCGTTGGTGAAGTAACAGTCCGCCTTCGCCTGAATCACAAAGTCCTCTGGAAACCACAGAAGGGTTAGGAACCAGCGGCAGCTCCGGGAAAGCCTTGCCTGCTACACCAGTGCAGCTCTGGGGAAGCCTGTACCTGGTACACCAATGCAGCTCTGGGGAAGCCTGTACCTACTACACCAATGTAGCTCTGGAGAAGCCTTGCCTGCTACACCAGTGCAACTCTGGGAAATCTGTACCTGCTACACCAGTGCAACTCCGGGAAAGCCTTGCCTGCTACACCAGTGCAGCTCTGGGAAAGCCTGTGCCTGATATACCAAGCCAGAGGGTACAGATTTGAGAGTCATTTTGACTGTACCATGCCCCAAAACACAACGTTAGGAGATGAGAACACCGAATGTCTTCAGTTCTCAATGGCATTTATTAGAAATGTGAAATCTACAGGGAGAACAATTCTCAGCAGTGAGTCCTCCCCTGTCTAACATGTGGACTCTGGGGATTAGACTCAGGTTGTCAGGCATGTGGCTTTACCAACTGAGCCATCTTGGACACATTTTAAATTTCTAATCACTACGCTCATGTTAAAAGCACACTTGGAATGGTATTCATGGAGAGGAAAGAGGAGAAAGGAAGAAGGAGAAGAGAAAGACTCCTTGTAATGATGGTGTGGTGTGGACTCAGCTGTGCACACTCGAGAATGCTACAGCAGGCAGGTCACAGGCGAGCTCCACGAATCGACTCTGAGCTACGACTCGAAATATCACAGCTATTGTGCTTGATCTGTGGTCTGCTCACTGCGAAGCTCGGCAGTCTCCTCCAGGGAGCCCCAGCCTCCACCGAGAATGACCTGCATGGCCGACCTCTGTCTTGGTCACTGAGTTCAGGTGATCTGCCATCCTCCACTCCCTCAGCATTTCTCCCATTCTCCAGTCCCTCATACAAGCCAAAGAAGGAAAAATATGTAGATTTTTCTCATCCTTTAAAATCTATGCACTCGGGAAGCAGAGGGAGGAGGATCTGTGAGTTCAAGGCCAGCCTGGTCTACAAAGCGAGTTCCAGTACAGTCAGAGTTGATATACAGGAACCCCTGTCTAAGAAACAAACAAACAAGCAAAAACAAAAACAAAACAAAAAAGCAACTCAATGGTTTTTTTTCATTTGTCAAATAGACATGGTGAACTCAGAGAGTGTTTTTGTTCTCAGAGAAAAGCGAGGCTCCCTCCCCAAGGTTTGTTCCTCTTCTGTATTGGTTGAGACCCTGACATTAAAGGGAAATCTTTTCTTAGCACATCACATCCTGTTTTCTGCTCATAACCCCACGGTTTCATGGTCTAACGATGCTCATGTTAGCACAGCCTGTCTCCCAGGCTAAAAAACAAACTGCACACAGTAACCTAAGGCCAGAGATAATTAGCATATTCAACTTGTCTGCCTGCTCTTACACCTCAGAACTGTCATACAGTGCTGAACGCTTACGTGGGGTTTAATAGAAGACAGAAGAGGTTTTCTCCAGTTCCCCAGATAAACAGAAAGTCAGAACAGTGTGGACTCTTCTTTAGGAGTCTCAGCGGTTCTCAGACTCCGGCTTTCACGGTTCTAGGGTCTGATATTGATACATAAGGAACCCAATAAGGAAAAAGGTCTCCTTCCTTCCTACAGCCCCTGGCGTCTGTGACTCGGGTACCAGAATCCCTTTCCAGGCAGCTCACTGTTTATGGTGAGGAGAGTGTGAGGGCTTCCTGGTCAGCGGGAGGACGGCTGCTCTTTTAGTCAGAGCCACTCTATTGTGAGACTTCGATCTATGGGGGAGAGGAACCCCCACACCTATTCCAACAAACACACTCAGAAACAAATCTCTGTTCTTACCTGGGGAGTCTCTGCCTTCAGATGTGAAGGAAGCCAGCCTCATGATGCTCACTAGGAGAGCCACCACCCAGAAGGCCCTCCCAACACCCATTCTGGAGGGAACAAGGAGACAGTAAAGAGGTTGGTGAGCTCCTTTAGAATGGGACTGTCTTCCACACAACTGAAAGAAAATCACAAAGCATAGATAACTCTCCAGCTTCCTCTAGTTGGGACCATCTTCAGACTGCTAACCAATCAAATCTGAAGACTTTTGCATCATTTGTTGCTAGGCAGAACACTTTAATAAAGCTGCATTATGAGAGGCAAGATCTGGTTACCTGGAGGTCAGTGTCCACGGTTTAAGTCAGGATGGAGAAAGTCTATAGAGTCTGAGGTCCTAGAACAAAGCAGGCTGTCTATTGTGCATCCTGTGTCCTCATTACAGGGTCCCCAGACTATTCTGACCAAGAGGTCTCCCTTCCTATAGAGTGGCTGACATCTGAACTATTCTGACCAGGAGGTCTCCCCTTCTATAGGGTGGCTGACATCTGAACTATTCTGACCAGGAGGTCTCCCCTCCTATAGGGTGGCTGACATCTGAACTATTCTGACCAGGAGGTCTCCCTCCTATAGGGTGACTGACATCTGAGCTATTCTGACCAGGAGGTCTCCCTTCCTATAGGGTGACTGACATCGACAGCAGAGGGTGCTGAACTAAGAAGATGTAGACGGCTTTGTGTACATGGCTTAAAGGGAGTCAGTGGTGGGCTTATCACAAAACAGGAGACAGATTGTACTATGTCTTGTATGCCAAGCAAGAAAGGGGGAGGGGACTGAGACAGGACAGACAGGGAAGCAAAATTATCAAAGGAATAAAATCATGTAAATATATTCATAAGAACAGAATATAAGGAAGCATTGAGAAATCACATCAGTAAGATAGTAGCATGGGATTCTATAGAACACACAGACTGACAGGACTACCAGTCCATGGGTGCCGTGCCAGCCTGGGCTGCAGAGTGAACCCAAGTCTCAAAATAATAATAATAATAAATTAATAATAATAATAGTCAATGATGATGATGATAATGATTGACAAAAATGGTTAATGACTTAAATGGTTCTAATACTGTGCTGAAAACCGCATGGGGAGAGGAGTGTAAACTAATCCACCTCTGCCGCCTCAGTCACTTTCTGTGGCTGTGGTGAGCACCAGGGACACAGCCTCTTAAGGAGGAAAGGCCTTGTTTCACCCACAGCTTATGGTCCATCGCGGAGGGAAATTGGGGCGGAACTCAGGGAGGAGCCTGGAGGCAGAGCTGAGGCAGAGGCAAAGGAGGATCTCTGCTTGCTTACTGGCTCCTCATGGCTTGCTCACCCTGCTTTCTTATAGCACCCAGGACCAGCAGCCCAGAGATGGCCTCACCCTCAGTGGGCTGGCCTTTCCACATCAATTATCAGGGAAAAAATTCCTTCAGACTTGCCTAGGCCAATCTGATGGGAACATTTTCTCAGTTGAGGTTCCCTCTTCCTAGATGACCCCAGCTGTGTCAAGCTGACAGACAGGCTCTCACTTGTATGCTCATGAGCACACACACACACACACAAAAACTGGTCAGTATACCCATCAAATTAATTTAAAGATGGCCATACACAGAATAATAGAAATGGGATAAATTAATATGTAAGAGTTAGCCAATAAGAAACTAGAGCTAATGGGCCAAGCAATGATTTAATTAATACAGTCTTGAGTGATTATTTCAGGGCTAAGCTGCCAGGAACCAACAAGCAGCTCTCTCCTTACTATATCCCAGCTTTCTATTGCTGAGATAAATGCCATGGCCAAAAAGCAACTGGGAGAGGAAAGAGTTATTGGGCTTACAAATCTCCATTACATTGTCATCTTTAAAGGAGGCCAAGGCAGGAACCTGGAGGCAGGAACCGAAGCAGAGGCCATGGAGGAACACTGCTTACTGACTTGCTCTGCTTGATTTCTTATATAACCATGAGCCACCCGCCAAGGGATGGCACCTCCCACAGTGAGTGGAGCTCTCCCACATCAATCATCAATCAAGAAAATGTACTACATGCTTGCTCAAGGCCTGTCTGGTGGGGACATTTTCACAATTGAGGTTCCCTCAATATAACCAACCAGGGAGGGTGGGCTGGAGAGATAGCTCAGTGGTTAAGAGGTCCTGAGTTCAATTCCCAGCAACCACATGGTGGCTCACAGTCATCTGTAATGTGATCTGCTGCCCTCTTCTGGCCTGCAGGTATACATGGAGATAGATCACCATAAATATATAAAATAAATTTTAAAAAAACTTTTAAAAAGTGGGGACGACATACTCACTTAAATGTAGGTTAAATCTCTCCAGAATGACAACCTTAAAGTTGAGAACCGGATCTTCTGGTCAGTAAGGGCATGGCAGAGTGAAGCTGTGTTAATATATTACACATTCATACATTTTTAAAAGGAGAATTGTGAGAGAATAAATGTTCACAAGTGTTTGAAGACTTTTGTTCCCAAGTCAAAGTCCACCTTGTTCAACAGTGAGATCCTATGACGTCAGTGGCAGTTTCTAAACTTGTGTTCTTATTTTCAGATTGGGATAGCCACACCTGCTACATGAGATTATCTTGAGAATAAAGTAAGAATATGTATGCCAGGCATAGCATTCAGAAAGCATTCAGCTCATAACAGTCCCCCAGAATGACCCAGTTTTATCTAGAGCCACCAGGTGGCATCAGACTCACACCAGTGCTGGCCCCTAGCTCACCAGAATAAGGAATGTCTCTATCCCCCAAACCCTGACTACTCCGCATTTCCTCCTGGGGATCCATGAAGGCTGTGTGACCTCCAAGAGGCCACCCACTGTGCAAGACACTGAGGACTTGAGACTGTTACTGTCCCCACAGAGAACAGGACAGAATGGGGAGCTGTCTAGATGTTCCAAATAAATAGAAAAATAGAGTGGCCCCTCTCCATTCATATTGTTAAATCTTCCCTACCTGTCAACACCTACCAAAAATCAACTCAGAATGGACCAAAGACTTCGATGTACGAGCTGGAATCGCAGCCACAGGAGACACTGCAAGAGTGAGGTGTGAAGTGAGGTGTGAGTGCTAACCGCAGAGACTCCAGCAACCTGGGTGTGGGGAGTAAAGAACTGAAAAGTAGAGCTGCATTAAACTAAAAGGCTTCTTAAGAATCAAAAAAAAACTGAACAGGAGAGACAGGTGACAGGGGAGAGACAGAATGGGAGAGAACACTTGACCAGCTGTCTTCCTGACAGGAGATAAATACGCAGAACATACAACAATCTCAGAACTTCACACACTAAGAAGCAAATAGCCCAACCAGCAAAGGAAGATACCAAAAAAAGGGCGGGGGGGAGAATGCTGTAGCAGGCCCAGACTCCCAAAATAACCATACAGAAACTATATTAATTAAATAACTGCTTGGCCCAATAGTTCTAGCTTTTTATTGGCTAACTCTTACATCTTAATTTAACCCATTTCTATTAATCTGTGTATTGCTACATGGTTGTGGTTTTCCGGACAGGCTTGTCTGTTTCAGGCAGCGACTACATGGCGTCTCATTGACTCCACCTCCTTTTCTTCTCTATCTCTGCTTGGAATTCCCACCTTGCTCTATTCTGCCTGCCATAGACCCAAAGCAGCTTCTTTGTTAACCAATGATAATAAAACATTCACAACATACAGAGAGGAATCCCACATCAGGAGAGAAAGTATTGTGACAATGGGTGCTTATACACTGCTCAGGGATGTGACATAGGTCAGCCACTGTAAGAATCAGCATGGAGGCTCCTCAAAATTCCAAAATTAATACCACCATATAGTCCAACTGTAGCACACCTAGGAATACACCTGAAGGAGTCAAAGAGGGCATACAACAGATGCCTTCATACTCTCACTTAGAACAACACAATAGGTTACGGAACAGCCTACAAGCCAATAGGTAGGTTGTAGAACAGCCTCCATACCCATATGTAGGTGGTAGAACAGTGTTCATGCCCATAGGTAGGTTGTGGAACAGCCTAGATGCCCATAGGTTGTTGTGAAACAGGCTACAAGTCCCTACTTAGGTGGTAGAACAGTCTATAGATAGATTATTGATAGATTATGGAACAGGTTACAAGCCTACATGTATTGTGGAATAGCCTCTACAAGCTCATAGGTAGGTTGTAGAACACCCTACATGTCCTTAGGTATGTTGTCCAATAGCATAGATCATAGGTAGGGGCTGGAACAGCCTAAAAACACATAGAAAGGTTGTGGAATAGAATACAAGCCCATAGGTAGGTTGCAGAACAACCTACAAGCTTGTCGGTAGTTGTAGAGCAGGCTACAAGCCCAAAAATTAGAACACCCTGCACACACAAAGATAGCTTGTGAAACAGCCTACATACTCATAGCTGGGTTGTAGAACAACCTTCACACCCATTGATAGGTTGTGGAAAAGCCTACAAGCCCATAGGTAGGTTGTCAAATAGTCTACATTCCCATAGATATGTGGTAGAACAGCCTACACAGCCATAGGTATGTAGTGGAACAACCTACACACCCATTGATAGGTTGTGGAACAGTCTACACATCCATTAGTTAGAACAGTGTACAAGCCCATAGGTAAGTTGTGGAAAAGCCTAGATGCACGGAGGTAGGTTGTGAAACAGCCTACAACCCATAGGTACATGTGGAGATAACACACAGAGAATGAGGCGGATTCGCAGAGATAAACATTACAGGTTTTCTCTGTGAGATTTTTTTTAAATATTTGTTTATTTATTATGTATACAGTATTCTGTCTGTGTGTATGTCTGCAGGCCAGAAGAGGGCACCAGACCTCACCACAGGTGAGCCACCATGTGGTTGCCAGGAATTGAACTCAGGACCTTGGGAAGAGCAGGCAATGCTCTTAACCTCTGAGCCATCTCTCAAGCCCCTCTGTGAGATTTAAAGCAGACATGAGAGAAGGGGGATTCACAGTAACGTGTGTATGAAAAAGAGAGTAAGAAGGGTGACGGGGGCTGAGATGATCAAATACGTTATATTCAGATGTGAAGATTTTGTAAGGAGGACCAGAAAGATGGCTCCATGGGTAAAGGCGCTTGCTGCCAAGTCTGAAGACCTGAGTTCAATCCCTGGGACCCATCCAGTGAGAGGAGAGAATCAATCGACTGAAAAGTTGTTGTTTGTCCTACACGCATACACAGTCACACATACACACACATACACAGTCACACATACACACAGTCACACATACACACAGTCACACATACACACACATACACAGTCACACATACACACACATACACAGTCATACATACACACACATACACAGTCACACATACACACACACACACAGTCACACACACACAGTCACACATACACACACATACACAGTCACACATACACACAGTCACACATACACACACATACACAGTCACACATACACACACATACACAGTCACACATACACACACATACACAGTCACACATACACACACATACAAAGTCACACATACACACACATACACAGTCACACATACACATACATACACAGTCATACATACACACACATACACAGCCATACATACACACACACACACACAGTCACACATACACACACATACACAGTCACACATACACACACATACACAGTCATACATACACACACATACACAGTCACACATACACACACATACACAGTCACACATACACACAGTCACACATACACACACATACACAGTCACACATACACACACATACACAATTACACATACACACACATACACAGTCACACATACACACACATACACAGTCACACATACACACACATACAAAGTCACACATACACACACATACAAAGTCACACATACACACACATACACAGTCATACATACACACACATACACAGTCATACATACACACACATACACAGCCATACATACACACACACACACACACGGTCACACATACACACACATACACAGTCACACATACACACAGTCACACATACACACACATACACAGCCATACGTACACACACACACACAGTCACACATACACACACATACACAGTCATACATACACACACACGGTCACACATACACACACATACACACATGCATACACACACACGGTCACACGCACAGTCTTGATCACTGCTGTTTATTCTTATCACAGTTTATTTATTCATTTATTTATTTTCTATGTGTGTGTGTTTGTGTTTGTGTGTGTGTGTGTGTGTGTGTGTGTGTGTGAGAGAGAGAGAGAGAGAGCTTTCATATATGAAAGTCAAAGGACAACTTGTGGGAGTTGGTTCTCTCTCCTTCCATTATGTGGGCCCAGGGGATTGAGCTCCTGTCATCATCGGGCTTTTCAGAAAACATTGTTACTCAGCCCTCCCACATTTTTATTTTTATTAATTGTATATATATTTGGTCCTGAATGTTTGTCTGTGCACCGGGTAAGTGCACAGAAGAGGGCATCAGATCCCCAGCACTGAAGTTACAGGTGGCCGTGAGCTGCCATGTGGGTGTGGGAATTGAACCTGGATCCTCTGGAAGATCAGCCAGAGCCCTTAACCACTGAGCCACCTCCCCAGCCCCTGCTGTATTATATTTAAGGTGCTCTTCCAGGTGTCAAGAATGACAAGTGTTGGTGTGATTGTGGCAAAAACTACCAGAGACTACTCACAGACCACCTCCCACGAGGGCTTCAGCTTCCCTAAGTTCACTAAATGAGATAATTCTTTTCACCTTATAAAAAGGGGCATTTTGTGGGAGGGGGGAGGACAGGGCTTCCTCTCCTGACTGCTTCTCTCGCCCTGCCTGGGAGGTGGGTGGGTCAGAGGTTGCTGCGTGTTCTCAAGCACGCCGTGGGCGGCCAGGCCGGGAGACAGCAAACAGCTGTCCTGGCAGGCTCTGGCTAGCACTGGAAAGTGCCTGTTGTTTCCAGGAAGGCCTAAGTTTCTGTTTCCTAGAACAGGAGTGTGCCAATCCCAGCACTCCCAGTGCCCGTGAACTAGATGGAATCTACTTCTCAGCGGTGAATCTGCGGCAGGAGTTCCTTTCTCCAACAGACTTGCTATTCATGGTCTGTGAACCTGGGCTCTGTGCCAGGCCAAAGACACACAGCCTAATGAGACATGGGGCTTTCCCTGGGAGCTCCAGGCCTAGAGGAGAAGTGGGCAGGGAGCTTAAATGAGGCAAGAACCAGACTTCTTGAAGGACTTGAAGGAAGTCTCCCAGCTGAGCATGGGGAGGCTTTTCCTGGACACCCCCAGCTAACTTTGGAAAAGCTTGTGGGGAACCAGGACGGTGGCCATGGGCCAACAGGACCAATAAAGGGAGGTTCGGGTGCCCATGCATGCTGGGCAAAGGCTCCAGACGCAGACCATAGAAGTACCACCAGCCCAAGGGCCCTCCAGGAAGAAAACTTGCCTTCCTGAACAGCTGGGAGAGGGAAACACAAAAGAAACCTCTCTGGAGACAGAATGACAAAGGCAGTGAATGGTAAAAATACTGGGAGAGAAAACGCTGGATTTGATCTCCAGAGAGCCAGTGCCTCACTTGGTCTGGGAGAGAAAACACTGGATTTGATCTCCAGAGAGCCAGTGCCTCACTTGGTCTGGCTTGGGTTGGAGATTCTAGACAGGAGATACCATTCAGACTCCAGGTCTATGCAACACCAGCTCCTGCAGGGTATGACCCTGTGTGGTGGTTGGCTACAAAGGCCTACTTGCAGGCTGGAGAGGTAGCTCAGGGGTTCAAAGAACTCATTGCTCTTGCAGAGTGCCTGAGTTGGATCCCCACCCTGCACCCACATACCAGCTCACAGTCACCTGTACCGGGGATGCCCTTTCTGTCCTCCACAGACACCAGGCACACATGTGGTACAAACATGCAGGCAAAAATTCGTACACAGAAAATAAATAAATCTAAAAAACCTATTTTTAATTTCTTTTATTTATTTTTTAAAGAAACATTATTTCTTATTTTACATACCAATCCCCATTCCCACTCTTTCCCCTCTTCCTGTTCCCTCTACCTTTCCCCCAACCCTACCCCTATTTTTATTTTTTTAAAATATTTATTTATTATGTATACACTATTCTTTACGTGTGTATGTCTGCAGACCAGAAGAGGGTACCAGACGTCATTACAAATGGTTGTGAGCCACCATGTGGTTGCTGAGAATTGAACTCAGGACCTTTGGAAGAGCAGGCAATGCTCTTAACCACTGAGCCATCTCTCCAGCTCCCTACCCCTATTTTTAGTGCCAATTTGCCACAACCTAGAATTATCTGGCAAGGCGCTTTAAATGAGAAACATCACCCATAGATCCAATATTTGAATAGTTGGTCCCCAATTGATGATGCTTTGGGGGAAGTAATGCTGAAGGACCCCAACTCGTTTTAACCACAATTATACCGTTTAGCTTAATTCAGGGCCTCCGGAATGCTGAACAAATAAGCTCAGGGCCTCCGGAATGCTAAGCAAAGACACCTGAGATTAGAGCAAGGACAGCCTTATCTGGCTGCAAGACAGGGATTTATGGACTGGCCATAGAAACAAAGAAAGAGAGGATTGCGAGGCCTGAGTCACGTATAAAGTGGGGCTCTCACGAGTCAGGGGCTGTGCAATCAGACATCTAGTCGCCAGCCAGGAAAGGGGGGCAGGATAAGAGAAACAGTAAACCGCTGAGTAGTCCCCTCATTGTTATTTAGGTTAAAAATTTACCACCCTGCATCTTGCTTCTGTAAACCTCGCTTTTTGCTCTCCTATAAGAACCCCTCACCCCCAACCTGCAGGTGCGCAAGTCCTCCGAGAGACTTGTCGCCCCAGGTACCTGTGTATCCAATAAACCTCTTGCTGTTTGCATCCGGCTGCGTGTTTTCGACTGATCTTTGGGCACGGGATCTCTCCCGAAGGAAGACGCCCACGGGAGTCTTTCATTTGGTGCGTTGGCCGGGAAGTTGAGGCCCCTATCCCAGAGACCGCCAAATCACTGCCGGGAGGTGAGGTAAGCTGGCCAGAATTCTATGTTCTATGTCCTGTACTTGTCTTACGTCTTTGGCGTCTGATTGTTGCGCTGCGAATTTGAATTTGTACGATTCAGCTGGGTCGGTTTGTATTTGGCGGGCCTCGGAAAGGAGCTGACGGGCTCGGACTTTCCCCCCCGCACCCCGGAAGACGTTCCGCAGGAGTTTGGGAGCCCGATTTTTCGGGCTCATTTGTCTGAACCCACGACCAAAGTCAGACTTCTGTCCGAGGGTACGGGGTTCGTTTGTCTGAACCCACGACCAGAGTCGGACTTTTGTCCGAGGGTACGGGGTTCGTTTGGGAGGTGGGGTGTCCGGAGCCCCTTTGTAACCTCCGTTCGCGCAGCGTGTTTGATTGTCGGTCTGTTTGTCCTATTGTGCATCTTTGTGGTTTGTCTGTTTGTTTACTGAAACACCTGCAGGGGGCAGTCTCTAACTACCCCTTTTAAGCCTTACTACAGATCGGCACCTGGGAGAGTTTGGCTTATGATCCACCCCCAGCACGGCGGCATGCACGGGGGCTAGGGAAGCAGGCCCGGCCTTTCGCCGGCCGCTAGTGCCGCTGCCCACCACGGACCCGGCTCCCGGGTGCCCAGGCCTGAGCAAGCGGCCAGGAACCGCTGAGGGCCGGCAGCCTGCCTGGCCTCCCGCCGCGGCCAACGTTGTAGCCCGGCCGGCGAGCCCAGGGCAAGCAGCAGAGTCCCCGCCCACGACCGCCCCCGCCCTCGGCCTGCCTGCAAGCCGTCGCGGGCGGGACTCCAGTGGGGAGGAGGCAGCGGCGACGGAGGGGCGGCCCCGCCCCGCGAGCTGGGAGCGCGCCGCCCAGCGCGCTTGGGCCGTCTGTGCGGGGGGAGGTCAGCGGCTTGGGCTCAGGCGGGCTCGGCGCGTCCCTGCCGCCCCCGGGCCAGGAGAGCTCCGCCGCGCCGCGCATTGTTTTGCGGGACTGAGGACTCGAGCCTCGCAGGGCCCCGCGGGCTACGGTCACGGCCTGGCGCTTCTCTGCGGGCCCGCGCGCGTGCTTGCCCGCCCGCCGCCGCCTCCCAATGTCTTTCTCCCCGCGCTCCCCTCCCCCTCGCCGTCTGCGGGCAGCGGGCCCCGATGAGTAACTCCTGCAACAACTGAAGATGATGGAGGGGGGTCGGCGCCCGCGTAGTGCGCGGCCCAGACTGGAAATGGGGCTGGTCACACCCATGAAGCAGCTTGAAATCTTTGGTTTGTTTGGTGCCTTTGTCCTGTGTGATGTGTCCATGCTTTGTTGTGCCTTTCTTTGACTTTGATATTGTGATCTCTTACAAGACTTTAGAGATATGGCAATAAGCATAGGGGTATATTTCAAAAAGAAAAAAAGAAAAAAAGAGTCAGCCTCAGCCCCAAGCTCGTGGATGGCTGGGCTGGATAATTGCTATGACCTAAAGAGGTTAACAATCTTTTTTCCTCAGTGAGCTGGGAGCTGTGCGCCTCAAACCTTTGGTCAAAGCTGGCCAAGGCTTAACTCCACCTATGAAGAGCTCTTTCAGATCCTATGGGTTATAAATGTTATAAATATCTGTCATCATTTATAGAGGCTGGTCACAAATTATTGTCGGTTAATGTTAAAAAAATTGCTGGTCTCAAATGTTTCGTACTGGTATGTACTGTTCTTGTTCAAAAAATTATCATTGGTTAATGTTTCATTTTTTTAAGAAAGAGCCTATCGCTGATCTCAGATGTTTCACACTGGTATAGGATTTTATATGCTGTTCTTGTATGCTGTTCTTGTTTAAAACATAGCCATATATCCCCACTGAGAAAAACCACAAGAAAGACTTTGGTAAGAGTTTTTATGTTGTCTAAAAAGCAAGAGAAATTTTTGCTATGTTGTCTAAAAAGCAAGGAAGATTTTGGTTAAAAAAATATGTAAACAGATGGGCCTTATCTAGTTCCCCATGTATGTTTTTAAGGTCAAACTTAAAGCAGGTAGGGAGCAGCTGACAGTCCATCACTGCAGGGCTCTGCCATCTATGTTTCTTGAGCATTTAAAGGAGGCTTACAGGCATTATACTCCCCTTGACCCAACCTCTGAGGGTCAATGGTACCTATGGCCTTTATAGGACAGTCAGCATCAGATATTAACAAAAGTTACAATGGTTAAAAGGGTTGCAGAAAAAAAGAAAAGGATGAGAGAGAGAGAGATGGAGGCAAAAGAAAGAGGACTGGAGGGATCATAGACAAAAGGGAAATTTGATAGAATTTTGGCCGCAATGATAGGAGAGAAAGAAAAGATAAAACCTAGACAGATAGGGAACCTGGGCAACAGAAGACCAAAGATGAACATGGACAGGCACCCCTTGGACAAAGGACGATGTGCTTATTGCAAAGAAAAAAAGAACATTGGGCAAGAAAATGCCCAAAGAAGAAAGGAAGGGACTCTAAGGTACTGGCCCTAGCAGAAGATGATTAGAGGGGAGAGAATAAAAGACTATAGTAATTGGAGCAACTGGACAGAAACAATATCTGTGGACCACCTCACGAACTGTAGATTTGGGGAGAGGACAAGTGACTCATTCCTTCCTGGTTATCCCCGAGCGTCCTATCTTTATTAGAAAGAGACTTGCTAACAAAGCTGAAGGCCCAGATCGGGTTTACTCAAACCAGGCTGGAGATGATTAAAGCCTTTTGTTGACTGAACCAGTGACCCTCGCTCCCCCTGCTGTCCTCCATCCCGCTACCCTACTGCCTGAGACTGATGACATCTCGTCTACTCATCAATGCGCTGAGAAGCTGGCACCAGAAATGATCTGAAGGATCAGCCTTGGCCTGAAAGTCCGAGCTGGTGTACGGATGGCAGCTGTTTCGTGATCGAAGGTAAGCGGAAGGTGGGGACAGCAGTGATGGATGGGAAGCAAATGGCTGGGACATAGCCTCCCTGAAGGACGTTGGCACAAAAAGCCGGACTTGCGGCTTTGATACCAGCTCTACGAGTGGCAGAGGAAAAAGTCTCAGCCAGCATCTACACTGACAGCAGGTATGCTTTTGCCACTGCCCATATTCATGGAGCAATATACAGACGAAGAGGACTGTTAACATCTGCAGGAAAGGACATATACTTGTCCAAGACACCAAAAAGCTTGAAATGCTGTGGCTGAAGGAAATCAGATGGCAGACTCTCTGTCTTGGCAGAAGAAGTAGTCAAAAACTGCAAGGCCTGTGCTATGATTAATGCAGGACACTCCATATATGCTCCTGGGAAGAGGCTCAGGGGCGATTGGCCTGGAGCCTACTGGGAAGTATATTTTACAGAAATTAAGCTAGCCAGATATGGCAACAAGTACTTATTAGTTTTTATAGATACCTTTTCAGGCTGGATAGAAGCTTTTCCTACCAGGACTGAGACAGCCAATGCGGTGGCTAAGAAGATCAAAGAAGAAATCTTCCCAAGGTTTGGGATACCCAAGGTAATTGGGTCTGATAATGGACCTGCATTGTTGCCCAGGTAAGCCAGGGACTGGCCGCCCAATTGGGGATTGATTGGAAATTACATTGTGCTTACCGACCCCAGAGTCAGGACAGGTAGAAAGGATAAATAAAATTCTAAAAGAGACCTGCGGAAATGACTGGACAGCCCTCCTTCCCTTTGCCCTGTTCCAGGTTTGGAATACCCCAGGGTGATTTAAACTCATCCCTTATGAGATCCTATGTGGAGAACCACCACTGCTCACTGAGTTGGATAAAATGTATAATCCTGATGTTATTCTTTCTAGACCTTTATTTTCCCCGTCTAAAGGTCCTTGAAGTGGAGAGACACCAGATCTGAAAACAACTGAAAGAAGTATGCATCTCTGCCTGGATCCACGCCTCCCACATGAAGCGAGCTCCTGAACTACCCAAACTACAGTATTCGAGGCTTTTGACAACGCTACCAGTCAAAAGGCTTGGGTTTAGAGGACTGATCATAGACGGACTCTTACTGAGGTTATGTAATGAGACTCTAAGGGCCCTAAGACTCCTGACACCTGGTACTTGGTTCCTGGTTTAGATAGATGATGGGTTTGTAGTACAGGTTTGATGCCTTGCGTGTCAAATTTTTGATGATACCAAAGATTACTGTGTGCTTGCACAACTGGTATGAGTTTGACAGGCACCCATCTCGCTTTCGACAAGAACCTATTTCTCTGACACTAGCAGTAATCCTGGGCCTTAGAGAAGCTGCCGGTGTTGGGACAGGTACTGCTGCCCTAATACAGGCCCCTCAGTACTTCAATGTATTAAGATTTGAGAGCTTTAGAACAATCTGTTTCCAAACTCGAAGAGTCATTGACTTCCCTTTCAGAAATGGTCTTACAGGATAGAGGGGGATTAGATTTGTTATTCTTAAAGGATGGAGGATTATGCGAATAGATCTCCCTGGATGACTACTTTGATATCCTCCCTTATGGGACCACTCCTAATTTTGCTCCTGCTACTGATATTACCTTTATTAGAAGAAGAACAAGTGCTGTTCAGATTTTGATGTTACACCTCCAATACAGTGCTTTATAAGGTCAAGAAGATACCGAAATCTAGTTCTATAATTAGAACTAGGCACTAAAAAAAAAAAATGGGGGAATGAAGGACCCCAACTCGTTTTAACCACAATTATACCGTTTAGCTTAATTCAGGGCCTCCGGAATGCTAAGCAAAGACACCTGAGATTAGAGCAAGGACAGCCTTATCTGGCTGCAAGACAGGGATTTATGGACTGGCCATAGAAACAAAGAAAGAGAGGATTGCGAGGCCTGAGTCACGTATAAAGTGGGGCTCTCACGAGTCAGGGGCTGTGCAATCAGACATCTAGTCGCCAGCCAGGAAAGGGGGGCAGGATAAGAGAAACAGTAAACCGCTGAGTAGTCCCCTCATTGTTATTTAGGTTAAAAATTTACCACCCTGCATCTTGCTTCTGTAAACCTCGCTTTTTGCTCTCCTATAAGAACCCCTCACCCCCAACCTGCAGGCGCGCAAGTCCTCCGAGAGACTTGTCGCCCCAGGTACCTGTGTATCCAATAAACCTCTTGCTGTTTGCATCCGGCTGCGTGTTTTCGACTGATCTTTGGGCACGGGGTTTCTCCCGAAGGAAGACGCCCACGGGAGTCTTTCAATGCAGCCTTGCTGGAGGAAGTGTGTCACTAAGGGCAGAGCTGACAGCTCAGACTTGCCCAATCCCAGGTTGCCCTCTGTTTCCTCTGTGGATAGAGGTGTGGTCTGTGGTTTGCTGCTCTGATGCCTGCTGCTGCACCTCCCCCACCATTCCAGACTCCCGCTCTGGAGCCACAAGTCAGATAAACCCTCCCTCTCAAAGCTGCTACTGGTCATGGGGTTTTGTCACAGCGACGGGGAAAGTCACTGAGACACCCAGGGAGAGTCTCGGTAAAGACTTATTTAGACCAGGTTGCCCCGTGGGCATGTGTGTTGGAGATAGCCTTGATTGCTGATGCAGGAGGAGCCCACTGAGAACAGCACCACTCCCTGGGCAGGTCTTCCTGGGCTGTGCAGAGTTGGCTGAGAAGAAACCTGCCTGGCCCCACTGCGCAGCAGCCGCTCTGGTTCCCGCTGCTCTTCTCTGGCTGTGAAGTGAGTTCCTTGGTCAGAGGTAGTGCTGTGTGAAAGAGCAAGGCTGCCTGCCATCTTGATCCTCGACTTCCCTCACTGGTGGACTGGGACCCGGAATTGGAAGCCAATAAACCCTTTCTCCCCCCGTTTTTGGTCAGGGAGTTTGTCATAGCAACCAAAATGAAACTGAGCAGCTTGGGAGAGTCCTCTAATCTTTCTAAGCCTCAGTTTCCCCACTGACAAAATAGAAATGATAAAGAAACTGAAAATAGTAAATATACAAATCTTATAGAGCTCAGAATAATAATTAAAAATAACACATGGTATTGGGATAATTCTTTTGTGTCCTGTGTGAAAATGTGTCTCTGTGTTACCTCACCTGCTTAAGGCACCTTCTGATTGGTTTGAGAAAGAGCTGCAGCGGCAACAGCTAAGCAGGAGAGGACAGGCAGGACTCTGGGCAAAGACAGGAACTCTGGGAGAGAATCTGAGGTGGGAGATTCGCCAGCCGGACTGGAGAAAGCTGGATGCATGGTACTGAGGAGAGGTAAGGAGCCATGTGGCAAAATGCAGATTAATGTAAATGAGTTAATTTAAGTTTTAAAAACTAGCTGGGAACAAACCTAAACTAAGGTCAAGTTTTCATTATTAATAAAAAGTCTCCACATCATTAATGAGGAGCTGGTGGTCCAAAGAAAGACCTGCTACAACATGGGGCCACTTTGCATAGTCCCTGCTCACTCCCAAACTCGACAAAAGCTGTTCTTACAAACACAGCTCTGTTAACACTGTTAACTCGGACTGTGCTTCGCCAAGTCATCCTCTATTTCCCCCAAAATAGCAGGCACAGGGTCAGTCATGATGGCGCACACCTTTAATGCCAGCACTTGGGAGGCAGAGGCAGGTGGATCTCTGAGGTTGAAGCCAGCCCAGTCTAGAGAGCAAGTTCCAGGAAGGCCAGAGCTACATAGAGAAACCCTGTGAAAAAAAAAGAATATATATACTCGTGGGACTACGGAAGGCTATAGAAAGGTAGTCTTATGAATATTCATGTGGTATTGGTAATTTGCATATCAAAGAATAGCAACAGTTTTAACCAGGAAGTAAATCACAGACAGATTTACTGTATATTTTATGAGATGTCTATATGAATGTGTACTTATTCATAAGCACGCATAATATTAGTTACTTTTCATCATGTCTAAATGAATGTGCACTTATTCATATGCACACATGCACTATTCATATGCACACACTATTCATATGCACACACTATTCATATGCACACACTATTCATATGCACACACACTATTATTCATATGCACATACACTATTCATATGTACACACTATTCATATGTACACACATTATTCATATGCACACATGCACTATTCATATGCACACATGCACTATTCATATGCACACATGCACTACTCATATGCACACATGCACTATTCATATGCACACACTATTCATATGCACACACACTATTCACATACACACACACTATTCACATGCACATACACTACTAGCTGCTTTTCTCATTGGTGCAGCTAATGAATGGTGAAGGGTTTACTTGGCTCACACTTCAGGGTATACAATCCGTCACGTCAGGGAAGACAGGAATGAGAGGCGACTGGTCACATGGCCTCCGCAGCAGGAAGCAGAGAGATGATGCTGGTGCTCAGCTCACTGTCCCCTTCTATACAGTCTGGGCCACCCCCAAGCCCATGGAATGGCTCCCCCACAGTTATTCCAAACTCAGTTAACCCAATCTAGAATTCCCTCATAGACATGCCCAGATGTTTGTCCGTGATGCTAGATGCTGCTAAAATGTCAATCAATATTAGCCATAGCATATATTAAGGAAAAACATTTTATATTTATTTATTATATTCAGCAAAAAAAAATGTTTCTAGAACCACAAAGCACTCACTCCACCCAATGACCACTCCATTTCCCAACTCCTACTCACTCAAGCTCATCAAAACATACAAGGTCCAAAAATGGTCCCAGTCTTTATCCAGCCTCCAGCACAGTCCCTGTGGGTCCGATTCTGGCCACAGGCCTGAGAAGCACTCACTCCTCCTGTCGCTGCTGTACCAGGTGAGCATAGACATCCTGGTCTTCCCTGAGCTGGTCTTGCTCCAGCAGCTGCCCCTGCTTGAGCACCAGGACCTGGTCGGCATTCTGAACCGTGTGCAGCCTGTGGGCAATCACCAGCACCGTCCTGTCCCCCTGCGATCTCCAGGCCTGCAGCTGCAGAGAACACATTACAAGCCTCAGAAAGGCAAGAATGGGACACCATAGCTGGGCCATCCCCTGTGACTCGGAGTAAAGAAGGCACAGCTAGCTCTGCTGGGGCTGCAAAGGCAGGTGATCAGAATGTCCCTCCTGGCTGCACTACTGCCGCTGGGAAAGGCAGCTATGGAGGACCAGACACCCACACCATTCTCCTTTTATCCTGAAGATAGTTCATCTTCATTGCCAACTCAACTTAAGAAAGCCCAGGGCATGGGCAAGGCACACCTTTGGATGTGTCTATGTGGACTGACTCAATCCAGAGAGGACTTGACTGAGGAAAAAGATCCACCCTGAAAGTGGGCGGCACCATTCCATGCCCTGGGTCCTGGATCACTCTCTGCTTCTGGATCCACCAAGATGTGAGGAGTGCAAACCACACACTCCCATGGCCATGCTGTCCTGCCATGATGGCTTGTGTGCTCTCTCAACCCTGTGAGCCAAAATGGCCTGTCTTCTAAATTCCTTTTCTCGGGTATTTGGTTCAGCAAGAAAAAAGTAACCATTGCAATTCAAGCAGTGTACAGCCCTGCAAGGTGCAGACTTTCTCCCCATCAGTGGGACATCGGCCCTTCCCCGCCCGCCCAGCTCCATACCACCTGACCCTTCAATATCTCCCTTAATCGCACTGTCCTCTGCCCTTCCCCACGCTGGTACTCACAGCTTGCTCACACTGGGCGTCCAGGGCACTGGTAGCCTCATCCAGGATGAGGACCCGTGGGTTCCGCACTAGGGCCCGGGCGATGGCCAGACGTTGCTTCTGTCCCACAGCTAACTGGCCCCCTTTCTCCCCTATTTCTGAGGAAATCAGAGAAAGTCCCCTCTTGAGACACAATGGGTCAGAAAACACCCCTCCCTGCTGGGAAGGACAAGTTCGCTACCCCATCTGCTTCTGTTAGTCAATCAGGTGATAGAGTGGGAACAAAGGGCGGAGCTGGGGGCGGGTGTACGTGTGTGGGCTGTTCATCAGGCAGTGTCCGGCTGTTTTTGGAACAAAGTCTCTCACTGGCTTGAAATGAGACCCTAAGGAACCTCCTCCTGACTCTGCAGCCCGAGAGTTGGGATTACGCACAGCCTGGCTTTTTTCCACTATAGAATGGATTCCAGAGATCGAACTCAGATCCTCGTGCTTGCAATACAAGCACTGTATCCAATGACTCTTGCACCAGCCCCCTTTTCTCCTTCCCCTGCCAGGGTGGGCTCGAGACCTGTAGGTACCTGTGTGTATCCCCTCAGCCATTTCCGCTATGAAGTCGTCTGCACAGGCTGCCCGAGCAGCTGCCATCACTTGAGCATCCTCACAGTCCTTCAGGCCGTAGGCAATGTTGTCCTTCACAGACCCGGAGAAGAGCACGGGCTCCTGTCCCACCAGAACCACCTGGACAGAGGGAACGCGTGCAGAGAACTGGTACCTCCTCCCCACACACACACACCCATCCTCACCCAGTCTCTCCACAGAGGTCCCTGGGATGGATCCCAGCCCCTCTTCCCAGGGACTGCCTCATCTGCCCTCCACGCTTGCTCCTCTCTCCTGCCCCTCCCTCTCCGGAGCCCCTCCCACCTGGCGGTGCAGGTAGTGGTGATCATATTGGACCAGGGGCTGGCCATCCAGCAGCAGCTGGCCCCCCGTGGGCTGGTACAGATTCTGTAGCAGGGCAGCCACGGTGCTCTTCCCAGACCCGTTGGGCCCAACCAACGCTGTCACCTTTCCAGGGTGCAGTGTGAACGTCAGGCCCTAGAAAAGCAGGAAGAAGAGGTAAGGGCAACTTTCTAGAGAAGCCGATGTGCAGGCTGCGGTGCCTGACCACGGGGTCTCCCGCAGGCACCTTGAGTACAGGCTTCTCGGGGCGACTGGGGTACGAAAAGGAGACGTTTTGGAATTCCACGCGGCCCTCCAGATTGGCAGGGGCCAGGGTCCCAGGCTGGGGCAGATTTGGCTTTCGGTCTATGTAGCAGAAAACCTTTTCAGCGGCACCCACGTTGCTCAGCATATCCCCATACATGTACACCAGGCTCTGGAAAACAGGAACGGTCAGATCAACTAATCAAACCCCACGGGTTCCCATCTCAGCTCCCCACACACTCTGCCAACAACATGACCTCGGCCAGCCTCTCCCCGCCATTACCCAAAAATGAGCCTTTACCTTTGAAAGTGTGGTTTGGGTGAAACTGGGGGAGGGAAAGTTGGAGGGGTTGTTTTTAGCTAGGAGTAGAGAGAGAGTGGGTTTGCCTTTGCTCTTTTGAACAGTTTTGGCTCTGTAGCCCAGGCTGGCCTCGAATGTGACATCTTCCCCCAGGGTGACAAGGACCATAGGATTACGAATATGTGCCCGCGTGACCAGAGTAATTTTGATAGACTTAAAGTTGCAGTGTTCTGATTTGCAACTGAAAAGCTCTGAAGTCCACACAGCGTCAAACCTCAAGGCTTCCGCTCACTGCCCTGCACTCTGTGTGCCCAGTGTCGCCTGACTTGAGGCAGGGAACCCTTTTAAAAGTGGCCACTGTGGCCAACCTATCCTTTGAAATTACCAGATTGCCTGGAACAGCTCTCCACACGTGACAGATGGTGAGGAAGTAACCAGGAAAATTATGGTCAGAGCTGAAACAAGGTAACTTATTTTTTTTTTAAGTGATCAAATATAAAGAAATAGCTAAGTACCTGTCCTAGTCAAACTATGCCACTGGGTAACCCAGCAGTGGATGAGATCAAGTCTCTCAGCTGGTGCATCCAAGTTAATACGGGAAGGTCCCCCAGAGCAGAAATTTTTACAGCCCTGATGACTTAACGAATGTAAGGCATTGGTTATCACCAGCACCAAGAGAACCAGATAGGCTATGTCTCCCAGACAAAGAGCACACATGGGATGAAGAGATGGCTCAGAGGTTAGGAGCACTGGCTGCTCTTCTAGAGGTCCTGAGTTCAGTTCACAGCAACCACATGGTGGCTCACAACCATCTATAGTGACATCTGGCGCCCTCTGCTGGTGTGCTCTCTTGGCCTGCAAGCATATATAGGGGCAGAATGTTGTACACATGACAAATAAATAAATCTCTTTTTTACAAAGAACACAGCCATAACCGTAAAAAGGGAAATGGTGAATCTTACAGTTTCTGCTTATCTACCAGGGGATAGAAAATAGAGACAGAGGCAGACACCGGAGGCTCAACCCACAGAACACAGTCCACAGGAAACCCCGCAGGACAAAAGTATGCCTTCCTTCAATAAACAGCATGTTGGGGATTTTAAATCAGTAGATACAGAGAGGTTGGAAGGACATCAATCAATCACACCGTGTGGACCTGCAGAGTTCTGAGCACTGAGTGACTGGATGGATCTAAGAACTTATTGCTAAGTTTTTGGTGTGATAATGACCTTTGGGCTACATACCACAGATGCTTGTATTCTAAAGACGAACATGGAAATTTCTACAGATAAGACTTGATAGTTTGAGTTTGTTTCAAAGTGGTATGAGGGAGTAAGGGCGAACCCAACACAGTGGGCTGTTAGGAGCAGGTTAGGCTTAAGGTTAGTTTAAGGCTAGGGGTAGGGTTGGTTTGGGGATTGCAATTAGGGATAAGGTCAGTCAAGGTGAAGTTAAGTTAGGGTTACGGGCATTTGAGGTTGCGTTGTTTGGATGGGGTTAGTGCTAGTTTAGAATGGAGTTAAGCCAGGGTTAGAGTTAGTTATGGCTAGAGTTAGGGTTGGGGTTAGAGTCAAGGCTAGGGTTTTGATCATTGTTAAAGCTGATAATAATTATTTGAAAATACATTATAATGTCTTTTTATAGCATGTTCAAAATTATTCATAAGAATTTTAACTAGTTTGTTTGTTAAACAAATAAAGCTCATGGCCCAAAGGTCCGGAAAGAATGCCTGTCCTGAGGCCTCTCACTCACCCGGACATAGTGCCCCACTTCCTCCTGGTACAGCAGGAAGGAGAGCAGGCCTCCCCTAGTGACCTCACCAGCCAGGATCTGCTGTACACCGCAGTTCAGAATCAGCACCTGCATACCCAAGGCCATCACCTGGAGGGAAAAGGGGAGAGATGAGTGAGCCCCCCATCCAGTGTGCCACCCTGGTCCCCAGAACCTCGTCCCCCTCTCCCTGGTCTGGCTCCTCGTCCCCCTCTCCCTTCACAGGCCGCCTCACCCTCCGGATGACTAAATACACGGCTCTTTCCTGGTCTCGGCGCCACCACAACTGTCGGCATCGCTCCAGGGCCTCCTTATAGCGGCTGACCTCCTGCTCCTCGGCCCCAAAGCTGCGCACCGTCTGCAGCCCTCCTACCGCCTCGCGCACCACCTGCCCAGCCTTGGCCACAGCATCCTGGATCTCCGTTAACACAGCCTGGGAAAGAGACAGCCTGGTTAATGTGGCCGGGGAGGGAGGGGGTTTCACTCCAGCCCTTGGTCCTAGTTTCTTAGCTTTCTTCCCAGAAGGAATACTGAAAGGGAGAGAAGGGGGGTAGAGGGGGAGTTTGGGGAGGGGGGCAGGGGAGGGAAGAGGGCAGGAGAAAGTGCTGGGGAGATGGCTCACTGCTTACCATACCAGCATAAGGACAGGAAGCCCTAAGGGACCCCGCCTTGCTCCTAAGGAACACCTGTGTGTGCACACATTCTTGGCACCCACCCGCATCGTGTGTCTCACACGCACACTCACAAGAGAAAAGGAAGGAGAGGATTGCATTGCTGAACCCTCACTGGTGAGTACTGTGGTGCATGTGTGCTATTTGGTTTAACTTCCATGTGAAGAAAATGATGTCAGGTGGGGAAAGAGATGCAGTAGTTAAGAGCGCTGGAGACCTGGCTGGCAGGATGGCTCAGCTCTTTAGAGAGCTTGCTGCTCCTCCAGGTGACCAGAGGGCAGTGCCCAGCGCCCAAGCTAGGTGGCTCTCAATAGCCTGCAACTGCAGCTCCAGGGAATTGGGTGCCATCTTCTGGCATCTGTGGGCAGCTACACACATGCACAAATGGTAAAATAAACCATTATTTAAAAAGAAAAAAGGTGGAGCTGTAATTAGAAATGGATGAAAGACCTAAGTTTAAGTTAGAATTGTAAAAACTCTTCCTATAAAGACTTATTTTATTTGTGTGTGTGTGTGACAGAGAGAGAGAGAGAGAGAGAGAGAGAGAGAGAGAGAGAGAGAGGAGTGCAGGGGCCTCTGAGGCTGGAAGAGAGTACTGAATAGCTCGCATGTGGGTGCTGGGAACCAAACCCCAGTTCTCTGCAAGAGTAGTAAAGCTCTGAGCCCCTGAGCAATCTCTCCAGCTCCCAATTAACTAGCTTTCTAACACGGGATTTGATAATATTTTCTTAAATGGACACCAAAAGCACAAGCAACAAAGACAGATGCACAGGACCCTGTCCATCTACAATGAAAGAGATGCATCTTTGTAAAGGCAGCTGCTGCTCTGGGAAGGCAGCTGGTCTGAGCACCCCAGCTGCACAGCAGGAATGTTTTGCTCCAAGGCAGGCTGGGCTCAGCAGGGCCTTTGCCTCTGAACAGACTGCTATCTCCAAAGAGTGAACCGCAGCAAGCACCAGCTGCCAAGTGTAGGTGCCAGATTAAGACCTGTGCTCTGGGTTGAGCTGAGTCTGAGTCACGGTGAAACCACCAGAGCCTCAAGGCCATGATATGCACAACAGTGACTATTCCAGGACATTGTGACATTGAACACAGCCCGACTGTGTGTGTGTAGAAACAGCATATAACAGCAGCTCCCGAGAATTCTCCTGTGCGCTCAGCATCCCTGCTGTCTCGGCCGAGGCTGTACCTCGGTGTCTCTAGTCAACCCTCTGCTGCTGCCTTTCCTGTCTTGGTGAATTCTGCCACAGCCCACGTGTCACTAGCCTACCCAGCATGCCAACTAACTTCCAGAAAATATGCATAATACATTTTAAAAATACAATTTTTAAAAAAAATACATAAAGAATGTCTTTCTAAAAGCGAATTTTAAGCCTGATGGTGGTGGTGTACACCTTTAATCCCAGCACTTGGGAGGCAGAGGTAGTTGGATCCCTGTGAGTTCAAGACCAGCATGTTCTATAGAGTGAGTTCAGGACAGCTAGGGCAACACAGTGAAACCCTGTCTCCAAAAACCAAAAACTAAAATAAAAACAACAGCAACAAAAAAACTGCTAATTTTTTAAAAAAAATAAAAGAAAAAAATGGACATAGGAATTTCTCTTAGCCAAAGGGCCAAAAAGCAACAAAAGGAATTGGATGGGCATCCCTCCAAAGAATGTCAAATGTCCTAAAAGCTCAAGAAAACACACTTAACAATATCAGTGGTTAGGGAAATGCAAATCAGAGCCACAATGAGCCGCTGAACTGCAACAGTAAAATTTTAAAAATAAAATGGCAGTAAGTTGGTGGGGATTGAAGAATCAGAAGGCTTGCACTTTGAACTGTGGCCCAAAGGTAAGGAGCATGGTGTTTTTACATCCTGTGTACTTTACTACAATGGAAAGGTCAAGGAGGAACTAATTCAGACTCAAGTCCTCCCACCCCTGCACACCATCCAATTATGTATGCTGAGGTGAAAGAGGAAACTTTCTAGGGGCTGGAAAGATGCCTCAGTGGGCAAGAGCACTGGCAGCTCCTCCAGAGGACCCAGGTTCAATTCCCAGTACCTACACTGCTCACAACTGTCTGTAACTCCATTGCCCTCTTCTGGCCTCCTTGGGTTCTACACACAAATGATGTATATACATTCAAGCAAAACACTCATACACATAAAATAAAAACAAATAAAATGTAAACCTCCTAAAATGTTCTTCACACTGATTCCCAAACATTTGTGGGAAAGGCATGCACCAAGCCCCCCCCCTCTTTCTCTCTATTTCTCTCCATGCTGAGATTTGCATGTGGAAGCCTGCACACCTCCACACTTTAGTCTTCTCTCAGAGCACTGTGACATGCACATGTACCTGGTGGCGGGGGTTGTACACCTTCTCGGCTGCTATTGTGAGGGGCAGGTCCAGCAGCGAGAGGAAGGTGAGTCTGGGCGACACCCGGAGCATGAAGAAGTAGAGCCCCAACACCTTCACCAGGCTCCGCAGCAGGATGTTGGCATTCAGGGGGAGCCAGCGGCTCATCAGGGAGGTATCCGAGCTCAAGCGTGAGTTCAGCTCCCCTGGGGAGGACAGAGAGAATGAATGGACCGTGAACACTGCAGAAACCCAAAAAACTCTGGGCCATCTTACTGACTCTCTCCCACCTCTTCCCCCACAGAGACTGGGCTATACCTCTACCCTGCTCTAAAAGGCACCTGCCAAGCCCCAGAGGTAGAAGCGGGGAGAGGGGGCAGGGGGAGAGTGACAGGACAAGGAAGGGACAGAGGACCCCAGACCCAGGCACAAGGTTCACCTGTCTTGGTCTCCTGGAAAAACCCAAGGTCTTGGCGCAGCAAGGATGAGAAAAGCAGCTCTCGTATCCGCAGGTTGATCCTGGACATGGTGAAGAGGAAGAAGCCTCCTCGGCAGCCTGCAGACAGGGAGCTGGGGGCAGGGGGAGAGGACAGAGGAGAGAAGGGGGAGGGAGGAAATAGGGGAAGTAGATAAGAGGCAAACAGAAAAGGGAGGTGAGGACGCATGAATAAATGGGTAGGAGAGTGGTTTAGGGAGCTAGAAGTGGAGTCAAACTCAGAACGAATCCCCACGTACTCACACGTGCCTCATGTGGGAACAGCAGCAAGACCCTCCCTCCCATTTTACCAACCTCCTAGTCACCAATCCCATCCTCCAACCAAATGTTTATAATAAAAATGTACAGGAAGAAATGGTTTTAAATGCATAAGTGCAGGTGTTTTACAAAATGTAGGTTCCATGTGCAAATTTAGTTAGCATATTGAATAAGCAGATATGAAATGATGGACTGTGGGTGATCACAGTAAGTATGTGTGTGTGTGTGTGTGTGTGTGTGTATCTGTATGTTTGTGTGTCTATGTATGTATCTGTGTGTGTATCTGTATAAACAAACCCGGGTTTATAAAACAGCTCAGCGTGAACCCACGTCTGAGAATCACCTGCCACAAAGAATATTTTTAAGAAACCGAAACACACTGCATGGCCATGCCTGGTAATCACAGAAGTGCCGCCCCTGGAGCCCACACAGTGAAGGGACAGAGCTGACTCAGCAAGCTGGCCTCTGACCTCCAGGGCACACATATCCTTACTCACAAAAGAACGACGAGGGTGGTGGTTGGTTTAGAATACACCCAACAGGCCAAGCTTAAGGGTCTAGAAGAGGAGAAATCACCAGAAAGGCAGAGTAGATCAGAGGGTAGAAGGGAGTTTCGCATATGCTAATTCAAGAAGAGACCAAAGTGAACTACAAAAGTCAGCAGCTACAGAGACACCACAGGGAATCAGAGCCTGGGTCCAGAGGCTTTGGAAGAGAACTGACCAATAAGGGGTCTACCTGGGCATAGCTTCAGGGGGAAAACAAACAGCAAAACTAGACTGAAGGCACAGTGAAGGACTAGGAAGGAAGGTGGGAGGGGAGAGACAGACAGACAGACAGACTTGAATCTGCACCCTCTTTCTGCACCTGAGCGTTCTCATGCTAGTCACAGCTCTGCCACACAGTCTGTTATTTGTTTACTTGAGACTGCGGCTCTTGTGTCTGTATAAGAAGCAAGGCACACAGTGAGGAAGCAATAAGATGGGGGGGGGGGCGGCAGAGAAGGAGGGAGGAAGGCCGGAAGGAAGAGACACACCCTCCCGTGCTGGAAAATCCTGGCAGGCACTTCAAGACACTGGGACCGGTCCCGTCTGACACATGGACTCCTTTTGTTCCATGTTACCCTCCTCCCTAGCCCTGTGACATAAAATAAACTTTGAGGATGGTGGAAAATACAAAGGAGGAGAAAAACGGACAAATGGAGGTCAGTGGTGGATAACTGCGCATGTTTCACTTGAAGGATTTTGTGCTTTGTGAAAAGCAAAGTCGGGCTGGAGGCCCCTGTCCAGGCGTGGGTCTACCAAGGGGCCTGAAGTCAGCCATCCACTCACCTCCCGACAGAGAACAGGCACATGAAAAAGATGGCGCTGGCAAAAATATTCGGGTCAAAATCGCCTCCCAGGATGTCAATCACACGACCAGAATAGTGAGGAATTAAGGTCTCCCCTGGAAGAGGCAAGAAGGATAAGGGGACTGCCCCCTGTGAAGGCCCTTCCCCCCACCTCCCTCTCACTGAGGCCTCTCCCTCTCACCCAACACAGCCACCACGAGGAAGAACAAGGCAGCTATGAGAAAGGGCAGGTCCGGCCTGGAGAGCTTCAGCAACCGAAACATCAGGGCTTTGTTGTTCTCCTGCCCTGGTTCCTTCTCCTGGGCTGCCGGAGGGCTCAGCACAGCCCACACGGCCCACCCCAGCGCGGCAGCCCCATAGCCAGCCAGCAGCCAGCCCCAGGAGGCAAATGCCACTCTGATTGCTGGGGCACTCATGGTGCCTCCCACCAGGGCTCTCAGCGAGAAAAAAAGTGGGGTGGCCAGGCAGAGCAAGGGAAGAAAGGTGCCAACAAGTCCGAGCAGCCCTCCCGCTGTTAGCAGCCCCCACAGCCCTCCAAGGCGCAGGGTGCTCTCCAGCCACAGTCCTGGAAGCCCCTGGGGAAGCAGACTTCCCAGAGACCCTCGTAGCAGCGCAAGTAAAGCCATGTCCGCCAGCAGCAGAGAGACCCAGGGCGTCAAGTGGGCCAGCATCATGATGGGCTCTGCAGGGAGAAAGGAAGAAATTAGGGAGGTGGAGTTTCCAACTCTGGCCACCGGCCTCCTGCCCCAAACCCGCATCGGGATTCTCAGTTTCTCCCATTTTGTTCAGCCTCGCCGGAAAGGTCCCCTGCTAGTCACACCTCTCCCAGGATAGAGGGCATGCTGCCTGTCTGAAGGAGTGGGGAAGGCCACCACAAACACATAAACACACACACACACACACACACACACACACACACACACGGGAGGGGGCGGGGAAACTGGTCTGCTGCCACCATGCCTGTACCCTTGAAGCTTCTTGGTGTTAACTAAGAAGACTCAGTCCCCAGTCACACTCCCTCCACTCCTCGGGTCCTTAGGGCCAGGAGATGGGGTGCAGCGGTGGGATGAAGCCTCAGAGGACTTGTGGCAGGCGGCACCAGCGCCGGACAGAAGACGAAAGCAGTGGACTCCGGGCAAGGGAGCTGAGGACCGGGGCAAGGGGTGAAAGGGAACCTGGGACACTGGGTGCAGGGCACAGGACCCGGCACAGAGGACCTGGGACCTTGAATGGGGCAGGGGAGCGGGGCAGAGAACGTGTGGCAGGGAGGAGCTCCGGGCAGAAGACCTAAGACAGGTAACGCAGAGAACGAGCAGAGCGAATGTGGGACACCAAGGGTTTGAGAGTGGACCGCACCCCTGCTAGCGCTCGCACTCTGTCCACAGGAACTCACCTGCGGAGCAGCAGCTCAGGAGATCTTCTGAAATCTGCTTCTTCCCAAACTGGATCCCTTGGGTGCGCCGGCGGCTCTCTCAATGAGGGCGCTGGTCCCGCGGCTTTCGCTTTCACTTCAATCAACGCTGCGCACAGCGGCCAGCAGGTGGCGCCTGTTATCTGCGGGCGGGGTGACCGCCCAGGTCCCTAAGGAGGCTCACCCTCCTTGGCCGCTACTACCAAAACTCTCAGAGGCTCTGAGCTGCTTTGTAATGGGGGGAAAAGCTCCGAACCTATTTCAAGAAGCGCTCATTGTCTGGGACTATAGGTCAGAGGTAGGGAGCACTTGCCTGAGCTCTAGGTTCACTCTCCAGTAGATATGAGGAAGGGGGAAGGGGCAGAGGAGGAAAGGAGGGAAACGGAGAAGGGAGGAGAAAGGGGGGGGAGAGTGGAGGAAGAGAGAGGAGGGGAAAGAAGGATGAGAATGGAGGGAGGGGTTTTAGGTGCCCTTCTGGTCACCCAAACAATTAACAATGAACCACACAGGAGACCCACTTCGAGTCACTTTGGGAAAGGGAGGGAGAGGAAGGGGGGTGATGAGGGGCTTGTTTTTTAGTTTTGTTTTGTTTTTGTTTTTGCTTCCAGGCACGCTCAGGACAGGGTCTTGGGGTAAAACATGGGGCCTAGACAGAAGGCCTCGCCCCTATCTCCAGGCCTAAGGTTTCCTTTCACAGATTTAGAACCCAGGAGGCTCTGCCCTTTGTCCTCGACTTCCTTCTCAGTGTCGCCTTAGGTGAGGGAGAGGCTGCCAGAGGCTAGTACTCTCAAACAGGGACAGTTTCTACCGACTTCCTCCCTAGAGCCCAGGTTGTCAAAGAACCCAGCCCCCAGGGCTCAAGGGTAGAGCCCCTTCTCTAGGCTGAGGCTGACACCGGGCTCCATTCTCAGCTATGAAAACAAGCTGTCTTTGCCGCACAAGCCAGGTCCCTCCACCAAGCGCCACACTCAGAAATGACTCAGCGGGTTGAAACTACCTCCAAAGGAAAAAAAATCCCCTTTGAAATGTTGACTACTCATGAAACACTTGATGTTTAAATTCGGCTTGGGAGGTGAGAGCATTGAAGTGGGTCCTGCTACTTGGCCACCCTTGTCTTCCCTAGTGAAGAAAGCTCCTGCCCGGCTGCTCCGTCTTCTCCTCTAGCCTGTGGCCAGGCTCTTGACCACTCCTGTGCTTCCGACCCTACATTCTCTTCTTCTCTTTCTCTTTTTGCTCTGCTTCCCCGACTCCGGGGAGTCTGGTTCACCTCTCTTCATTACGCTCTCACCACACAGCCAGAGGTGACATCGTGAAATTGAACCCCAGCAGCATCTTTACATTCAATATCCAGTGTCACAAAGGTGCTACTTAAGAGATTCACAAAGCCCTCCGAGGCACCCCAAAACATCGACAAGGGGGCACACTGGCATCCCCAGACCCTGACACTCCAGGAAGGGCTGTGGGCTGAATGAAATGGAAAATGAGTGTCCAAAGAGAAGGGTGATGGGTCCTCCTGAGAGCTGAGTGGCAGGGGATGTCCAGGAAGAGCCTAGTGATGCTCGGCTACTCAGAGAGAAGGCTGCGCCCCCTTCTCAACTGAAGCCCTGCTTGGCTTCCTGTTTGCTCCCTAACCCTCCCTCCAAAGGACCCCACAGCCTGACTCCATTCAGCCACAACACAGAGATATGTATAACCATTTTTCTTTTATTGTACTTAGAAGGTACCCGGAGATGGGCTGCTTGGGGAGACAGAGGGTGAACCTGGCCCTCTCCATGTCCTCAGAGCTTTCTGTCTCCAGCCCGGGTTGGGACCTTCTTTCTCCTGGCACTGAAGCTGACCCAGGTCCTTGAGTGCACAGCAGCCACCGCCATCACTGACTGGCCTCTCGGTACTTGTGCATCAGGTCGCTGACATCCGAGCTTTCCACCTTCACCCAACCGTCTTCCTTCATGTGGTACACTGTGAGCAATTGAAAAAAAAAACAAAAACAAAAACATGGCATCAACCCATTCTTCAGTAAGTCTCCTGTCAGTGGTGTGGTGTGGCTGACAGCAGCCTCTTACCCCGCATCCACACACAAGCTGAAAACCTTTTCCTGGGACTTCCGTGTTGTCAAATCTGAAAATCTCTACTCCAGGGCCCCCCGAGTTTCCCATTCTAAAATTTCCCTCCAAGGTGTTTGGGGAACCCCAGACCAGTCTCTTACTATTGACTACGCCTCCAGAATAGCAGTCTCTGTGGGTGGCATGAACGATAGCCCTGCGGCCAAGGTCATAGGCCTCTTCAGGACTGAGATCCTGCCGGTAGCCACTGTCCATCACCCCATAGGCGTAGCTGTTCCCGCTGCCCGTGGAGAACATCTGTCCTGAGAGCCGAGTCCCGTTTTCATCCACGTAGTAGAGTCCTGGTCCCTATAGGATGGGAAACCATCCTGAGTAAAATCTGGAACTGGTTTGATCATGTAAAGGCTTAGGTGTGATTGGAGAAGAGTAGCCGTCGTAGTGATGCTGCCGTGGGAACATCACTCTGGTAAACATCAGGACCTGAGCCAAGCACGGGGGAGGGTAGTGTTCAATGGGTAAGAAACAGTTTATCCAGAGTGGGGAGCATAGGAACAGGTCACCCCCTTCTTGTCCCAGCCACAGCGAGAGTGGGGAGCTTAGGAACGAGTCACCCACCTTCTTGTCCCAGCCACAGATCATGCTGCCCATGGAGAGGCCCATGCCCCGGTACTGGAGCATCATGTTGGAAAGCAGCTTGGAGGCTGCAGACACGGAGATGCGCTCCCCATTCCGCAGGTAGTACAGCCTAGGGGAGAAGGAGGGAGGCCTAAGAGGTGGCAGGTGGGAGGACTCCCGCAGAATGAAGCAAGAAAGGACTGCAGAGACGCGCGTTTGGAAGCTATGTGCTGGTGTGATGTAAGAACGAGGGAGAGATTTGGAATTTAAATTTACAAGCCTGGTAAAGTGGTGCACACCTTTAATCCCAGCACTCGGGAAGCAGAGGCAGGCGGATCTCTGTGAGTTTGAGGCCAGCCTGGTCTACAAAGTGAGTTCCAGGACAGTCAGGACTACACAGAGAAACCCTGTCTCAAAAAACAAGAACACCATCCTACAGGACTGATGGCGTTTGGACATTAAATAATTGGCAGATTATCTGGTTTTATAAGCAGGGGCGAGGTCTAAGATTTGGAGAGTTTTAATTGCACAAAGCCTTTTTTTTAATCCCTTATTAGTGCTAGGATGGATAGCCGGGGTAAGTGACCTGGGAGATGTGAGGACTGAACAAATGAAATGAGAAAGTCTGCCCACCTGCATTCCTTGGCCAGCAGCCGTTCCCAGTACTGGCAGTCGGCCGCACAGCCAGACATGGTGCCAAGCAGGTAAGGGTTAATCTCGATCACCTTGTTCACCCTTAAGGTGCCTAGAAGAATTTTGAGATCAAGGTAATGAGCCCAAGGTGCACCAACTCCTTAGTTGCTGCTCTACCCAAGGCGGTGTGCAGGCCTCAGGCTACCAAGAGAACACCTCCCGCCCTAAAGCATGCATACTCACTAACATAAGTGCCCGCAGAGGCCCGGGAGTCCACTGCCACGATGACCCCATGCTGGAACTTGAAGGCTAGTGTGGTTGTACCGTGGGCCATCTCGATCTGAACATTCCTTTCTTGGTCACAACCAAAGGACCTCAGGAAGTCAGTGGGCTAAGAGAGAAGAGGCGGAAAGGGGGCTTTGGACACCTCAGTAGCAGCAGGGGTTTGGAGAGTAGTGGGTGAGGAGGGGTCTCCAGATTCTCTAACCACCAATAGCCAGACTGGAGATGGAGGAGGAAAAGCAGGAGGCATGGCCGCCAACCTTTCTGCTTTCCAGCGCGAGGGAGCAAAGGTCGTGGTAACTGACTTCAAGGTGTTTGCCCAACCATGGCTCCTTCAGGTCTCATTAAGCACATTATATTAACCTACGCTCATTTTACAGTAGAGAGGCTTGAGACCAAGACTGTCTAACATGTTACAGGATACACAAGGGTGGGTTGTCGAGGCCAGGTGAGCCACCCAAGTTCACAGGTCATCCAAGACAATGCTCGGCCCCTGTAGCAGCGGTGTGTCTGTGAAGGTGTGGTGATTTGTGTAGTGCCTTGGGGTGGGAGCTCCCCATATTCTCTCTGTGTGTTCTCTCTCTCTCTCTCTCTCTCTCTCTCTCTCTCTCTCTCTCTCTCTCTCTCTCTCTCCTCTGCCTTCACCTCCACGTGGGTTTTTTATGCCTGGCCTGGATGCTGCTCTCCTGGGCAGTCCCTCCAGGCTTCCTCACCTCCTCAAACCCAGGCAGACCCTCCTTCCTCTGCCGCCCTGTTGCTTCTCTCACGGGTCCTTTCAGTCCTCACCTGCATCCCCCGCGGAAGTGCGAGCTCCGGAGCTTGCACAGAGAAACTGTAGTGTCCCGGGTCCGAGTGAAACCCACTTTCTGCACCCAGGGCAGCCCACTCGGGCCGCTGCCCCCGAGCGCCTCCGCACAGATCCAGTAACGCCATGACCGTTCAGCCCCGGAGATCCGTCGACTCTCCGACAAGGAAGTGAAAGCGAAAGCCACAGCACGAAGGGGAGGGAACCAGAACCCCCCCCCCCCAATCTCCTGCCCTTTCCGAGAAGTGCCCAATGAATGGGTGTCTGAACTAAGAATGTCATAGTGGGGATGCGTTTCCTTGCTGCCCGGTGGGTGAGACCAGCTAGAGAATGGGCGGTGGGATGGAAGAAGAGGTGCGCCTTCAGAGGCCGCCTGGCAGTGGGGTACGTGAGAGCCCACAGGCGGGCATCCTCTGGAAACAGCAGAGGACCGGATAGGGTACCGACACCTAAAGAGATGCTCCAGAAAACTGGAGCCTGTGAGGAGCATTGAGCAGTTTTCACCTAGGAGTGCGTTCTGGGGACCGGGGCGGCAATCAAAGGAGCATCATTTAGAGAACCCGAAAATACGATAAAAGGGTGCATGGGGTCCTTAGTTCCTGGGACGACAACGGGGGTCGGGGAGCCAGCCAGTGAGTAAGGAAGGGCCATTCAAGGAGAGCGCACAGTTCGGGTTTTTCCATGTGGTCCCTCTTAGGGCTCCTCCCGGTTCAACAATCTCAGCACCCTGAGGCCACACACGAGAACGCGCCCTTCTGCACCGGCTGTTTGCAGTACTCAGGTTCCGGCTGAGCGCCTTTTCCTCGTATTCTTCTAAACCCCGCCTCTCCTTGCAACCTGTACGGACCTCATCTGCCCAGCAACTGCTAGCGTCACAGTCATCTGGCCCTCCCTGAATGGAGAGATTTACTAGATAATCCTATCCGCTTCTTTGAGATTATCCCGGCGTGTGCCTCTGAGAAGCCAGGTGAGAGATTCAGAAAGGATCAAGTCGGACGAGGTGGCCCTGTGGCACCCTGGCTTCCCCACTTCCACGCCTCCTTTCACCTCGGGCTCTGAGACACAGCTACTAATGGGAGCTGCAGGGATGGGGCGGGTGGGGGGGGGGGGGTGTGCCTCCTGATCCTGCTCAGCACGGGGACTCGGTACTGAGAAAATCAAAGATGATAGGACGCAGTAGTAAAACAGAACTCTGAAGAGTGAGACACCAGGCTGTGTGTTGGGAAGCGCCCTGGCTAACTCAGCGAGCCGTTTGTGGATGCTGAAGAACGGAAGCTACAGTACAAAACAACAGTTTTATTATAAATACCAGGAGCCCACGGGCTACCCACAGGCCAGCCTATGCCTTTGGTTAATCAAAAGCTGCTGCATTTTGGGCGTTTCTTCTCATCAGTTCCATCCCCAACACGGCACAAACCAGGTTTTCGGTGCTGTGGTACCAGAACAACACCAGGAGAGAGGAGGCAAGAGAATCGGGAGTTCAAGGTCTTCCACGTTTAGGGTCACTCTGAGGTACCTGAAGTTCAGTCTAGCTAAGGGGCAAGAGTGGGGGTAACATTCATGGTAAATTCTGGGCATCTCCCAAGTGTTACGTTTTTATCTTGCTCCTCAGCTGAACCCGGCCAGTGGGTGTGGTAATATCTTTGCTCCCAGGGTCTCTGCCACACAGAGCACAGGACAGTGGAGGAGGGCAGTGTGCAGAGCACAGGTCCAGAGGCCTGTCAGTCTGAAGGAGCCCCAAGAGCCTCCACCAGGGCCCGGTAGCACCCTCCGCTCTTCTCCATGAGCTGCGGATGGGTGCCCTGCTCGCAGATGGAGCCGTCTTTGAGAACGAGGATGTGGTGAGCCTGCTCCGCCAGGTTGAGCTGCTGAGTGATTAGCAGCACCGTAGGAGAAGCCGGTCCCCGGTTCTCATACAGGAGCCGCTGGACCTGCAGAAACACAGACCTTACAGGGCAGGGGCCTCTGAACTTCCAGGGCTGGTGCACAGTGCACTGGCCGACAACCACCGGATGCTGACATTCCTGATCTGAAGCCTTTTTTTGTTAAGGCCTCTTTGCAAGAGGTGGCACAGATTCACCAAAGCACCAGTGGGGGAACTGAAAACTTCCTCGTCGACCCATAAGCTGGGAATTTTTAGTTTTTTTAAATTTCTTCCTTCATTTATTACATCCTGACCTCAGTTTCCCCTCCCTCCTCTCCTCTCAGTCTATCCCCTTCACTTCCCGTCTCCCCCATCTACTCCTCTGTTTCCCTTCAGAAAAGGCAGGACTTCCCGGGATACCAATCAAGCATGGCATATCAAGTTGCAGTAAGACAAGGGTTGCCTCGTCTAGCCTTAATATGTGGGTATTTTTTTACACTCAAGAATATATGTTAATTTGTGCTTTGAGAATATCACACATGTATACAATGAAATATAATCATACTGCCTCCCATTTCCCTCCTCTCTGCCCCACCCACCCACCCACACATTTCCCCATCCCTACTGCATACACCCTTTTAAATAACCCACTAATAAACTGAGAATTTTTATATTTAATTTAAAGAAATTTAACTTCGGAGCTGGAGCAATGCTGTGGAATGTTTCTTTACACTGTGTGAAGCTGTGTCACTGTGGTTGGTCTTAAAGGGCTGGGTGACCATTAGCTAGGCAGGAAGAGGTTAGGTTGGACTTCTGGGGACAGAGAAGACTCAGAGAGTAAGAAACCAGAGTCGCCAGCAAGATGGAGAGGAAACAGGATGGGCCGTACAGAGTAAACGTAGCCGAGCCACATAAAAGTTGTAAATTAAAAGATACGGGTTAATGTAAGTCGTAAGAACTAGTTAGGCCAGGCGGTTGGGAGGCAGAGGCAGGTGAATCTCTGTGAGTTCGAGGCCAGCCTGGTCTACAGATGAGATCCAGGACAACTAGGGCTGTGACACTGTCTGTCTCAAAAGAAAGAAAGAAAGAAAGGAAGAAAGAAAGAAAGAAGGAAGGAAGGAAGGAAGGAAGAAAGACTAGCTAGAAACAAGCCTAAGCCAAGGCCGAGCTTTTATAGTAATAGTAAGTCTCCGAGTCATTTTCTGCAAGCTGGCAGCACAAAGAAACCCGTCCACCGAGAGATGTCTCCGCAGTTAAGGCACCGGCTGCTCTTCCAGAGGACCCAGAGCTGAGTCCCAGCACCCACACGGTGTTTCACAATTGCCCATAACTTCAGTTTCAGGGGATCCAGCACTCTCTTCTGACTTTCCGGGGCACTAGGCTCTCATGCAACACACACATATTCAGGCAAAACCCTCATACACATAAAATAAATAAGGTGCTCATACATAAAATAAACACTCATATACATAAAATAAATGTTCATACACATAAGATAAATAAGTCTAAAAATGTAAAGAAAAATTTAACTTAGTAACAAAGAACATGAGAATTCAGGCAGAGGACTTGGATTTGGATCCACTGCTCTAAAGCTGTGTGATTTTTAGAAGGTTAATCAACCTCTCTTAGTCTCAATTTTGCCATCCACAGAATAAGCAGAGCAAAGGACTCCTGATGGACAAATGAATACAAAGGGCAGGATAGCACGCCTGGGGCAACACACACTCAGCCCTCATCGACACACATCTGGGGCACAATGCACACTCAGCCCTCGTCGACACTGTTAGGACAGAGGCCCTTTTTACGAATTCTGAGTGTCCTGGAGAAAAGTTAGCGAGAACTGAAAATTCCAAAGACAGGTCTGAACAGTTACGTTGTTTGCTTAACTAACTGGATGAGCAACAGAGGTAAGGTCTGTGGCACTGAGAGCTTAAGGAGACGACAGAGCAGGGCAACCCCACCCTCAGAGGGCAGGAAGACTGCAGTGGGTCAGGGTCGTGGAAAATTATTTTAACTGGGTGAAGATGTGTTACATTTGTTTCTGCTGCCTTTGTTAACAATGTAAAGATGTGTTACATTTGTTTCACCTTGCCTGACTAAGGCACCTGATTGGTCTAAGAAAAAACTGAATGGTCACTAGCTAGGCAGGAGAGGGATAGGCGAGGCTGGCAGGCAGAAAGAATAAATAGAAGAAATCTAGACTTGAAAAAACAATGAGAGAAGAAGGAGAAAATGAGGAAGAAAAAGAGAGATGCCCAGGGCCAGCCAGGCAGACACAGAAGAAGCTGGAAAAGTAGGACATAAAGAAAGAAAAAGCAAAAATCCCTGAGGCAAAAAGATAGATAAAGAGAAACAAGTTAATTTAAGTTGAAAGAGCTAGCCAGAAATGAGCCTAAGCTAGGTTGAGCATTCAAAACTAATAACAAGTCTCCATGTCATGATTTGGGAGCTCGGTGGCAGCCAAAGAAAAAAGAAAGCCTGCTACATGTCTGACGCCAGCATGGTCTTCAAACTGAGTTTCAAGCCATCCAAGACTACAGCAAGATGGTCCCAGAGAGAAGGAAGAGGAGAACAAGAGCCTCACCCGTAGCTGGTTGTTGGCATCCAGGGCACTGGTGGCATCGTCCAAGATAAGCAGGCGTGGCTTCCGGATCAAAGCTCGGGCTAAGGCCACTGCCTGTCGCTGACCCCCTGACAGCTGATTCCCAGTCTCGCCCACCTCTGCAGAGGGAAGAGACCAGCTGAGATGGAGATAGGTGTGTACACACACATGCACACACTCGCACATACAGACACACTCACATTCATACAGAGAGAGATTCACACAGAGAGACACTCTCAAACACATGAACACACACAAATGCATGTATACACACAAACACATGACCAGCGGAGGCAGCTGGAAGGGGACTTCTGAGGACGTGAACCACAGAAACAACAGTTTCAGCTACAAATTGAAATACGAAGGGCCGGAGGAATTGAGTAACAAAGGCAGGGTTATCGGAGTCTGGGATACCTGTGTCATAGCCCTGAGGGAGTCCAGAGATGAAATCATGGGCTCCAGACTTCGTGGCCACAGCTCTGATTTCCTCCATGGTTGGAGTCTGGATCAGGCCGTAGGCAATATTTTCTCGGAAACTTCTTCCAAATAGCAGTGGCTCTTGTCCCACTGCGGCCACCTAAGGTGAAATGTAAAGAGGCACAGGCAGGAAACACAGGAGTGTTATTGTCTAGGGACTGCAGTCACAAGCAAGTGCACACTGTACGGTCACGTGTCCTGCACACAGTCCCCACTCTGCCCATGATTTCCCCCACCTTCCAAGTTCCTGCAAGACTTTCCACTGAGAATATCCTCCTGGCTTGGTCTCCTCCCTCCCCAAGGCTTCCTCCTTACCCACCTGGAGGTGCAGGTAGTGGTGATCATACTGGACCAGGGGCTGGCCATCCAGCAGCACCTGGCCCCCCGTGGGCTGGTACAGATTCTGCAGCAGGGCAGCCACGGTGCTCTTCCCGGACCCGTTGGGCCCCACCAACGCTGTCACCTTTCCAGGGTGCAGTGTGAACGTCAGGCCCTGGAGGCAGAGAAGCACATGGCAGGAGCTCCTCTAGCCTGGAGCCTGTCACAGTTCTCGTGTGTAATGTGACATATTACCCAAGAGGAAAAATGGGAGAATACAGAGCAATCCCTGACCTCTGTATGCATGGACTTCTGGGATGATGTCATGGAAGGAGAAGAGAGAGAGGCTGGGGCAAATGAATTGGCAAGAAGCATCACTGGGGAGTAAAACTGGAGGCTGAGCAATTCCAAGAAGCAGAAATAACATCTGCATCTCAAACGGCAGCTGGAGTTTTGCCACGCCAGCTCCTTCGTCATAGGAGCTTTCTCTTAACTTTTTTAAAGATCTATTTATTTAATTTTATGTGCATGACTACTTCCACGTATGCATCCGTGTCATGATCATGTCTGGTGCCCACAGAGGTCCAAAGAGGGTTCAGGATCCCCCTGGAACTGGAGCAGGTGGTTGTGAGCCACCATATGCATGCTGGGAACTGAACTGGTGTCCTCTGCAAAAGCAGCACATGCTCCTAGCCACTGAGCCATCGCTCCAGCCCCAGAAGCCTTCTCTTTGAAGCCTCCTCTTCTTGTCATTGGTAAACCAATCCTGTGCTTGGGTTGAGGTCATGTATAAACACAAGGTTCTCATCGGCACCTTTGAGGGTTAGGAAGGACCGCTGGTACGAAGATGGAAGAGGCAAAGGTAGGAGGGTGGGATTCAGGGTCAGTGGGCAGTACCTGAAGAACCTGAACATCAGGATGGTTTGGGTAGGCAAAAGAGACATCCTGGAACTCGACAAGACCTTCCATGTTTAAGGGTGCCAACGAGCCACTGAGTGGAGAACAAGGCGTCCGGTCCAGGTATTCAAATATTTTCTCTGAGGAGCCCACAGCCTTCTGCATCGAGGGATAGATGGAGAGCAGAACCTGCAGAGCAGAGTGGAATGTGGGTGGGGGCAGGGCGGAGCAGGAAAGCGGGTCTGACCTGACTGACAGCATTCAGGGATATGAAGAAGCAGAGAATCGTGAACCTGCACAGATGGACAGACAGAGACAGTCAATGCCAGACAGACAGCCAATGCCAGACAGAAACAGTCAATGGCAGGCAGAGACAGTCAATGGCAGGGAGAGACAGTCAATGGCAGGGAGAGACAGTCAATGGCAGGGAGAGACAGCCATGGGCAGGCAGAGACAGCCATGGGCAGGCAGAGACAGCCATGGGCAGGCAGAGACAGCCACTGGGCAGGCAAAGGCGGCCACTGGGCAGGAAGAGGTGGTCACTGGGCAGGCAGAGACAGCCATGGGCAGGCAGAGACAGCAGACACTGCGCGGGGGGGGGGGGGGTCTCACCTCGACAGCACTGGTGAACTGCAGCTGGTAGAGAACGAAGGAGACGAGGTTCCCACTGCTGACAGCCCCTCTGACCACCAGCTGCCCACCGACGTACAGGATGCCCACCTTCAGCAGCATTCCCGAGATCTACGGGGAAACCATGCAATAAAATGGACGGGAATGTTCACAGGTCGAGTCCATTCTCCCAGACATGAGGGACGGGAAAGGAGGGATTGAGGGTCAGACTTGAACGCAGCTCAGGGAGGGCTCCATGTCCTCATCACCATCGTCTCCTCAACTGAGGAACATCTGACTCTTTAAAAAAGATTTATTTTTGCAATTTTAAGTTAAGAGGGCGTCAGAACCCCAGGAGCTACAGCTGCAGGCCGTTGTGAGCTGCCCTATGTAAGGGCTGGTCATCTGGAAAAGCAGTCTATGCACTTTTTTTTTTTTACACGTTTTTGGTTTTTGTTTTGTTTGTTTTGTTATTTCTTGGAATTTTTTTTTGTTTTTTGTTTTTTGTTTTTTTGAGACAGGGTTTCTCTGTAGCTTTGGAAGTGATCCTGGAACTCACTCTGTAGACCAGGCTGGCCTCAAACTCACAGAGATTCACCTGCCTCTGTCTCCCGAGTGCCGGGATTAAAGGTGTGCGCTCTTAATGACTGAGCTATCAGCTAGTTCTCACACCAAGAGTTTATTATTCCTTTCTTGTTGTTGTTTTGGGTCTTTTATTATTTACTTTTTAAAGCTACATGTATTTGTTTATATGTGAGTAGACACCAGGGTGCACCTGGTGGAGGTCAGAGGTCATCTTTCAGGAGCCGATTGTCTTCTATCATGCGGGCTCCAGAGATGAACCTCAGGTCATCAGGCTTGCCAGCAGGCAGCTTTACCTCCCAAGCCATCTCACGGCCTTCGCTCTCCCCACGGCCCTCGCTCTCCCCACGGCCCGTGCTCGGCCTGAGTATTTGGACTACAGAGAAGAACCACCACACCAGTTTGTATTCCCATTTTTCAAAACTGGGAAACAGCCTTAGAAAAAGACAACTCGTGTGTGGTTTCGAGCTGGTTAATGGCAGAATGGAGCCCCGAGCCTCTGGTTACTGCTTCCAATTCTCCCAATGTCCTTATCACAGATGCCTTTGGCACTTCGCGTGGCTCCCACTATCTCAGCCGCACAGTGCCAGCAGGAAGCACACACGGCGCAGGGATGCGTGGCTTTCTGAGAGACAAAGACAGGACCTGGAGCTGGGAGAGCACGTCTCGCTGACACACAGGTTGAGTGAACTCGTGTGCCTCTGTGGAAGGTGCTGGAAGGATTCTCCCAGCACCAGAAAGCACGGAGGGAATGAAGCAGAGAGTCGAGTGATCAAAAATCCCGAGTCGGTCACTCCCCACTGGAGGAGGAACAGTGGGATTGGCAAACAGTAAAATCAAGACACGTTGGGACAACAGAGAGGGCGTTCATCTTCGGGTACTCACATTCATGGTCCAGACTTGGGCTACATAGGCCAAGGCCTCCTTCTTGTTGAGGGTCTTCATTTCCTCCAGTTTCTGCCTAAACTTCTGGGCCTCTCCCTCCTCGTTGGCAAAGCTCCGCACCGTAGGCATCGCTGACAGGGCCTCAATGGCCACCTGCGAGGACTTCGCTAGAGACTCCTGAACCTTCATCTGCAATGACTGTGGGGAGACAAGGAGCAGAGGCATCACACTGGGCGTGCAAGTGAGAAGGACCGCCAATACGTATGCTTCCCAGGTGGAGGTTAGTCAGAGGGACAGTGGAAAGAGGAAGGTCCGCAGCCATACTTCCAGGTAGAAGATGTGCGGAAGAAACTAATTCAGTTTTTGTAAGATTCATGTTTATTTTTATGTGTGTATATGTATCGTGTGTGTATAGGCATCCACGGGGATCAGCAGAGGGCACCAGACGACAGACCATGGTGAACTGCCTGGCGTGGGTGCTGGGGACCAAACTCTGGTCCACTGAAGGAGCAGCCAGCACCCTTAACCCTGAACTGTCTCTCCAACCTGGGATCCGATTCATAAGGACAGATTGTGTCCAGAGAAGGCAGAGAACATGGCTGTGGATGTAGGGCAGTGTGGGGCCAGAGGCAACAGGGGCGGGGGCTCAGGTGACAGAGAAGCTGCGGGAAGTCTCACCCAGTGCAGTCTAGGAGAAACAGAGCGTGGGAACTGAGGACCCCGAGAACGTACCTGGTTCACTTTCCCCAGCTTCCGAGGCAGAAGGAAAAGCAGGGGCAGCGTGAGCAGGGTGACCAAAGTGAGGTACAGCGACCCCCAAAACATGAACGCCAGGAGACACAGGCCTCGCCCCAGGTACCACATCAGCAGGTTCAGCTTGTCACTGACAGACTCACAGACACTGGATGTGTCCTCCATTACCCGAGACGTGATGGAACCTGCCACATTGAGAGCAAGAAAGCCAGTGAGAGAGACAGTGGCTCACAGAGACAAGAGGAGCTTACAGACATTAGGGTGCCATGGCAGGCATGTCAGGACGGCATCCTGAGGAGGCTGCAGCTAGCAGGGGTAGGAGCCTGGGTAGGTGTGGGAACCTCGGTGCAGGAAAGCTCTGGCAGACCTGCGTTGGCCTATAAAGAAGTTGTAGCTGGGTGTGGTAGCACACTCCTTTAATGCCAACACTCTGAGGGGCAGAGGCGGTCAAGGCCAACCTGGTCTACTCAGTGAATTCCAGGCCAACCAAGAATGCTTTGCTCCATTTGTGATACATCATGAATAAGGAGTCCTGGGAAGTCTCTCAACTGGTAGAGTTTTTGCCTAACATACAGGAAGTCCTGGATTTTAAGACAGGATCTCGTGTAGTAGGCTGGCCTCAGGTTGGCTCTGTGGGTGATTGACTTTGAACTTCAACCTCTATCCCCTGCCTCCATCTCCCAAGTGCTGGGATTGCCATGCCCCATTTATATGGCTGAGAGTTGAACCTAGGCATGTGTATGTAGATGTTTATAAAGGGGGGCAGTTGAGGGCAGTGTGTATAGAGATATTTAGGTTATATTATACAAACGAAAAGTTTTGTGAGCTACCTGCTTGGTTCTGCAGGAAAAACCCTGTCTCCTGGCGAAGGACAGCCCGGAACACCTCTCCATGTGCGCGGCTGTGCATGTGGCCCATGGTGAGGTTGTAGATGGCATCTCCAGTAAACTCCAGCACTGTGCTAGAGGGGTGGAGAGATGGAAGGAGGGTCAGATGTGCTCCTGGAACAGAGTTCCAGATCCCTGCAGAGATATCCCAAACAACAGTCACAGCATCCGGTTCCCTCTGCTCCGGGGCTCCCCATTCCCATCCTCCACACCTGGCTATGGTGAGAACGGACATGAGCCAGATGTTGCGGGCAAAGCTAGGAGCTGTCTTATCCTGGAGAATCCAGTCGGTGATGCGGCCGGTGAAGAAGGGAATGGCCATTTCCCCTGGAGAGAGAGGTGGGGGTCGCTCAGTCATAAGCATTATGGGCACACCAGTTACCAGCTCCTCCCGTCCCTCTCCCTGCACCACCCAGAAAGCAGGAGCTGAGCCCGCTGACCCAAGCCTGTTCAGCTACATCAAACTTTTCAAGGACTAGTTAAGAAAAATGTCAGGGGGACTGGAGAGATGGCTCAGAGGTTGAGAGCATTGCCTGCTCTTCCAAAGGTCCTGAGTTCAATTCCCAGCAACCACATGGTGGCTCACAACCATCTGTAATGAGGTGCCCTCTTCTGGCCTGCAGGCATACACGCAAACAGACAGAATATTGTATACGTAATAAATAAATATTAAAAAAAAGAAAAGAAAAATGTCAGTTAGCAGGGCTTGAGGCACAAGTCTTTAGTCCCAGCACTGCGAGACAGAAGCAGGCAGATCTCTCTGGGTTTGAGGCCAGCCTGGGCTACATAGTGAGTTCCAGAACAACCAGACTACATAGAAAGACCCTGTCTAAAAGGGAAAAAAGAAAGAAAGAAAAAAGAAAAGAAAAGAAAAGAAAAGAAAAGAAAGATGGTGAAGTAGAAAGAAACCCTCACACTGGGGCTGTGATGTCAAGTTCTGCTCCCTGTGCCCAGCACCCTTGTTAGAGCTACCTCTCGGGCCAGGGTCCTTCCCTTTCCGCCTAAGTTGCCTCCGTAGGCTCTGACACGTCCCCTGACCATTTTATCTTCCTTTCTGCCCGTTACTCTGGATTCCTTCCCTGTCCCCTGTGCCCTGCTCTTTCGCCCTGAGTCCCTCTTACCAAGGCAGGAGAGGACCAAGAGTATCAGAACCAGGTGGAGGCGCCGCTTCCCGGAACCCAGGAAGCCTAACAGTCGACACACCATGTCTCTAGCACCCCTGCGGCTGCTGGGCGCCCAGAGGCTCCCCAACTTGTACCATAGGGCGGCAGCGGGCAATGCTGCCACATAACTGAGAGCGAAAGCGTCGAGGCGACTGCCCCAGTACAGTAATCCAGCGTTGTCACCCTCCCGGAGCGCTCCCCAGGAAGCCAGCTCTCGGAATAAGGCAAGTCCCGGCTGGGCTAACCCCAGCGCCGCTGCCAACGGCGGCAAAACAGCCAACCATCCATGGGCTCCCGTTGTGACCCCGAGGACCTGGCGAACCCCCAGCCCCAGGATGGCCCAGCGACTCAGGCCCACCGCCCAGACCCGGAGCAGGGGCAACTCCGGAATCAGCAGGGAGAAGATTCCCGGGAGCCCGGGCCGCAACAGCAGCCAGTCGACCAGCAGCAGCAGCGCGGCCGCCAGCCAGGCAAGCGCAGCCATCGTGCGCTCTGTCCAAGGTCTGGTCCCAGCCTGGAACTCTCCGCGTTCCCGCTGCACCGGAGTCTCCGCGGGAGGGAAGAAGGGCGGCCCGGCGGAAAGTCCCCGCACCGGGTGGAGCTAGTGGCGCTGCCCAGAAGAGCAGGCGTTTACGGGAAGGAGAAACCGAAAGCCGTGACCTAATCACTAGACACGCCCCTTCTGAGACCCGCCTGCCCAGGCTGGCCTATTCCGGCTGTTCTGGAAGCAGCTGCTGAAGTCAGATCTGAAGTTCTGGCTAACTTCAGTTCCTGCGCCCCATGTTTTTCTCCATCACTCAATTCCCCTCATCTTTCCCAGCCTTCTTCGCGTACTTGCATGAATTTTCCCATCCCAGGCCCCACCCCAGTTTTAGGGCGGTGCCTTCAATCGTCACTCGTCTCTGGGCAGATCTGCCCTGCTCAGGTTGGCGCAGGGCGCCAAGTGCAAGTAGAACTGCCCGCCCCTTTAGCGGTGATGGGGCGGGGCCACAGGCTGCTAGTTGGGAGCGCGGCGGGCAGCACTCGGTTGGAAAGCCGAGCTCCGCTCTGCTAAGATGCTGCGGGCAGGAGCAGCTACCGCCGGCTTGTTCCGGACGGGAGAAGTCCACACTGGGGTAATGGGTCTGGGGGTGAGAGTCAGCGGGTGGGGTGACCAGAGAACCCTAAAGCGCTGGGAAGCGGACCAGGAGACTGAGACTTAGGAAGCTTGTGGCGCCCAGCGTTTGCGCCCCACAGTGAACGTAGGGTATCCCTGCTCAGAAGTGTGATGTCCCGGGGTCTGTGGAGGGACCCGCATGCGAAGCTGGTGGGAAGGTGCGTACTTTGGCTCGAGCTGGAAGCTTCTAAGGGAAGCTGCTACAAAGCGCTTTCGCTTTCACTCTGGTCAGTGCAGGGGTGGGGGTGGCTATTGGTTAAACTAAGTGAGGGGCTTGGGGACGCTGCAGAGAGGGGCTGACAAAGTGTGAAGGACCTGGGTGAAAAGGTAACATGAAGGCTCGTTGAGAAGGACCTACACATCAAACATATCTTTGCTTAACCTGGCCCTCCACAACCTCTACCCTAAGGACAAGCTCTCTAGTGCTGGGGTTGCGGGGATGGGGGGGTTGAGGGGTGATGGGTGGCCCTCCTTGGCCCAGGTGTTGCCCTGCGCCCACCACCCTCCCCTTCCACTCCCATGCTTGCAGGAGAACTTTGCCCTGGCCTAGGAGCTGGGGAGGAGATGGGAACTGGTTTCTGCTCTCTGAAACACCAACCACACTCCTAGCGTGGTTTGGGAGAGCAGTTGGTAGAACGGAGTGGCCATTTCTGGCCTTTTATTTGTGGTCAGTACGTCAGAAAGCACACTCAGGTTCAGGGTCCTGGAGATCAGAACGAGGTGTGGAGTGGCCAGAAAGGTTGGGAAAATCTCCCCTCGCTGCCAAGGAGCAGTGGAGAGTAGAAGTCTAATCAATCAAGAGTTCAGAGAGAGACCTGTGTGAGCCTGGAAAACCTATTCTCCTAATGAGTTTTCTCGGTGCAACGGTACAACCCAGGGTCTCTAAGGCGCCTTTTAGCTCAAGGGGCGTAGGAGAAGTAGACGTGTCTTTATCCTCCTTCACATTTCCTTGATTCTTGTCTTGAGCTGCTGCTCCCCAGCAGCCCCTCCCCTGGTTGCCGAGAAGGCCCTTCAGTGAGATTTCTGCTCTCTCTGAGCGATCCTGGCAGCTTCCTCCTGCCTGGGCTCCTGGCTGTGTTAAGCACTCTTCCGTGTCCCTTGTCCCTGGGAACCTGCTCCTGATTAAGTAAGGGTGCAGGTGAGGGATCCAGACCAGGAAAGACCCCATCTGTTTCACAGTCACCCGTGTGGTGCGCACTGGGCAAGCAGTGCAGACATTTGCTCTCTGGCCTTCTCCTCCTGTCCCGATTGCTTCCGCCTCTCAGAACCCTGTCCTAGCTTCTCTCCAGGGTGGGAAGGGTCACACTCAGGCAAGCTGGAGCTTGGGGGTAGGTGTCTCTACGCTGTAGTACAGCCAAACTGTGACAGTCCCCTGCAGTCGGATATAACAGCACAGAAAACAGAGGGAAGCTCAGGCCCGAAGGACTGTATGACCTTGAGTCAGTTACCCCTGCCACCAAGAGTTGGTCTTCCTTAAGATGAAGGGCCGAGGCGCTTCTTGCTCTGACATTTCATGCTCTGTGTCTCTCTGCAGACAACCATCATGGCGGTGGAGTTTGATGGGGGTGTCGTGGTGGGTTCTGATTCCCGGGTGTCAGCAGGGTGAGTATCATAAAAGCGCTATGTGTTGGGAAGGGAGCTGGTGGCCCTAAGTGCATGTTTTTCCTGACCCGCTTTGGAACAGTATGGTAACCATCCAGAAAAGCTTTCTAACTTTCCAGAAAGCCATCAGAATGCAATGCTGGGTAGGTGTTCCGACCTCTGAATTCCCGGGCAAGGATCTGCAGGGCTCAATGTTTTGTAGCTTGTTGGACGTAAAGAAATCTTGTCTCCGAGGAACACGGGGTAGGTTATGGGGAGACCCTGCTATCTGCACTTAGGATGAAAATGGTTTTGTCAAGCAGGGATCTCACTCATTTGCCGCAGTTTGATCTGCATTTGCTCGGTCTCCCCTCCTGGCCATTTTCCCCACACACCAGTGAGTCTGTGGCTGACATCCCAATTGTTTCTGCTCTGTTCTGTAGAACTACCACAGTCCCTCAAGGTGACTTGATAGCAGAGAAACGCCAGGAAGAGGCACGCTTTTCTTCTTTTCTTCACCTTTTTTATTATTATTTTGAAAAAGAGTTTTTAGCCCTGACTGTCCTAGAACTCACTCTATAAACCAGGCTGACTTCGAACTCAAAAGTCCTTCAGCCTTTGCCTCCCAAGTGCTGGGATTAAAGATGTGCACCACCGCCACCTGGCTCAGAGGCATGCTTTTCTTAACGAGGTGGTCTTTTTATTGTTTTGCTATAACATATAAGCATTTAAAATTTATTTAAAATAAATAAAAATTAAAAGCCTAGACTCAGGGGACTGTAGTATCTAAAATAGAGTCTCCTGTAGCACAGGTTGGCCTCAAACTTGCTATGTAGTTAAGCTGTCCTTGAACTCCTGATCCTGCCTGTTCTTCCTGAGTGCCACTATGTCCGGCTTGGGCCACGCTGGGTTTTGCGCCTGCCAGGCAGGGACTAAGCCAGCTGGGCTGCATCCCCAGCCCAGCAGTCTCCCTGTGGTTAGCACGGTGAGTTACCTAGCTGACACAATGTCTCTTTGCTTTTCCTGTTTTAACCGAAGCATTGCAAGCCTCGCTCTTCTCTTGTCAGACCGACTTGAACGTTTGGCTCCTTCCCAACAGACAAGCGGTGGTGAACCGGGTGTTTGACAAGCTGTCCCCCCTGCACCAGCGAATCTACTGTGCCCTTTCCGGCTCAGCTGCTGATGCCCAAGCCATAGCTGACATGGCCGCCTACCAGCTGGAGCTGCACGGGTACAAAGCCCCGGGGTCCTGTAAAAACCCCCAGCTGCATGACTTTGCCAGCTTTGAACTTGCACTGGAGTGTCTGGGGACCAGTGTCCTGCTTCTGTGGAGAGGAAATCACAGTAGTGACCCTATCTCCCTGTGGAGGCTTGAAAAGGGCACATCATTGCCCTGATATAGGAAATCATCAAGAAGATAACAATTTGGCCCACCCCTAATATCAAGCAGTTGCCAGATGAGAAATCAAGGTCACTGGGCCGGAAGCAAGGCCCTTATCTGCTCTTACCCACGAGGGCAAGGCCCTTAGAGTCAAAGAAGGGGTTTATCAATTGGAGTGGGAAGGTGGAGCCCAGAAAAAGAGGGTGAATAGCTGAAGGTGTCTCCCTGGTGATGTGGGACCCCAGCTCCCCTAGGCACGTGGGAGAGAAGCTGGAGTCTCCTGCAGCTGCTGCAGGCTCAACTGTGGCTGGCAAAGAGGGTGACTGTGGTGCCAAGGGTGGGAGAGGGTGACCGTGGTCCAAGGGTGGGACTTAGAACATGGTACTGACCTTAACTCCCAACACCCTCTTCAGGTTGGAACTGGAGGAGCCGCCCCTTGTTCTGGCGGCTGCAAACGTGGTAAGGAATATCACCTACAAGTACCGCGAGGACTTGTCTGCACATCTCATGGTAGCTGGTTGGGACCAACGTGAGGGGGGCCAGGTAAGCATGTCCCTTCCTGGTCTCGGGGTTCCCAACTCCTCTCTTCAGAGAGATGAAAGTCTCACGTCAATGTGGTCCAAAGACAGGTCCTCTAAAACATACACCTGACCAGGTGTGGTGACACATGCCTTCAGTCCCAGCACTCGGGAGGTGGGGGCACGTGGACCTCTGTGAGCCTGAAGAACCTGATGTAGATAGAGTTCCAGACCAGCCAGGGCTACACAGTGAGACCCTGCTTCAAAACAGATGAATGAATGAATGAATAAGGAAGGAAGAGAAAGAAAGAAAGAAAGAAAGGAAGAAAGAAAGAAAGAAAGAAAGAAAGAAAGAAAGAAAGAAAGAAAGAAAACTGCAGGTGCAGGTTCGGGTTCAATTGTGGGGTCCCGGTCTTCATGTCTGCTTGTCCCAGTGGAGGAAGCTGTGGGGTGATCCTTGACTCTGACCTGTGGAAACTGATCTCTAGGTGTATGGGACCATGGGAGGAATGCTGATCCGACAGCCCTTTGCCATCGGGGGTTCTGGTAGTACCTACATTTACGGTTATGTGGACGCAGCCTATAAACCAGACATGACCCCTGAGGAGTGCAGGCGCTTCACCACAAACGGTAAGTGGCCAAGTGAGGGGTGATTCGGGGGGGTTGTGGACATGAAAAGAAAGTAGACTGTGGGGAATCAGAAAAGGAATACATGGGCGAACATCCTATGTCCAAGACTTTAGACAATATTCACTTTAGTTATGTGTAGTTACATGTGGGGGGGGGGCTTGTGCGTGTGTCTGTGGAGGCCAGAAAAGGATCTCCTGGAGCTGGAGTTACAAACAGTTGTGAGCCACCTGGTGTGGGTGCTGGGAACCAAACTCGCCCGGGTCCTCTGTAAGAGCAATAAGTGCTCTTAACCACTAAACCATCTCCCCAGCTGCACCCTGCAAAACTGGGAGAGTGGAAGGGAACGAGGCAAATGTTAAAAGAGCTCTGGAGCAGCCAGGATGCATGGGGCTGCTTGGAGCAAATCAAGTAATAGTGTAAGGTCACTATGGGAACCAGCCGTGGGTGGGCCAGCACCACCCTGCTCCAAGTCAGCTCACACGAGCTTGATTTGGACAATGTGGATAATGTGTTCATCTATACCCTGAAGTAGAACACGGTGGGGACATTCACAGTCGGGACACGGGCAGATGCTGCTCTTCTGGGCATTTCTGAAGATGCCTTTTTGAGGGAGACATGGCATATGGCTGGAAAGGGGAGGGATAGAGCATTGAGGCTAAGCCATATCCTGCTCCTGTCTCCAATGCAAACCCTCTGCAGCCATCGCTCTGGCCATGAACCGCGATGGCTCTAGTGGGGGTGTCATCTACCTGGCCACCATCACAGCTGCTGGCGTGGACCATCGAGTAATCCTGGGAGACGAGCTGCCAAAGTTCTATGATGAGTGATTCACACCCAGACTCCCCTGTCGTGAAACCAGATCCTGGTAGCATGGACCGAAAGTGAAATGGGTGTCAGGAAGAAACAACGTAGGGAGAGGAGCTTCCTCCCCAACCCAGATATCAGAGAGCCGTTTTTATTCTTTTTTTAAATAAACTTTGCTATTTAAAAAAAAACACTCGCAAATAAAAATAAATAAAACATAAATAAATAAATTGCAAATACATGAAAACATCCAACACCAAAATTAACCAGATCCAAAACTTTCACAACTCAGTGAACTTCTATACAGTTAGACTTGGGAGTCGAAATGGTAGCTGTGAAGCTTCACGTTCAGGTTCACACTTATCATTGTTTCTTTTGTTGGTTGGTTTGTTTTTTTGAGCCAGAGTTTCCCGGCAAGTATGGAGCCAGTCCTGGAACTCACTCTGTAGACCAGGCTGGCCTCAAACTCACTGAGATGGTTCTGCCTCTGCTTCCAAGTGCTGGGATTAAAGGCATGTGCCACCACCGCCTGACAACTTATCATTCTTTTCCTCAAAGCTAAAACATCATCTTCCCCAGAGAAAGGGGGTAGAGGGCACTAGGAGAAAAAGCCCCATACATGAGAGGGTGCTGTGTACTGATTTTTTTTAAGTTTTAAAGATTTATTTACTTTTGTTGTCTGCATATAAATTTTTCCCCTTCATAAATATGTGCAGGTCCCTGCAGGGGCCAGAAGGACACTGGAAACTCTGGAACTGGAGCTTAGTTGTGAGCTGCCACGTAGGTGCTGGGAACTGAACCAAGATCTTCCGCAAGAACAGCCAGGCACTTAGCCCCGGAGCCATCTCTCCAGCCCCTGGATGGGTTTTTACATAATGTAGACCAGGTGCTGAGGAGATGGCTCAGTCAACAAAGGGTCAGATGTGCATACAAACTGGGGACCAGATTCCCAGCACTCATGTAGAAGCCAGGGCCAATGGCACCTGCCTGGAACCTCGGTGCTGGGGAGACAGAACAGACCCGTGGAACTCAATGGCCAAACAAATTACTAAGTCCCAGGTTCAGTGAGAGACCCTGTCTCTCCACATGCAAATAAGATAAATAATTTTTTCAAATAATGCAATCCATAAAAATTCTCACACAACTGCTGGGTGCAGCTCAGAGGTAAAGCTCAAAGGAAGGAAGATAAGCATTCACTCACAGATGAGAGTACAGAGCCCTCGTCCCTTGGCAGGCAGCGTCGCAGGTGTCCCAGAAACCAAGGAAACCCAGCTCCCGGTTCCCATCTTTCTGTGTCCCGAGGCAGAACCAACCACCCCTTCATCCTCCTGTGGTCAGATGATGCCCTGGTGACCTTGAGGTAGCGTGCGTCTTCAGTGCACACTGCTATTCTGCTAATAAACAACTAAATGAGCAAGCATATAAAACTGAACAGCGAGTAAGATTGAAGGTGGAGAGAGCCCACAGATTCAAGGTACGCTGAGTGATCCCGTGCCTCTGGAAGTGGGCGCTCGTGGGGGTGCCTAAAATCGCAACGCCGGGGGGGGGGGGCTGCTCTAGCCCTGCTGCTTAATTTATTTTGAAATGGAAATGCTAGTTTAAGAGCCCCCCCCCCAAGCCACGATGGCCACTGGGTAGGATTCAGAAAGCAAGAACTGAAAGCGGGCAGCGAGCAAAATCAGAACCCCCAGCATGCCCAGAAATCAGCCGCAGTTGCTCAGTGGCAGCCAGGATGGTCCCTAGTGAGAGGAACTGAGAAGGGACTGTGAGCAGGACAGTGCGGGGACTCTCCAAGCTCAGTTAGCCTTGATTCTCAAGCCTGAGACATGCCTGAGCCAGCACCACACAGACCCGCAGAAACACACCGAAACATAAACCTGTTCAAGTTGGACGGCTTCGTTTTGTTTCTATCGCTCAAATAACCATATCGTTGCACTCTTCATTCCAAGAGTTTGAAACCTCTACCAGAGGCAGACGGTTTAAAAAGCAACTGAGACAAAAGGAAAGTAAGGGTAAGAAAAGTAAAGAAAACCAAGGCTAAAACAAATATATAGCTGGGCGGTGGCCGTGCACACCTTTGGTCCGAGCACTTGGGAGCAGAAATAGACCTCTGTGAGCTAGAGGCCAGCATGGTCTACAAAGTGAGTTCCGGGATAACTAGGGCTGTTACACACACACACACACACACACACACACACAAAACTGTCTCAAAAAAAACCAAACAAAAAACAAATACACAACATAAATGTCAAAAAGTAAAATGGCCAGCTGGATGACCGAGTGGTAAAGTCACTTGTCATTAAACCTAATGACCCAGGTTTTAGTCTCTGGACCCATGTGGTCAAAGGAGAATGCTAACTCCTTGAAGGTGTCCTCTGACCTCAGGGCACACATGCATCCTGAAAACCAATAAATAAAGAGTGTGGCACTGGCTCACACTGGTTGGCAGATCCATGTAAAACACTGGAGAATTTTGAAAGGCAGTTGTTAGCCCCTGGCAACTTGCTGTTATCTGCAGTGGAAATGTCTATACTGTGGAAATCAGAACACTTCAAGCTGGGATGTTCTGAGTTCTCAGAGGGTTAATTTAACAGGGCACACATGTGTCACAAGCTATCAACAGGCAACAGTTGGCTCTGAGCCACAAATCCATGAAAGCAAAGAATGATCACCAGGCAGAAGAGTAAGGAGATCCTGTCTTTAAATCACCATCTCAAATACCAAAAGCCATACTCAACTTTTGGAGCCACATGGGCCAGGAACTGAGTGGTTTACACCAGTACTGAAGCAATCCCTGGTGAATTTCAGAGAGCCAGAGGCCTGCTGCGAACTGTGCTCTGTAACAACCTGCGAGAAAATTAGAACATGGTAACAAAATGACGCTTAGAATCCTCATGCTTTGGAAACTAACAAAACAATGGTAACAAGGATTTAAGACAAAAGCACAAAATAGCTCACTGGGAACTGACTTGTAAAAATGTTACATATTGAAAATGTTACATGAGGCCAATCCCAGCACTAGGGGGGAGGGCAATGCAGGCAGATCTCTGCGAGTTCAAGGCAGAACAGGAATAGACAGTGAGATCTTGTCTCCAGGAAAGCACAAGCTGTCTAGAGGAAGTGAAGCCATGTCTGCTGGAAGGAGGCAGTGGAAGGAGCAATGTGACCAAACACATTTTATACATGTCCTACTTAGGGTGACTCTGGCTGTGATGAGACACCATGACCAACACAGCCTCGGGAGGATGGGGTTTATCTGGCTTACACCTCCACATCGCTGTTCATCATTCAAGGAAGTCAGGACAAGAACTCACAGAGTGGGATCCTGGAGGCAGGAGCTGATGCAGAGGCCACGGAGGGTGCTGCTTACCGGCTTGCTCCTCATGCCCCGCTCAGCCTGCTCAGGACCACTAGCCCAAGGATGGCACCATTCACCACGGGCTGGGGTCCCCTATCAATCACTACAGCCTGGCCTCATGGAGTCATTTCTTAAGTCACCCTCTGAAGATGACTTTAGCTTGTGTCAAGTTGTCCCAAAACTACCTAGCACAATACTTATATGAAAATGTCCCTATGAGACCCAGCGCTACGTACAATAAAAAATTCACATGTCAAATTTTGTAGGATGTAGCTAAATCTGTACTTTAAAGAGCTGTATCCCTTCAAATACATTGCTTTGGACCCTCAAGATGGTTTAGTGGGTTACAGCACTTGCTGACCAAGCCTGGTCCTGTGTTTGATTCCTGAATCCTACAGTGGACGGAGAGGACCGACTTCTCAAAGTTGTCCTTTGACCTCCACACATGCACTGTATTGTGCACAGTGCGTGTGCTCACACGTGCATGCATACACTCTCACACCATTATCGTTATCAATTCAGATACAGTAATTTTGAGAGAAAATACATTTTATTACAAAAGAAGTTAAAAGTAAATGACCTAAAAATTCTCAAAAATTTGAGAAAGATCTGGGGCTGGTGGCGCACGCCTTTCATTCCAGCATTTAGGAGGCAGAGGCATGGGGAGCTCTGTGAGTTCAAGGCCAGCCTGGTCTGCATACTGAGTTCCAGGCTAGTCAAGGCTACATAGTCAGAGAAAACAAACACACACCTGGGAAAGATGCTGGTCAGAGGCTCTGCGGGTAAAGTACTTCTTGCTCTTGCAGGGGACTCTGGTTTGGTCCCAGCACCCACATGGTGGCTCACAACCATCTGTGACTCCAGTTCCAGAGGACCTGGTGCCTTCTTTGACCTCCTGAGGCACTACACATACATGGTGAACATACACATACCGGCAAAACACTCTTCCATTTTTTAAAAAGACCACGTACTGCTCTCACCAAGGGCTGGAGTTGAGTTCCCAGGACCATGCCAGGCAGCTCACGGCTGCTGCAAAGCCAGTCCTTTATTGGATCTGCTGTCTTTACACCATGAAGCAGACCCAGTGAGGGGCTTCATCTACTTTAGGCCATTGTGCGCAAAAATCGCTGTTCCATTGACATATGAGGGGCCCGGGGATTCCTCCCTTTTCCAGGACTGTAACTGGACCCCTGATGTTTCCGCCACGGCTCACAGCTGTAGCCTTCAGGGCTCCTAGGCGTCTTGATAGACCTTATGCCAAGATTCTAAAACAAACAAACAAACAAACAACAACAACAACAACAACAACTTTGGAAAGACTTTTCCCCTTGATCTCGCATAAGTCCATGAGTTACAGAATGTTTCATTCCAGTGGGAACTGGTCAAGATTTTAAATTCAAAAAAAGCTTCCAAATGGCCTTGCAGAGCAAATCTGTCTCAGGATAAGACAGAGAGAGTGGGAGAGGGGGAGCCAAGCCAAAGGCAAACACCTTCATATGTCAGCCCAGCAACTTTAGTTCAGGATACAATGAATCTGCCCTCATCTCGCTTCTCCTTCATTTTTAAAATTTATTTTATTTTAAAATTTATTTTAAAATTTATTTTATTTTAAATATATATATATATATATATATATATATATATATATATATATATTTGTATCTGCATGGGAGTGCAGATGGCTGCAAAACCCAGAAGAGGGTTTTTATACCATCCAGGATCCCGTTCCAGGGAATGGTGCCACCCACCGTAGACAGAGCTTCCCGGTTTAATTCATCTACCCAAAATAATCCCGCAGTCATGCCTAGCTCCCAGATGATGCTAGCTCTCTTGGAGTTGGCCATGGCACACCTTCACATCACCATCTAGGTAGACATCACAGCCTGGACAAATTGACCCCAGATTAGCTGTCACGTGGCTCTGCTGAAACTTCGGGATAAACGTGGCTTAGGTAAAGGGAAGAATGACCTGAGTGTTGAACCAGCTAGAGCTGGTTCATCACTCAGGTACCAGTCTCTTACATCCAGGAGAACCTATAATGCGTGTTCAGAGGAGACAGAAACCATGCCAGTTTTGAGAGATCAGGTTGAATTTTTTTGTCCCAACCTTTGGCTGCTTCTGACCACCTGGGAAGCACATGGAGGACAAGGAACAAGAGTGAAGTTTATCTGAACTCAGGACATGAATGAAAGACTTCTACAATCATCTTTTATTAAAAGGCTTTTTATTATTTGTGTTCCCAGTGTTCCCAGAAGAGGGTGCTGGGTCTCCCGGAGTAAGAGGAACAGACAGTTGTGGCCCACCCCATGTGGGTGCTCAGAGCCAAACCTGGGTCCTCTGGAGAAGCAGTATGTGCCCTCAACTGCTGAGCCATCTCTGCAGCCCTCTTCACGGACATCCCGCAGAATAACTGCTGTCCTAAAACCAGTGCAGATGTACAGGAAGGCAGGTCTCCCGCCTGCTGCTGGGGGAAGGCAGGTCTCCCGCCTGCTGCTGGGGGCTGTGAAGCTGTAGAGCCCTTGTCTGGATTCTACAGTGGCTCTGACAATCACAAGTCACCAAGCCCCTCAATGGCCTCACTGGCAGAAAGAGACCCCGTGTGGTGGCTTGAGTGCAGCATTGAGAGGTAATTAGATCATAGGTGGTCACACTGCTAACCCCTAATCAATAGGCTAATCCATCAATGGGCTCACAATTTCAGCATTATTGGAAAGTAGGAGGTGGCTCTTATCAGAGAGAGTGGGTCACAGGGTCAGGCCTTGGAGGGGATCATCTTGTCCCCGCACCCTTCCCATCTGCCTCTTCCTCCTAGATGCCATGATGGGAAGAGTTTTGCCTCACCATGTCTTCCACGCCATGATGCCCTCCCTCCCCTGAAGCCAAGAGCCAGGGTCAACCTTAAGTTGGCACCTCTCAAACTGTGAGCTGAAATAAACCTATCCTTCCTCTGTTTATCTTGTATTTCCCCACAGCAGCAGAAATCCAGCGCACCCTGATCTTAGTTGTTGCTATGTAACCATGATGTCCAAACAGCATCTTAATACAGCATGGATTTATCACTGGGTGCTTTGGGGGACATTCTAGTGTAGACTGTGGTAGATAACATGTTATCCATTTTAACCATCCAGGATGAGTTGACAATATGACAGTATGCAGGAAGACTGTCCTGGTTCCTCAATACACGTGAGAAAGTACTTAGGGATGAAATGTCAGACTGCTCACCTCATTGGTGTGGGACAAAGGTCTGTATTCTGTCAATTATATTTTAAATAAATGCTGATTGGCCAGTAGCCAGGCAAAAAGTATAGGTGGGACAACCAGACAGGAAGTAGAGGTGGGTCAATAAAAACAGAAAAATTCTGGAAAGAAGAAAGTCCTAGTCTACAGTCGTGACCCAGCCACAGAGCAAGCAAGATGTGACTGCCTCACCAAAAAAGGTACCAAGCCACGTGGCTAACATAGACAAGAATAATGGGCTAATATAAGTTATAAGAGTTAATAAAAAGCCTGAGCTAACAGGCCAATCAGTTTATATTTAATGTAGACCTCTGTGTGTTTATTTGAGAATAAATGACTGCAAAAATTGGGCAGGAGAAAAACCTCAGACAACACCTCACAGGCTGCTCTCAAATGGTTTCAGAAAGTAGCTGCTCAACAGTACATGGATAAGCAAAACACTGCTTATTCAAGAATGTGGATGCAATGGAAGCTACTGGCTGACTCCACGTGGATGAATCTCAGAGAAATGGCACTGAGTGAAGCAGCCCCATAAAATTATTCACACAAGGGCTGGACGGTAGTGGCGCACACCTTTAGTCCCAGCACCCAGGAGTCAGAGGCAGGCGAAGGTCTGAGTCTTTGAGGCCAGCCTGGTCTACACAGTGAGTTCCAGGTCAGCCAGGGCTACACAGGGAAACTATCTCAAAAAAACAAAACAAAGAAAATTCACACTGTAATTTCCCACTGCCTGTCTGAGCTAGCGAACCATCCCAAAACTTAGCCATTAGAGCAAAAGCAGCCATTTTATCCTATGTGGTTTATCCTGTGAACCACCTGGGTTCTAAGAGCCACTGCCATAACCCAAAAAGCCATGGAGCAAAACTCTCATTGACAGCCGCCACCTCAAGGTGTCCAGGGTATGGACACTGATCGATTACACTGATTCAGACTCGGAGATGTCAGGGTGCTGTGGAATTCCCCTACTTCATAAATCCCACCTTCTTAGAATGAAAAGAAAAAAAAAAAAGACTTGTTCCCCACCCCACTTTTCTGAAGTCAGGGAACCAATGCAGGAACTGAGTCCTGTCCATCAGACTACGCCCCTGACACTTCAACTCAAAAGAGCAGCGTAAGGAAGCGAGAGCCATGTGTTAGTCACCTCGCTGGCAAAGGACAGTGGGAAGGAGAAGCAGCGGCTGGCTTTGGGGAAGCGGAAGTAACAGGGGAGTTCCTGGGGCAGAAGTGGCCGAGCAGGTGGGTTGGGTGTCTCCACACTGAAGTCAGTTCCTCTCCACAGGACAAACAGCAATGGGGGAGGGGAAGGGGAGAGGGATAGGAATGCCAGCTACTGGATCGTATGTGATTCAGAATGTCCCCTTTACCTAAACAAGAGGAGGCTCCCATACATTGCTCCACATTTCCTGCTGAAAAGCCAACTCCAGCCAGGTCTGGGCGTACACACCTGTAAGCCAGCGCTCAGGGGCAGAGGCAGGACAAGTAGAAGTGTGAGGCCAGCCTGGGCTACATGGAGAGATCTTGTCCCAAATAAACAGAGATGGACCATAAAGAGGAGGTGGAAGAAGAGGAGAAAAGGGAAAGACAGGAGGGAGGGAGCAAGGAAGAATGGAGAGTGGAGGAGGACAAGACGGGGCTGGAGAGATGCTCCAATAGTTAAGAGAGCACATTGCTCTTATAGAGGACCAGAGTTCGGTCCCCAGCCACCTATAGCTCCAGCTCTAGGGGATCTGATGCCCTCTTCTGACCTCTGTGGTCACTGCATCCTCATGCACATACACAGTCACACATATGCAAATAAAAATAAAATTGAGTCTCTAAGAATATATTTCTCAAAGTGTTTCAGTTCAGCTTCATACACTGTGGGAGTCTGGGTGAGAATGGCCCCCATAGGCTCATGTATTTGAATGGTTTGTCTCCGGTTGGAGGAACTGTTTGGGAAGGACTGAGAGGTGTGGCCTTGGAGGGGTGTGTCACTGGGGGTGGGCTTTTCCAGTTAGCTCTCCCTGCCCCACCTCTGCCTCCGGTTTATGAATCAGATGTGAGCTCTCAGCTACTGCTCCAGCACCATGCCTGCCTGCCTGCTGCCATGATTCCTACCAGAACTCACCCTCTGAAACCGTAAGCCTCCAAAACACTCTTCTGTAAGTTGCATTGGTCATGGTGCTTTGCCACAACAATTGAAAAATAATTAAGGGAGCTGGAGAGATGGCTCAGAGGTTGGGAGCGCTGACTGCTCTTCCAGAGGTCCTGAGTTCAATTCCCAGCAACCACATAGTGTCTCACGGCCATCTATGATGAGATCGGGTGCCCTCTTCTGGAATGCAAGCATACATGGAAGGAATGTTGTATACATAATAAATAAATAAATCTTAAAAAAAATAATTAAGATGTGTGTTCATTGTTTCTTTTATCTAGCTTGTTTTAAGATTCAGACAAAGTGAGACATGGTGGCACACACCTGTAATCTTAGCATCTGAGAGGGTAAAGCGGGGAGATTTTGAGTTCAAGACTAGCCTGGGTGTCAGGCATGGTGGCATACACATTTAATCCCAGCACTCAGGAGGCAGGTGGATCTCCATGAGTTCAAGGTCTGCCTGATCTACAAAACAAGTTCCCGAACAGCCAGGACTTCAGAGAGTGACCATGTTTCCAAAACAAAAGCAAAAAAAAAAAAGCCAGCCTGGGCTACAAAAATCTAACAAAATAAAACAATGATAAGAATTTTAGGGGCTGGAGAGATGGCTCAGTGGTTAAGAGCATTGCCTGCTCTTCCAAAGGTCCTGAGTTCAATTCCCAGCAACCACATGGTGGCTCACAACCATCTGTAATGAGGTGCCTTCTTCTGGCCTGCAGAATATTGTATACATAATAAATAAATATTAAAAAAAAGAATTTTAAGGACTTTTAAATTTTATACGTTTATTTTGCCTGGATGTATGTACACCGAGTGTGTGTGTGTGTGTGTGTGTGTGTGTGTGTGTGTACGCACATGTGCGCATGGTGTCTGGTGCTCACAGAGGCCAGAAGAGGGTTCAAATCCCTGGACGTGGAGTTACAGACAGTTGTGAGGAGCTGTGTAGATATTGGGGACCAAACCTGGGTCCTCTGCAGAAGCAGTCACCTCTCCAGCCCCTCTGGAGAATTTTTAAGTCCTCTTAGAGCCCGGCAGGTGGCAATGTCCCTTAGCTGGGTAAATCTCTTCAAGCAATTCTATTCTCTATAAATATCAAGGGTGAAGAACACCTGGTGGGCTCAACTCCACGGAGCCTGAAAAGTGTCCTTCTCTGTCATGTCTCTCAAAGGTCCCGTTTTTACCGGGTGACCCACAGCAGAAGCCTTCGGGTGCGAAGAAAGCAGAGAGTGTCCGTCTGTGACCAGAGCAGAGGAGCCGCCCACGTGCGACTTTTTGCCAAGACCTGCCTGGCGTCTCTCTGAAGTCAGACTGCATCTTAGACAGTGATGTCAGCTTCCACCGTCTTCTGTTCAGCTCATGGAGCATACATTTGAATTTCTACTAACCAACAGGCTTTTAAAAAACAAATCAGGGCTTCTTTGTACAGCCCTGACTATTCTGGAACTTACTCTGTAGACCAGGCTGGCCTCAAACTCAGAGATTCACCTGCCTCTGCCTCCCAAGTACTGGGTTAAAGGTGTGCACCACCAGAGTCAGGCAACAGGGCTTTTTAAATCCAGAAATTAAGTCTTCCTAAAAATGGGCTTATTGACAATCGAATACAAAATAGGAGCAAGAGTAGAGACTAAATCATCCTGAAAACATATGCAGTCACAAAAACATCAGTAGTGTTCTCCCAGAGAAGCATTATCAAGTCCTAGTCTGATTTCTGTTGCTATGATAAATATCATAATCAAAAGCTAGTCGGGGAGGAAAGGGCCGATACGGCTTACACACCCGTTCACAGTTCACAACTGATCAGTGCGGGAAGGCAGGGCAGGAACTGAAGCCGAGACTGTGGGGGAGCGTTTCTCGTGACCCACGGCTCAGTTCGCCTTTCCACACAACCCAGGCCCGCCCACCCAGGGGTGGCCCCGCCCACCGTGGGCTGCTCCCTGCCTCAGCAATCAAGGAAATGTCCCACAGGCCAATCTGATGGAGCGGGTTCTCAAATGAGGCTTTTATTCCCAGATGATCCTAGCTTTGTCAAGTTAGCCAAAAAACTAACCTACACACCAAGCAAGACTTGGACTCCTGTTTTCATCTTTTGTTTTTCAGTTTCCCCCCACACACACACTGTAAATTTGATACTAGGATTGCTCTTTTAATGAGCACCAAGAATGTTAAGTACCTAATTGCGTCTGAGCCATGGAAGAGTGTGTCTCTGGCGCCACCTAGTGGAAAAATGGGTATTGGCTGCCTGGATGAGAAAATGTACAGGTTTGGGAGTGTGAAGAGATGACTTGATGCTTTTATTCTGAATGCAAGGTATGAAGCTGAAAAGAGCAACGACTAGAGGAACTTTCCAAGGAAATTTGTCTCTTTTCTAAGTGTGCAGGATGTGAACATTAGCCATTGTTAGACCTTTTGCATCTTATAGCAAAGGGAGGAGACTATCCCAGACATCGGTCATCAGAAGGGCTATGAAAATGTGGTATGTCTATACATACATACATACAATGCATACCATATTGATATAGACATGGGTATAAATACTTGATAAAACATTGAAGGTATGTTATTTATATTAAATACAATGTGGAATATATTGCATGGTACAGATTGCAGATAGTGTTGTGTGCTTATAAGGTATGCATTTTATACATTAGATGCATATCTGAGCTCGTGTTCATAAACCTGTATTTTCCATTACATAAGAGTGGGGTTAATTGATGTCGGTTATCTGGGCTATCTGGAGGTGCATTTGTGAATATAAAGAGAAAAAAAAAAAAGAAAAAGGTCCTGTGAACTGCAATACATTGAGGAGAGCTCTGGAAACCTGAAGCTCATGCATAGTCTCAGACAGTGTTCAGTGCACTGTGTATAGCAGTTTCCTCTAAGATCAAAACTGCCCATCTTGGAGAGGATCTAATTAATAAATAGACTTTTTGAGCAGATATAAAACAAGAGGGGGTTCTATGATAATATTCAGCCCTTTCTCAGGGTTGCCTAAGAGCATCAGAAAATACAGATATTTACATTACAATTTATAGCTAACAAAATTACAACTATGAAATGGCAACAAAAATAACTTCTGGTTGTGGGTCACCACATCATGTGGAATTGTATTGAAGGGTCGCAGCATTAGGAAGGTTGCAAACCATTAATCCAAGGGCTGATGAATCAGTCTATCCTACAGGGAAGTTCACTAACCTCAGGAAGTAATCAATTCAGGAAGCCCCTGAGACTGACCAGACTTAACTGCAGCCCTTTAAGTGAGACTGACTGAGAGATGCTCTCAGACACGCGGAGATGCCGAGAAGTCCAGATGAACAGGACCATCTCCAGCAAGTCTTCCAGCCTCCGCGCTTCCAGCGATCCTGCACTGCATCCATGTTGTGATGAACTCCGGTGACACAGCTGTCTGAGTTTTCTCGGATCCTGTACGGAACCCTCACCCGTATGTGTGCTTGCTATTCCAACTAAACCTGTTTCAATAAAAATAAAAAAGAAAGAAAGAAAACGTGGTATGTATACAAGATGGAATATTATTTAGCTGTAAGACAATGACCACATTTTCAGGAAAATACATGGTTCTGGAAAGTATATTAAGCAATGTTACCCAAATCCAAAGGAAAAAAATCGTTTTCATCATATGCAGATTCTCACCAATAACATGTGTGTGCATGTGTGCGAACAGATATAAGTGTAGTCACCATACAAGGAAGAGCAAGAAGGGTGACATTAGCCAATGAGGAAAGGCGGAATTCCAACACGGAGTCATGAAAGAGAATAGAAGGGTATTTTTCCCCTGGTTTCAACTGTCGTGTGTGTGTGTGTGTGTGTGTGTGTGTGCGCGCGCGCATTGGATAAATGCATAAAACTAGCTTTGGCTTTAGTAGATTTTGTGGTAGATAATTGCATAAGAATACACTTTATAGTGAAAGTGTGAACCCTGGGCAAAGCCCTGTGGTTTGCAATCAGCATAGCCATTCTAACTGTATGGACGCTCGTTTGGCTTCAGCTGTTCTAATTATGTAGATGCTCACTGAGACGGATATCTTGGGAGTGGGCAAGTGTTTGAGTGGCTTCCTTAACCCAGCTGTGTTATCTTCTTAGTTGTGAGTTAATTAGAATAAAATATTTTTTTTGGTTTTTTTTTAACTGGCCAATTCCAAGGACCGTTTCTATTTTTTTTTTAGATTTATTTATTTATTATGAATACAATATTCTGTCAGTGTGTATGCCTGCAGGCCAGAAGAGGGCACCAGATCTCATTACAGATGGTTGTGAGCCACCATGTGGTTGCTGGAAATTGAACTCAGGACCTCTGGAAGAGCAGTCAGTGCTCTTAACCTCTGAGCCTTCTCTCCAGCCCCTTTTTTTTTTTGTTTTTTTGAGACAAGATTTCTCTCTGTAGCTTTGGAGCCTGTCCTGGAACTCATTCTGTAGACCAGGCTGACCTCAAACTCACAGAGATCACCCTGCCTCTGTATCCTGAGTGTTGACATTAAAGGCGTGCGCCACCACCCAGCTGATTCTATTTCTTTTTTTAAAAAAAAATGAGAGAAAATTTTGCTATCTCAAATTCTAGATTTCAGGAACACTAACTTCATTTGCCCCCATGACAGGAAGGCGGTTACATAAATGTTTTATAGTCACAGAACCAAAGGAAGTCGTAAAACAAGCTGTAGTAGGGACATCAGGGCAAGCAGTTTGCAGTGAAGAAGTCTCTGCTGTGGATTTCAGGTTCTATCCTACTTGGGGTTGGTGGAGGCCCACAGTTTGCTAAATTAATATATACCAAAGATTTTCTTCCTAATGGACGGACAGGTGGCCATCAGCTTAAACTGACTTGACACGCTCTTGTTAACCTGGGAAGAGATTCTCAACAAAGCATTCCACACTGGATTGCCTGTGGGCATGTTTGTGGGGATTGTCTTATGAGTTAACCAATGTGGGAAGACACAGCCCACTGTGGGCAGCATCATTCCCTAGGCGGGCGTCCTGAAGTGTGTAAGAGCAGAGAGGAGCTGAGTGTAAGCAGGGGAGTAAGCATACACTCGTTTCTGTCTGCTCTTGGCGACAGGTGTGAAGTGCCCGGCTGTTTCCATGGCTGCCTTGATGTCCCCACAGTGACGGATGACACCTGGAGGGAGTAAGCCCTCCCTCCCGGGCTGCTTTTTGTCAGTGTGTTTCCTCACTGCACCAGAAATTACAGTAGGACAGGATGTCTGTCACATCAGCTACAGAGATGGACTCCATACGGTTGTTAGGATAACAGCCAGGTAGGTTTGACTCTGGATTCGCTCCACAGCTCTCCACAATGAGGAAGTTCCAATCAGTCAACCAACCTTACAGAATCGTCAACATGGTAACAGGGGGAGGGAGAGTATTCAAATAGCATTGTGTCGTGTCCACTGACACCTGCAGAGGTGCCAGATCTACAGCCCAGAAACAGCACCCCACAAAGGGAGAATTTAAATTTTCATTTAAAAATCATTAACACATTGTAGCCTGTAGGTGTCAGCAAAGACTGATCAGGAAATGCGGCTGGCCGGAGCAGAGTGGTTTTCAGGGATCTGCCTTGTGACTCTTTCCCCTCTGCGAGCCCTGTGTTCTCTAACTCTCTCCTTCTCCCTCCCTTCCTCCCTCTCTACTCTCTCTCTCTTATCATAAGCCCCCAACTAAATGCAACCCTGGATATTCCTTGTTGACTTTTGTTCACATCACTAACCAATTCAAGGAGTCTGGGTTCAGATCTCACTGCGGGGACCACACAAACACAAGCCTGCGAGGGGATGTTAGAATTCCTGCTTCCATGCATCTGGCCACAATGCCAGAAAGGCGCATCTTGACAGTCTGAAAAAGATGAAGTTGAACAGGCCAAAGAGCAGTCTTGGAGGGCAGGGGTGAGGATATGGCCAGTTGGTGAATTGCAAGGGGGTGAAGATGTGGCCAGTCGGTGCGCTGTTTTCCTGGTGGGCAGAAAGCTCTGGGTTTGATCTCCAGATGTAGTGGGGGATCAGGAGCTCAGAGTCATCCTTGCTTCCTGGCTTCATCAAGGCTACCCTGGGCTATATGATTCCAGGAGGTGAGAGGCAAGGTAGCTAAGGGGTTAAGGGTCTCCCTATGTAGCTCTAGCTGTCCTGGAACTCATTCTGTACATGGGGCTGGCCTCAAACTCACGGAGATCCTCCTGCCTCTGCCTCCCGAGTGCACCACCACTCCCAGCTTTAGGTTACAGTCTTTCATAGCCACCTCTACGATCTGTATTTTTGTGTAACAACCTCTGCTTGTTAACACGGCCCCGCTGAAACAGTTTCTGAGTGTATTTATGTTAACATACGCATTCTATGGCTTGTGAGTGGAAGCCAGGGGACAGCTTGTGGAGTTGCTTCCCTTCTTCCACCCTGAGGGTCCTGGGGATGGAACTTGGGTCATCAGCCTTGGGGTCAAATGCCTTTGCCTACTCAGCCGTCTTTCTGGCCTCAGGAACTGTTTTGCAAAAGTGTATTTTGTCCTTGTACAGACACCCCAAGGAAGGTCTCTTTGGATCTACTGTTGGCATTTGGCCAGTTTTGGTGAGCCCACCAGGATTGTTTCTGTCATTGGAGGGTGGTTGTTTTGGTACAACTTGGATTTGAAAAGTCGACCCAGAATTTTAGGGCTCAATAGTCAATAGAGCTTAAGTTACTCCAAGGAGACAGACGTCTGTTGTGCCCTAGAGTTTCGGAGCTTTTAGTTCCTCTGGCAGAGTGTACGGTCCCTTAATGTCATTGTTATCAACAGGAACAAAGTGATCCAATTGACTGGACGTGGTTAATAACTCTTCTTAGTAGGAATTATTGGGTTTGGTTCTAGGAGTTTAGGTCAAGTTACCCTCTCTGGGGACTCCCTTAGGTAGCTTTAAAATAGGGCTCTGTCCAGCCAAAATCTGGAAATGCTTTAAGCCAAATTATTGTAGACAATAAGAGAGGTCTTTGGGGACGTAGTGAGAATTTGAATATTCTCAAGTGTGAAGACTTGCTTTGAATAAAGTAGGAGGTTTGGGTCAGCAACAATCACAACAAAACTGTGGTTAGCACAGGACGTAGCCCACATGCCTCAAGATCAGCTTCCTTACCACATAAGAAAATATACCACGGGGGATGCTTAGTTTTTAAAAGCTTTTTAACATTAAAAAATTTTAGGATCTATTTGAGTCAGGTGTGGTGACTCACACCTTTAATCCCTGCCCTGGGAAGCAGAGGCAGGTGGATCTTGGAGTTTGAGGCCGGCCTGATCTACACAGCAGCAGTGTTTCCCCACCCAAACATTTTCCCCTTGGTTGAATCTCTCTGTTCGCGCAGCCCTTGCTAGAGGGTAGGATTCATGTTTCACTGCTTGTGGGAAGTAGCTTCCTGGGGGCTCACACAGAGGTGAGCCTCTCACTCCTTCTTAGATTTACCCTATCCGTTCACAGGAAAGGGCTCGAGATGCTGGGCTATGGCGCCTCAAGTGTCTTCACAGCTGTGCCGAATGCAGTTCCTTCTAACCGAGCACCGAGCTAATATGGTAGAGAACCTTGTTGCCTCTGTGACGAGGTGCTTAGAGAATTCCTAAGCTGAACGGAGGTATGGCTGGCTACAACAGGAAAGGGAAGTCGCAGGACCTGCAGAACTAGATGCTTGGTGATGGCAGGAGAAGGGGGCTTGTGTTAGCCAACAAACATTCTGAGAACAAAAGAGAACACCCAGAAATCCAGCTCTGAATAAAGCAATGAGCCACTGACCAAGTCAAAGGGAGGTCCGGGCTCCAGAAGGAATTCACCAACATCCACCTGAAGAGACGTCACATGGCCCAGCTCATGCCTGTTGCCAACTTCTCCAGTGAGGCAGGGTCTCACTAAAACAAAATTAAAAACGGGGGATCATAGCACTGGGGTAAAGAGGCAGGAGGATGGGGAATTCTAGGTCATCCTTGGCTACGATAGCAGTTCAAGGTCAGCCTGGGGTACATGATCCCCTGTCTCAGAAAAATAGAAGGGGACCAGAGAGATGACTCAGTGGCTAAGAGCACTAGCTACTCTTCCAGAAGGCCCAGGTCCAGTTCCCAACACCCAGATGGCAATACACAACCATCTAAAACTCCAGTTCCAGGGGATCCAGTGCCCTCTCTGGCCTCCAGTGGGCACCAGGCACACACACACACACACACACAAAATAGAATATAAAAAGCCCTGGTTTGTAGCTCAGTGTCTATGGTGGTCTGAATGAGAATGTCCCCCACCAGTTTGGGTGTTTAAACACTTGGTCACCAGTAGATGGTGCTGTTTTGTGATGTGGGATTCCCCTCTGTATGCTGTGAATATGTTTGATTACCATTGATTAATAAAGAAGCTGCCTTGGCCTATGGCAGGGTAGAAATAGCCGGATAGAGAGATAGAGAGAGAGAGAGAGAGAGAGAGAGAGAGAGAGAGAGAGAGAGAGGCAGATTCAAAGCAATACCATGTAGCTACCAAAAGAGACAGGCACTGGGACTTTACCAGTAGGCTACAGCCTCGTGGTAATATACAGATTAATAGAAATGGGTTAATTTAAGATGTAAGAATTACTTAACAAGGAGTCTGAGCTAATAGGCCAAGCAGTGTTATAATTAATATTGTTTCTGTGTGGTTATTCAGCTCTGGGAGGCTGGGAACAAAAGAACAGTCTCCAGTTACAGTTTTGGGAGGATATAGAACCTTTGAAAGGTGGAGCCTTGATGGAGGAAGCCTGTTGCTGGGATGGGTTTTGAGGCCTTATAACTCTGTCCCACTTCCTGCTTGCGCTTTCTGCTTCCTGTTTGTGGATGAAAAGTAACCAGCCAGCTCCATGCTCAGCCAGCGTGCTGTACCTCCCCCGTCAATGGACTCTCGAGCCAAAACAAGCTCTTCCTTCTCTAAGTTGCTTTTGGTCATGGTGTTTGTCACAGCAGCCAAGGATGACTGGTACAGTGTGGAGCATTTACCTGGCATGTAGAGACCACTGAGTCTGAGCCCCAGTGTGAAGAAATGGAAGGGAAGGAGGAAGAGAGGGAGAAAGGGGGGGAGAGAAAAAGGGAGGGAGAGAGGGAGGGAGGGAGAGAAAAAGGGAGGGAGAGAGGGAGGGAGGGAGGGAAGAAGGAAGGACCTTAAATGTTAGCACAATGGAATTGCATAACTTAAAGCTTATTAATAAAACCTCCGTAAACCGTAAGCTGATGGACTCCTGCAGACTGGAACCTGCCCCAGAGACAGCAAAGGTTGCTGAAATGCAGGACTCCAGACTGAAGAGCAGCCAGCTAGGGAGAAGGAAAGAAATGAGGGACTGGAGCCATGGCCCAGAGGTGGAATGCTTGCTGTCCCAGCACTCCTGTAACCAGCCAGGCATTCGATGCAGGCCTCGGGGCAGGGGCAGAGTTGCTAGGGCCTGCTGGTGTTCAGCTGAGTCCCCAAAAGTGACCTGCAGGGAGACCCTACCTCAAAAGGAGTACATAGAGAGTGGTAGAGAACACCAGACACTCCTCTGGCTTCTGCGGTGCCCACGTGTGTACACACAGAGTCTCATACACCACACACAGACACACACACACACAGTGGCAAGCACACACACATACACAGTGACATACACACTCATACACAAAGACACAGACACATACACACACACACACACACACACAAGTCTTTATTGACAGGCTAGAGAGATGTCCAGCAGTTTAAAACACACAGATATACATTCACACATAGACACACACATACACACAGACATACACACACATACACAGTGACATGCACACACATAGACACACAGACACACACACAGAGCGACATACACACACACACACACACACACACACACACAAAATCTTTATTGAGGAGCTAGAGAGATGGTCCAGCAGTTAAAAACACCCACAATCAGTTCCTAGCACCCAGTTCCATGGATTCTATGCCCTCCTTGCCATTGAGGGCGCCACACATACGTAGCATGGCGGCTCTTGCAGAGGACCTGAGTTCAATTCCCAGCACTCATACTGGGGCTCACAAACTCCTGGAACCCCAGCTCCAGGGGATCCAACACCTTCTGCTTTCCATGGCCATGTGGTACACATGCGCACATGCAGACAAGGCAGAATTCGAACCTGGTTAAAGTGTAATAAGATGTGTGTGTGGTGTAGAGGTCAAATCAGCCCGTCCAAGATTTCTTGCTTTTGTTACAATTTTTCTACAAGTCTGAAGTTCAAGATGAAAAGTTCAAAATATCATTATCTTTTCTTTTTGGGTGGGGGGAGGTAGTGACCGTCTTTTTTCATATTTTTTTATTGATATTTATTGAGCTCTACATTTTTCTCTGCTCCCCTCCCTGCCTCTCCCCTCCCCCCTTCAATCCTCCTCCAAGGTCCCAATGCTCCCATTTTACTCAGGAGATCTTGTCTTTTTCTACTTTCTACTTCCCATGTAGATTAGATCTATGTAAGTCTCTCTTAGTGTCCACATTGTTGTCTAAGTTCTCTGGGATTGTGGTTTGTAGGCTGGCTTTCTTTGCTTTATGTTTAAAAACCAACTATGAGTGAGTACATGTGATTATTGTCTTTCTGTGTCTGGGTTACTTCACTCAAAATGATGTTTTCTAGCTCCATCCATTTTCCTGCAAAATTCAAGATGTTGTCATTTTTTCTGCTGTGTACTACTCCATTGTGTAAATGTACCACATTTTCCTTATCCATTCTTCAGTCGAGGTTGCTTCCAGGTTCCAGCTATGACAAACAAAGCTGCTATGAACATAGTTGAGCACATGTCCTTGTGGCACAATTGAGCATCCTTTGGATATATACCCAAAAATGGTATTACTGGGTCTTGAGGAAGGTTGTTTTCTAATTTTCTGAGAAATCGCCACACTGACATTCAAAGGGGCTGTACCAGCATGCATTCCCACCAGCAATGCAGAAGTGTTCCCTTTTCCCCACAACCTCTCCAGCATAAGTTGTCATCAATGTTTCTGATCTTGGCCATTCTTACAGGTGTAAGATGGAATCTCAGTTGTTTTGATTTGCATTTCTCTGATGACTAAGGGTGTTGAACATTTCCTTAAGTGTCTTTCAGCCATTTTAGATTCCTCTGTTGAAAGTTCTGTGTTTAGGTCTGTACTCCATTTTTTTATTGGATTATGTGATCTTTTGGTGTCCAATTTCTTGAGTTCTTTGTATATTTTGAAGATCAGACCTCTGTCTGATGTGGGGTTAGTGAAGATCTTTTCCCATTCTACAGAATGGCTGTCATTTTGTCTTGTTGACCATATCCTTTGCTTTACAGAAGCTTTTCAGTTTCAGGAGGTCTCGTTTATTAATTATTTCTCTCAGTGTCTGTGCTGCTGAGGTTATATTTAGGAAGCAGTCTCCTGTGCCAATGCGTTCAGGTGTAGTTCCCACTTTCTCTTCTGTGAGGTTCAGTGTCGCTGACTTTATGTAGAGGTCTTTGATCCATTTGGACTTGAGTTTTGTGCATGGTGATAGATATGGGTCTATTTTCATTTTTCTACATGTTGATATCCAGTTATGCAAACACCACTTGTTAAATATGTTTTCTTTTTTCCATTTGATATTTTTTGATTCTTTGTCAAAAATCAGGTGTTCAGAGATGTGTGGATTGATATCTGGGTCTTCTATTCAGTTCTATTGATCCTCCTGTCTGTTCTTATGCCAATACCAGGCTGTTTTCAACACTGTAGCTCTATAGTAGAGTTTGAAGTCAGGGATTGTGATGCCTCCAGAAGTTCTTTTATTGTACAGGACTGTTTTGGCTATCCTGGGTTTTTTGCTTTTCCATATGAAGTTGAGTATCATTCTTTCAAGATCTTTGAAGAATTTTGCTGGGATTTTGATGGACATTGCATTGAATCTGTCAAAATATCATAATTTTTTTTAAAAAACACTAAAAATACTTAGAAATGAATAAAAACTGAAGCACTGGGAAATTAACATAATTTTGTTGCTGTTAAATGTTGGGCTTGTGGGGAAAAAAGACGGAAAGACATTGCAGCAGGTGTGGCGGAAACTGATCTTAGAGGGAAATGGTCACCTTTAAATATGATTAACAGGAACCAAAATAAAAAAAAAAAGAGTTGTGTGAGCTAAACACAGGTGACGAGGGACTGCACAGGCCAAAGAGGGAAGGAAATGAAAAGATAAGAATCGCAAAGCGCTGAGCTCGGAGCAGTGAGAGATCAATGCTCACAAAAACTGGAGACCACACGTAGACGTGGTGGTCCAGGAAAGAGAGTGAGGAACTGGTGCACCCCGCTCCAGTGTAAGGAATCTGCATCACAGAGACAAGCAAGGAAGCACATGAGAGCAGAACATCTGTCTGTGCTTCATAAGACGTGTATTTATACAAACCCTGAGTAAAGGCGCAGGAAACGATGAGACAATGGGCATCGGGGCCTGCAGGGGCGCTTCACAGTCTGGGGTCAAAGAGATGGCTCAGCAGTTAAGAGCACTGACTGCTCTTCCACAGGACCTGAGGCCAGCCCCTCCTCCCCCAGGACACATCGCTGCTCATGGGCCATCCTTTGTGATCCTTGCCCAGATCCACCTGAATTACTGAGCACTCTCTGCTTTCCTTGAACTCTCCATCTTTTGGTAGAGGAGAGGCCGTATCCTAATACCAGGACCCTCCTGAGAAAACCATGGCTGGAGTGGGGAGCATCCAGTGACTTTGGATGTCAGGTTTTATGCTGAGGGTTACCACCCTCTCCTCTGGGCCTCACACACATTGAAACCGTGTAGGGCAGAAGGGTCCAGCCCCACCACCACCATCACCATAATCTCCCTCCTACCCACACCTGCCATGGTAAGAGTACAGTTGTCTTCTGACCTGTTCCCTGGCTCATCAGACCCTGGTCCCCAGAGTTCCCACACAGGTGCCCACATACAACTGCCCACAGCCCATTGCTCTCCCTCCTAATCCTGTTGGGTTAAACTCCTTCCTGGCTTATCTTTTTATGCCTTAGGTTTCTCCTACTTTTGTTATTAATTTATTCATTCCTGTGTATGGGCGCTTGGACTGCATCTATGGCTGTGCACTGATCCCGGGTCCCTGGAAGAGCAGCCAGTGCTCCTACCACTGAGCCGTCTCTCCAGCCACACCTTTCTCTTTCTGGCCGGCAGCTGACTTCCCAACTCTAATTCCAAAAGCAACTCCACAGACCAACTTTCTACACCCAGCTGTGTCTCCGCTGGAAAACAGACGTCTCCAGACGGTCCCCTCTCCTCTAAAGAAGCAATCGTCCCTTCCCTATTGACACTATGGGAGGAACAAACCAAACACTGAGCAGACACTGCAGAGACCACTGCTGTGGGCTCTGGGAATGCTGGGTGCATTCGTGTCTCTTTACACAAGTGATCATAAGATCACTCACAGGTTGGCAAGGTGGATCAGTGAGTGGAGACACCCACTGCCAGGCGAACGACCTGAGATCAACCCCCAGAACCCACAGAGTGGGAGAAGAGAACCCACTCCTGCAAACTGTGCTCTGACCTCTAGATGCTTGCAGTGACAAGTGCCCTCGAATGTGCATGTCACACACACCACACTCGTACACGTGTGAGTGCACACACACACTCCTCACATACATGCCTACATGCACACACACACGGACACATGCACATATGCACACACAGTAAATAAAATGCAGTTTCAAAAGGCCTCCTATGAGCTAAGCTGTGAGCCCCTCTCTCTCCCTCACACGGTGACTCTATCTCATTACAGTTTAATTTCTTCTTACGAATTATGATTTCAAAAGCTGCCTCCAGATGTTTCATACAGGAGAGATGTCAGGGAGGTGACACTGGCTATGTCACAGGAGAGGCTCGACTTCCGCCACACTCTGCCGCCATCCCTCCTCCAAAGCCGCAAGACAAACTTGAGGAAGGCCAGTAATTCCACCAGTTTATTTCTTAGGCACAGTCACTTACAACCTACTGCCCTCTGTCACGGAGTGGGGCCTTCCAGAGGGGCGCTGACCCCCTCCTCAGATCAGCTCGCCTCAGAAAACAGCCTGGGACAGCGACTTGATTAGGAACACCTCCAAGCTAATATTTACATGGGGACGGGGAACCAAGTAGAGGAAATTATGGCGCAAGAAAGCAGGGTGTCCTGAGGATGTTGGGGGCCGTGGAGGCATCCTCAAGAATCGGAATCTCCTTCTCTGTGTGGGATTCTGTCCTCTAGTGCCGTCCTGCAGACAATAGGAACCAGAGTGAGAGAAGATGGCCAACAAAGCAGCATTTGTCCGTGTGACCCCCCACCCCGGATGCCAGAGCCCTCAGACACTGGCAGCGCCAACACCCAGCTGCCATGACAAAGACGTGACCTCCAGTTGCTCCTCACCGGTACCCTGGGGGATCAGAGAGGGAACTCAGGTTCCCTTCTTCCATTTCTAGAACCATAGCAGCTTGAGTGTGATGTCTTCATCCAACCACCCCCTTTGATAAATGGTCCTTAGTGTGAGCATCATTAACTGAACACAGCACCCCACCCCTTCTGAGGGTCAGTGAGCCCCACATCAACAGGAACGGTACCTTCTGGGTAGGTGGATCCAGGGAGAGGAATGTAGCCTAGAAGAGGAAGACACTGATTAGACCAATCCTCGTGGGTGAAAGAATCTAACTCTTCACAGCAGAGATGTGGGAATGAGAGAATTAAGCACAGAGAGACGAAGAACAGGGAGGGCTGGGAGGACTCAGGGGATCACTCACTGGAGAAGCGGGATTTCCGCCAACTGTAGAAACCAAGACAGAAGATTATGAAGCCCAGGCTCAGGGTGGTTGCAGACACCGAAACCTTCACCGTCTGGATGGGGGACAGTCCGACCGCTGGAAAGTAAAGGAGAGCCCTTAGAACTAATGTTTACAGCTTAGCCTCAAGCAAATTGGTTTTCTTCAGCCTGCACCTACAAGGGTCTCTATGTTTTGACCCTTATCCCCAGTACCCAGCCCAGAGAGTCTGATGCTTACCAACTCACTCCCAAGAAAATGGCTTTTTTTGACCACATCATCCACTTCCAGACAGCCCTGGGGAAACTGTTTACCCAGAAATACCACCCAGTTTCTGTCCCCCCCCCAGTTCTCCATAGCCTCTCCCTCCCCAGGTGGGGACTCTCAAGGCATTCTCTGTGGCTCCTCCACTCCCAGAGCACCCTCCCCAGCAGCCAGGGGTCCCTCACCCCCATGGTAGTGCTAACTCCCATCTCTTCTCTGAAGAGCTTCCTATCAGAAAGTCTCCTTTCTCTGCAGGTCTTCAAGGTCCCACGGGAAGAGTCCCCTACGTCCACATTGCCCACGTCTCCCTCCATCCCACCTTCACCATCCTGCCTGCCAGAGATGCTTCACTCTGGACTATGTTCCACCTGGATTCTTACCCCACACCAAAGGAACATGTTGCATGCCCCACAAAGGAAACTGACCCTGGGAAGCTCAAGGGCATGTGTGCCCCACTCTCCTCTGTGCTGGCTAGCTTTCTGTCAGCTTGACACAGGCTGGATTCGTCTGAGAGACGGGAACCTCAACTGAGAAAATGCCTCCACGAGATCGGGCTGCAGTTGCAAGCCTGGAAGTCATTTTCTTAGCTAGTGATTGATGGGGGAGGGCTCAGTCCACTGTGGTGGGGCCACCCCTGGACTGGTGGTCCTGGGTTCTATAAGAAAGCAAGCTGAGCAGGCCATGAGGAGCGAGCCAGTATGCAGCACCCCTCCATGGATCCTGCTTTCAGGTTGCTACCCTGTTTGAGTTCCTGTCTTCACTTCCTTTCCTCCCAACTTGCTTTTGGACGTGGTGTTTCACCACAGCCATAGTCACCCCAACCTGGACACCATCCGCTCCCAGGAACCCACTAAAACCAACAGCAGACACACACTCCCCAAAGGGGAACTGACTCCCTGACTCTCTAGCTGCCTTTCCCCTTCCTCATTTTTTATTTATTTTATGTATGAGAGCTCGATCTGCATCTACACACGTCAGAGGAGGGCACCAGATCTCATTACAGATGGTTGTGAGCCACCATGTGGGTGCTGGGAATTGAACTCAGGTCATCTGGATGAGCAGCCAGTGCTCTTAACCACTGAGCCATCTCTCCAGCCACCCCTCCTCATTTCTTCCTCTCTTCTTTTCCAACAATCTCCAAACCTGTATGCACCCCCTCATTATGTATGCACCTCCTCATTACCTTTACATACCCCCGGTCCTAGGGTTCAAACAGTGTCAGTGAGTTCTTTATCATTTAACCCTTCACATGTCCACCAAGGGTCTACAGCCATGGCTTCATCCCCTTAGGCTCAAAAGAAGCTGCCCAAAGTCAGCACAGCCCAAGGTCAGCACAGCCCAAGGTCAGCACAGCCCAAAGTCAGCACAGCCCAAGGTCAGCACAGCCCAAGGTCAGCACAGCCCAAGGTCAGCACAGCCCAAGGTCAGCACAGCCCAAGGTCAGCACAGCCCAAGGTCAGCACAGCCCAAGGTCAGCACAGCCCAAGGTCAGCACAGCCCGACGCCGAGAGAAGAGCCCTTCTTCTTCAGTCGTCACCACTTTTTCCATGCCCAGTCCTGATGGCTGGATATTAGGAAAGCTAAAACAGCCAATTCCAGAGCTTTGTTATTAAACCTACATTCTTCTGGGGAGACAATCGGCCTCTCCTCTCTCCCTCAAACTGATGAATGACATCCACGCCACAACGGATCAGCAATGGCTGACTTGTCTATCCTTTAGTCCATGGCTCTAACTCGGTCACAAACCCTTAGACTTCCCATCCCAGCATCCCTTTCTCTACCACGTACCAGGCATCTCTCCACATCTCACTCGGCCAAATACTGATGTCCCCTTCCCAACCACCAACATCCCAGTGCCCACCACTTACTCCAGTCCTGACGGACTGGCTCAGGGGTCCCTTCGTGCTGGACCACACAGGTGTAGATGTCCCCGTAGGAGGGGGTTAAGGCTAGGTAGGAAACAGTCTGGTATGTCCAGTCTCCGTTGGTCTGGGCAGTCCTCTTTCTGTTGCTGTGGGGCATGACAAGGTGTCCGTTCTTCATCCACACGATGCTCACGTCCGCAGGATAGAAGCCCCACACATAGCAGGCCAGCATCACGGGCTCCCTCGTGTTAACCGGAGCAGTCTGGGCTACTTGAACAGTCGGGGGTCCTGCATGGGAGAAACAACTGTGGTTTGAAAGTCCCATTTCATCCCTTCAAAAACTTCTACAGCCACCAAGTGAGAGAGAAAGGATGCGCTCCCACCTGGCTGGATTTCTCTTACTCTCTTGTTGCCCCTTTCTTTCCTCCTTCAAAGTCACGTTTGATCACAGTTGGCAAATGCCGCCTGGGCCATGAGCTGTCTGGACAATATCTGTGTTTATCTCGCATGGGCACATGCTTGTATGTTTTCTGAGATGGAGTCTCATATAGCCCAGGCTAGCCTCACACGCACAATGTAGCTGGGGATGGTCCTAATTCTTAGTCTCCTGCCTCCCAGCAAGTGCTGGTACCATAGGCCTGCACCACGGTGCGTGGCAATGGGATTATTGAGATCGTCACCGCCTACCAGGCTATCCCCACAAGTGACTCTCCCGCTTGCCTCTATCAGAGTATTTTTTGAGCAATGTTTTAGTGAAAATACAAGAATTTATGTTAAAATATAGACTCCCTTGGCTTCACCTAAGGTATTTTCTCCCTGTCTAGAGTGGGACCCAGGGACTTGTAGCCAAGTAATGCTGAAAAGGCGGCTCAGAAACCGTATCTTATGACACAGTTCTCTGACCTCTGGAGATCTGCAACGTTTGCTTACACAACTTAAAGCCGTTCTCAGGAGCTGTTCTCAGCGTAGAGGATTCGGGGAAGGAGAGAGCTGGCACTGGCATCCCTGGAACACCTCTAGATGTCCCCACATCTGCACCCATTCCAAACAACAAAATCTGAGCTAAAGAGCCAGGAACAAGCCAGGCTGGGGATCCAGGCCTGTAATCCCCACTAATTGGGAGGCTAATGCTGGAGAGTCACAAGTTCAAGGCCAACTTAGGGAGACCCTGACCTGGAACAAATAGGAGTAAGGAGTCTAGGACATAACCCAGTGGTAGAGCGTTTGCCAGGTACGTGCAAGACCCCAAGTTCAATCCCCGGTAGTGAAAAAAAAAAAAACTTTAACTAAAACAAATAAAAGAAGCAGGAACATTTTGGGGAAAGTCACTGGGGGTTTCTGACTCAGCCCTAACGTGCTGTGGTTCCTGCTTCTGGGACTCGTCAGTTCCTTCTCTTTACACCTCCCATCCTTCGTCTTCTGTTCTGTCTCCATCAGCCACACTGCTGCCCTCGCTGTCCGGCCTCCCACTTCCTGCACTCCAGGTCTGCACCGTTTCTCCTGCTCAGGTATCAACCCTCGATGCTCTGCACCCCCTCTGCGCCCCTCTGCACCCCTCTGCGCCCCTCTGCGACCCCTCTGCGCCCCTCTGCGCCCCTCTGCGCCCCTCTGCTCCCCTCTGCGCCCCTCTGCGCCCCTCTGCACCCCCTCTGCGACCCCTCTGCACCCCATCTGCTCCCCTCTGCTCCCCTCTGCGCCCCTCTGCACCCCCTCTGCGACCCCTCTGCGCCCCCTCTGCTCCCCTCTGCACCCGCTCTGCAACCCCTCTGCGCCCCTCTGCACCCCCTCTGCGACCCCTCTGCGCCCCCTCTGCACCCCCCCTGCGCCCCTCTGCACCCCCTCTGAACCCCTCTGTTCCCCTCTGCGCCCCCTCTGCACCCCCCTGCGCCCCTCTGCACCCCCTCTGAACCCCTCTGTTCCCCTCTGCGCCCCTCTGCACCCCCTCTGCTCACTTGTTCTGTGGGTCAGTACGCTCCAGAAGGGCTTGCTATGCTCAGCACAGTCCTGAAGTCCTTTGCCCAAGCGCTGGAGTAGCTGTTCATCTTTGTTGAGGAAATCTGAGATGAATTTAGCCAAGTTATACAGCGTCCCAAATTCACAGGGGACTATTTTTCCTTCCTCTGGATCCCAGCAGGCCAGCAGGTCTTTGTTGAAGGAAATACAGTACGTGAAGTCTTGTGGGTTCCCATCATCATCCAGCAGGCATGTGCTTTCCACATGAGCCACAAAGCCATCTGGAGGAGCCAGAAAACTTCGATCAGTGTCTGTTCCCTGTACGGCAGGATTGCAAATACCGTCTCTGCCCTTGGGTGTTGGCACAAATTTCCTAAAATCCATATAACTGTTTGAGTGGTGGGAGCAGGGAGTGGATGCATTTTCTGTCCTAACATCTGATATTTAACTTGTTTCTGGACAGAGCTCTGAATCCCTGGGAATTGGGTGACCACAGGGTCTCTTCTTCTAGGGGGGTAAATTTTGATAGAACCTTGGGGTGGGGGCCTGTCCATGGAAAGACTGAGCCATGATTAGAAGCCTGAGATTTGTATCTCCATCCTTGTGGATGGGTACTGGAGGCTGGGTTAAAAGATAAGATAATTCCTGTCTATTTGATGAAGCCTAAAAAACTCAAATTGTAGGGTTCTGACACCTTCCCAGTTGGTAAACACATCCGCATGCCGGGGGAGAGGCAGACCCCACCGCCTCAGAGGCAGAAGCTGCTGTATCTGGGGTCTGTCTGGACTTCCCCCTATGAAACCCCAACTGTGATCTCTAAAATACTCCTTGTGGGGCTGGAGATGTGGCTGAGTGGTTGAGAGTATGTGTTGTTCCTGCAGAGGACCAGGGTTCCGACTGCAGCACCCCCAGCCAGCGCCTCACTGTGACCCCAGTTCCAGGAAGTCTCAAAGCCTTCTGGGCTCCTCAGACACTACACGGATGTGGTGCACACGCAGACAAACAGGACACGCACACGTACACATAGATAAACTCTTGCAATGAGTGAACAATATTAAATTATTGGCACAGATTGTTTCTCCTCTCTGCTATCCAAGGGGCTCTAGCTCAGCCAAGCTGGGCAGAAGCTGTGGGTGATGCTGAGTTTACGGCTTGAGGTTGTGTCTGACCTGGGGAACTGTCTCGTGGGGTGGAGCCTTCAGCCGCTGGTCTGTGATAACTTCTGTTAGCGTCGGCACTGAACTGGACTATAGGATGTCTATCCGGTCCATGAGGCTAGGGGTGGGGGCACCCGCCCGTCACAGGAGGGTTGAACCCCAGCTGCAGCTGCATCAGTCTGGCCGAGATCTCCCGCCTCAGGCTGCGCCTGCTGACTACGCTGCCACTCTGGGAGCTCCGGCAGCCGCAGGAAAGGGGGAAATGGCAGCAACAGAGACATTTTTAGATCCTTTCCTCTAATTTCCAACCTGAAACTTGACTATTTTTTAAGACTTATTTATTTTGTTTTATGTATATGGGTATTTTGCCTACATGTATGACTGTGCACCACGTTTGAGCCACACCACGTGTGGCCTCTGTGCCATCAAAGGCCACAAAGGGGGCATCAGGTTCCCTGAACCTGGAGTCACAGATGGTTATGAACCACCATGTGGGTGCTGGGACTTGAACCTGGGTCCTCTGCAAGAGCAGCCAGTGCTCCTAACTGCCGAGCCACCTCTCCAGGCCTTGGAACTAAACTCAGCCCTCTTTGTTCATCTGCAGTGGTCTTAAGTTTTACAACAACACGTTTAAATGACTCGGTTGCCAGGCTTTCTTGACAACAAGAGCAAACAAAACAAACAAAATCAGAAACACAGAAAAGTCATTTTAAAGTCAATCTACTTTTCTACTAATATAATACCACACAACATGGTCACCTTCACACCATCAGAGGTATCCAGGTTGGGAATGAGCTAGAGATTCATGTGCACAAAACATTTCCTCTACACATGAGACTGGGTGACAGGGGAGAACAGCCCGAGGTCCCCGCGTGGTAAGCCTGGCGGTCCACCCCAAACACAGGCCTTCAGAGCAGCTCATTACTGACAGGGAGAAAAAGGGTCAAGCGAGAGTGGTGAGCACCGTGGTAATCCCAGCACTGAGGCAGGAGGATTGCCATGAGTTCAGTGCTAGTCTGGCTATGCCGTGTGACTCTCTCGGATGAAAGAAAGACAGAGACAGACAGACAGACAAAGGGGAAGGGGAAGGAGAGGAGAGAAGAAAACAGAGTCGAGAAAAAAAAGTCAGCCTTGCTCTATGCTGGAAATAGTCTTGACTTTTGACTGCATACAAGCCTACAGAGCACTTACTACATGCCAGGCGCCGTGCTGGGAACCAGGATGAGGCAGCACACAGTCCTAACCTACATCCCAGCAGGAGCACCCATCACACAATCTACAAAGCTGGCCCATTATTAAAATTGCTGTAAAAATACAGTCCAGTGCCAGAGGAGTTGCCACAGTGAGGAGACTGGATCGTCGGGGGCACTCAGACCTGCTAGCAAAAATGAGCGTGTTTTACCCCAAACGGGAGCAGGACGTGGGGGGTTCCAGAAGGAGACGGAGGTTCCAGGGAGGAGGGTTGGGGGAGGTGGTTCCAGAAGGGGAGGGAGGGTTCCAAGAGGGGATTCCTTACCTACTCCCACACAGCCCAGGCTGAGGCCCAGCAGCAGCGGGAGGAGTATAGCCATGTTGCCCTCTCTGAAGGTGCAGGAAGGTCAGGTCCCTGGGCGGGATCTTGCAGGGACCTCGGGGCCTCTCCTACCCCAGCCTGGACAAATGTCTCCACGCACTGAGGAAAATACGGGGCCTGTTGCTCCGGTCCCCTGTTCCTTGCTGCAGAGGTGTCCCCAAGTCACTCAGCCCACTTTAGATCCTAAATTTACGTCTACTAACTCAACCAACCTGGAACCCAAAGGGAGAGTTGTCAGATTAGCTGGGTAGGCGGGTCAGACCAATCACTGAGTGTTTCAGTCTAGCATCATCAGTTACTAGGTAAACCTCCTCGCGCCCTAGGCTTTGAGGACCGGACTGTAGGGGGTTTCCTGAGGTCCGTGGGGGCCAGTCGCTGAAGCATTCCCAGGATACGCAGGCCTGACCTGCCCACCGGATTAACTTTTTCCTCTCATGCCCTTCCAAAAGTCAGCTTCTAGACAACCTTCTTGTCTCTGAAAGGAAGGTCATCTAGGAGGTAGTGTGTAATCCCTCCTGTCACTCACAAGGACACAGGTGGCAGAGGCGGGGCTGTGGGGAAGGAAGGAGGCACAGAGTGTCAAAGCAAGACTGTGAAAGACAGAAGCATTTAACCGCAGAGAGCAGGCGCGGGTCTGGAAACCCACTCCCTCCCGGGCAGTTTATCAAGCTCCCTTTCTTCCTAGGCTATAAAAGCTGCTTTGGGAGCCAGGAAACTCTCTTCCTCTGAAGCTCTGGATGGAAAGCTGACCACGGACCCAAAGCTCAACTGTCTGCCCCACCCCCACCCTCAACCTCTCATCGTCTCTGAATGCATCCCCACCCTCCACTCCGCTCTATCTCCAGCTGGTCTCTGGATTATGAAGGTACTGGAATAGTAAGATGTGGGGCTCTTATTCTCCTGGAAAAGACAGTGTCTACAGAACACGCTTTGTGTGTATATACACATGTGCACACATGTTCCTATATGTGGGTGTTTGTGTGCTTACAGGCATGCATGCACATGTGTGTAAATAAATATGAGGGTCACAGGGAGATCCCCCACCTGGTAGGTTGTTGTTGTTGTTAAGACAGTGTCTGTCACTGGCCTGGAGCTCGCCAGGTAGGCTAGGCTAGCGGGGAAGCCCAGGGATCTACCTGCCCCCCAACCCCGCGTCTCCAGCACTGTGCCCACAGCCATGCACGAGCACAATTGGCTCTTTTATTTGTTTAAATACGGGTCGTGGGGCTGAACTCGGACACTCTCCCTGTGCAGCACTTTTCCAGCCGCATTTTCTTCCAGATCCTGGTGTACTTCTTCTGTCTTTGTTTTGGTTTTGTTTGTTTGTTTTTGTGCTAAGTGTCAGACCCAGAGCCTCACACATGCAAGGATGTATTTTAAAAGGGCATTGCCTCTTCCATCCAACTATGAGTTACCAGCTGACAGTCTCTCCTCGGGCATCTAAAGCCTAAACTGACTCCCCTGCCCTCAAAGGGCTTTGAGGCTTCGTCTTCTCATCTCACTTTCTCTTTCTTTTCCTGGTTTGGTTTTGTTTCGTTTGTTTTGTTTTGTTTTGTTTTTAAACAGAGTCTCACTGTCTGGCCTGGAATTCGCTATGTAGACCAGGCTGGCCTAAAATTCAAAGAGATCTTCCTCTCTCTCCTGAGTGCTGGGATTAAAGGTGTGGCCACCACAACTGACTCAGCTGGGTTTCTGAAACTCTTGGATTTACTAGTGAGCTAAAAAGGGGAAGAGGGACTGTGAGGGAGTCTCTGGACACCACGCTTACCTGCTGTCGCCCAAAGTCCTCGACTCTAGATGACCCATGAAGAAAAAAAAAGCATGGATCACATAGAGTCAGACCCAGTGTCATACTGAGATGCGTTAGTTGTCTGCCTCTTACAGAATCAAACCCAGTCTGGAGGTTCACAGCTCAAGTTTAGAGGCTTCAACACCTTTCCTTATACAACTCCTATGCACACACACACACACACACATACACACATACATACACATAGACCATAAATACACACACATACACACATAAACCATACACACACATACATACACACACACCATATACACACACATATATACACACATAGACCATATACACACACAGGCTCACACACATACATACACACATATGCATACATATATACACATATGCACAGACCATACACGCACAACATACATGCAAGCACACACTACAGAAAAACACATAAATGTACACACTGGTGCACACATATACACGTGTACACACACACACTTACACATATGGACACTATACACAAATATACATATACACACTCACACGCACTTGCACACACACAGACACACACACCACAAGCTATGCCCACGCACTCACTTCATCCTGGGCTGGGATGAACCAAAATAACGGAAGTTCGTGATACAGCTGTTAAGGAAAGGAGGAAGAGAGGAGCCACCGTCCACACCAACTCCTCCGCCGTCCACCCCAACCTCCCGGGCTCAGAGCTCTTTCTGCTCCGGGAGTCTCGGGCTCTCCTACCTGCTGTTTAGACAACTTCAAAACAATGTGGTTCCCAGCCACCACCTTTCCCAGAATGCCTTCCTCCCCTTGCAGGAATCAGCACTTGGCACCCTTTTCTGCGTCTCCACTTCCAGCCCTGAGAGAAGCCCCACTGTGCCTGCACCCTCATGGGCGTGGCCATGGCAGAGACTCCGTGGAGTCCCCTCCGGTGTCCAGCTCTCTGCCCCAGCAGTCAAAGGAGATGTGAAACCTCCTGAGACACCACAGGAAGCAGGAGGAGATTTCACTTCCATATTCATGTGAAAATGGGAGGGAGGTTTTCAGAGTCGGAAAACCCAGAGACCTGTGCTCAGCAAAGCGGTTCCTCGCTCCCCCTCCCCCTCTTCTGTAGCAGATGCGACTGTGATCTCCCAGTTGGTTTCAGCACCTCGGCTGCCCTGTCCTCTGTCACTTTATCATTACACAGGAACGGGACCCCCAGCCAGGGTCCCATGTGCTAGACCACACGTTGAGTCCTCAATCCCCCAGCCCCGCCCCGACACACACACACACACCCCGCGCGCAGCCTCGTTCCCACGTGCCTGCAGTGGATAACCATGGGGCTTATGTGCAACTTATTAGTATAGGGAATCATCTGCCATAGCTGGGAAATATGGGCTCTCAGCCCCACATCTTCGCACTTGAGGTCAATTAGGAAGCGGAAGAACACCTGCCATCAAGCTAGTTAGCAGGAAGGCCGGAAGAGAGGTCACCGCAGGCAAGGTGGGCAGGGCGTTCTCCGTGGAGGGGCGTGGAGGCAGACCCTGGCTAGCAGGCTGGATTCACCAGGAAGGGGGAAGCACTAGCGTCCAGTTCTGGCATCACCTAACTCCCAAGCCTGGCAGGGCCGGAGGATGCCGTTGACGGCGTGTACGAGGGGATGGGGCTGGTGGAAACAGAAGCAGGAGTTGGACATTGAGGGAAGTTACAGATGTGGCTTGAGTGTGACCTTAACCATGCGAATCTCTTCTAGGCATTTCCTAAATTCATTCTCTGTAAGCTCTCGGCTTCCTCTTCTGGACAGATGGTTTTAACTCAAGGTCCCATTTTATAACAGAAAAAAAAAAAAAATGCTGGACCAGTCAGTCACTTACCATATAAAACCAGCAGCGAGGACCAGATCACAGAGCTCTGACAGCCAGAACTAAACAACTCTGCTCAGGGAGTCAATGGCAGATTTCACTGGTGAACGGCCAACTGGAAAACTTTTGGTTTTTTTGTTCTTTATTTTATTTTATTTTATTTTTTTGAGACAGCCTCCCAGGTGCTGGGATTACAGGTGAGTGCCACGATGCCCAGGAGAAGCATTTTCTGTACCTATCCTATCCCAAGTCACTGCATAGAATAGCTTGTCTCCATTAGAAAAAAAACTGAAAATACAGTTTTAAAATTGGCAAAATAGTGTGGTGTGGTGATGGGATCCAGAAGCCTCAGCACTTGGGAGGTGGGAGCTGGGATCAGGAATCCCGGGTCATCCAAGCTACATAAGAGTCTCAAAAATCACAAAAGCTGACAAAAATGTCTAAATCTGTAACTGAAAGAGATTCTACCAGCACCCACCTCACTACCAGTGACTCCTGGGGAACAGCGGCCATCTTGCTCTAATAACCGCTCTCTGACCTCTGACCTCTGAACTGAGAATTGCAAACTTGTTGGTAAAAAGTCATGATCAGGGAACCCTGAAAAGTCTGCCCTTGAGAGTTGGAATAAAGATACAGTAGGCACGGGAGGCTTGGGGGCAGCTTCCTCGGAGCTGAGCGTGGGCTGGACTGGCGTTGGCTGAGACAGGAACAAGCTACAGTGAAGACAGGCATGACTCCACCAAGGAAGAATAAGGAAGAAATTTGCCCCCAAAATGGGATTCCTGCTGGGTAGCTTTTTCTGCTATAGGAGAAGGTGCCACGTCTAGGCAATCCCAGCACTTGGGGGAGGGGCAGGGGGACCAAGAACTCAAAGCTGTCCTCAGCTACACTGGGAGTTCGAGGTCAGGCTGGTCTACAAGGGACTTCAACTCAAAGGCAGAGAGAACGCCAGGCTGACGACAGCTCAGGATGCTTCCAGATTAAGCTAGGGTATCCTAGAGTGCTCTACAGGGGTCCACATCCCTCCAATTGAGGCACTCAGCCTCATTTGATCCAGAAACTAAGCCTGGCTGATGAGAGAGGCAAAGGGGGTGGTACCCGCCTGTAATCCCAGCAGCTGGGGGTGCAGGATGCGGGATGGTGAGGAGCAGAGGGTGGGGGTTGCTACCCCTGCTCAGCAACTTTGAGGCCAGCTGCGGTCACTCACTTGATCAATGACCATTTCCTCCAAGCCTGTCATCTGGCAGAGGAGGAACTTGAGGCTCAGAGAGGAGTTAGATAGAGTTAGATACAGCAGGTAAGAATCCGCAAGGTGCCACGTCTTTAATCCCAGCACACAGGAGGTAGAGATGGCGGATCTCTGTGAGTTCCGGGCCAGCCTGGTCTACATGATAAGTTCCAGGTTGGCCAGAGCCATACAGTGAGACCCTGTCACAGAAAATTAATAGTAGCAATAACAACAAAAATAATAATTAATAGTAATAATAAAAATCAGTTTTAAGCTTTGATTGGCAGGAAATTGCTGGATACATTAGAAGTAGAACAGAAACCAGAAAGCAGTACGGACCCGATCCACAAAGGTAAAAGGAGAACAAAAACAAAACCATCTCCAAGGGAGAAAATCAAACACTGAAGATAGAGGTGAAACGGACTGGAGAGACGGCTCGGCGGTTAAGAGATCCGGCTGCTCTTCCGGAGGAACCAGGATTGATTCCAACACCCACGCGGCGGCTTACGTCCGTGTGTAGCTCCAGAACCAGGGCTTCTGCTTCTGAGGGCACCAGACACGCGTGTGATACACGGACATACAGGCAGGCCAAACAGCCATATATACACAAGTTTTTAAAAAGTAAAGAAACTTGGAGGCAGAAGGAATTATCTGGCGTCTTTAGGTTCTGTGGCGCTGCGGACAGACAGCAACAGCGCTGTCTCCTGCCCCTTCTCCCCGTGAAGGTCTTCTTCTCAGCATTCGCCAGGAGGACTGGCAGGGCTGGCAAGTGGTTAGAGCGCTTACCCAGCATGCATGAGGGGCCGGCCGCTAAAGCTCTGGCCACACAGTATGAGGGCCAGAGTTCTGCTCCCCAGAGCCCATGGAAAGGCCAGGGAGACACGGTGGCCCACTGGTAACTCCAGCCTCAGAGGTCAGAGAGGGGCAATGCTCAGAGCAGGCTGGCTAGCAAGACCAGCCACGTCGGTGAGCTCTAGGTTTGAATGAGAGCCTCTGTCTCAGTGCGTGAGATGGAAGGTGGAAGGGGGGGCAAGGATTTCTGTATCTACCTCCCACACGGCTGTGTAACCATACACACATGTAAAAGCGTGTGTGTGTACATGTGGAAAATGGAAAGAGAAGACAGAGCATCACACACACACACACACACGCATGCACACACACAATAGTCGTTAGGGTTCTAACAGCTCTTCAGGGGACACCATTGCTATCCTTCACTGATGTGAAGAACAGAGACAGCAAGTCACTCACCCAAGAGCACACAGTGAAACGCGGACAGCCGTGCATTCCCACGGTCTTTGTCAGTACAGGCTCTGCTCTTAGAAACAACATGGTCTAGGCGAAGAGCCAAGGCCTGGGACGAACCGGATGGTTTCCCTTACACTCTGATACGGTATGAAAAATGGAGATGGCCTTGCCAATACCAAACTAACTTCATGAGTTAGGCTCAGCTGCCTCCAGAGCAACCACCACACAGCCATGGTCATGTGCCACCAACCCCCACCATCTACCTGGGAGAGTGCCCCACAGTTGCCCTGAGAGAGTTCCTAAGGGTACTGAACACATACTTGGAAAGACATGTGCTTCTCTGCCCTTGCCGGCTGCTCTGCTTCACCTCAGGATCTCAAAGAGGATGGCTGTACTGAAGTGATCAGAGCAATCAGAGAGCAGCTAGAGGCAGACCCTTCTATCCCTGAGCTGATTTCCCAGGGGGCTGAAAGTCAGACAGCTTCACTGGCAATATAGCACGGAGGGAACCAGAGGCACATGCAACTTCCTCAACCACTTTATTGGTTATTGAAGATTCTCTCTACCTTCCTCTCTTATATATTTACATAAGTTGGTGGGATTAAAAAAAAAAGCCATCATCAGCTACGCTGAGATCAGGGGACAGAAGCTGGGACAGCTGGGAAAGGGACTTTCCCACTTCCCTCCCTGATGAGCTGTGTCCAGGGTAAGGGATGCTGAACCTGAATGACAAGCCACACAAGTCGGGAGTCCAGAAGTAAATCCGACAAGTTAACCGTGTTCAGTGGGCTGGCGTGCACCTTGGCGGTAGACTGCTTTCCTAATACAGGAGGGAGAGGTCAAGCTAACGTTAAGAAATAAGGTTTATTTCTTCAAGGTGGGAAGGTATGAGGTGGTGGTGGGTGCCCTGGGCTCCTGGCTCCATCTCTTCTGGATGCAAGTCCAGGGTCAACAGAACCCTCAGCCGAGACACCTGCACACTGGCACACATCCTGAGGAAGCCCAGGGACTTCTGCTCCGATGAGAGGCCCTGCTTAGGCACAAGAACCCTGGGTATCCCTGCTGGCAAGGCCTGTGCTGTTCCAAGCTCTGGTCAGGAAGAATCAGTCTGAGGAGAGAGCAGGGTGCAGGAGCGTCACCAGGAGGACCCTCTTCCCCTGAACCCCATCATCTGACAGACACTCAGCTGAGTCCGTGTTCTCAGGCCATCCCCAAACATCTTTTCTTCTCCTTTGTATTTATTCTCTGTGTCTTTCACATCATGTATCTCCATCCGGTCATTTCCCGTCCCTTCGTATCCACCTCTGCCCTCCCAAGCGTCTTTCCTCAGGTTCTCATGTCACCTCACCCCCTACTCGAAGCTACTCCTATGGTCCCCAATAACTGTGTGTAACAGGGTCCCCATCATGCTGCACACAGGCCCCTACACCCAAGGGCCTGTGTATCACTGTATGCCCCCCCCAAAAGCAGAGGGGAATCCTGGCACACCCACACTGGCATCCTTGTGCCTGGTTCTCTCGCTCTCCCAAATGACTTACGAACTGAGCAAGGCTTCCGGGACCAGATGAAGAAGGCGATGCCCATGACGATGCCCAGCACACCGAGGCCGAAGGCCAGACCACACAGCACATTCTCCAGGAGTTCTGAAGGCAGGGGGTTCTCGGGTACTAGAGCAGAGGGAGTGAGGTCAGCCTGGAGGCCCGGCTGGGGGCCCTCTGCCCAGAGGGACTTGGGGGTGACAAGGGAGAATTGAGGCAGGGACGCTTTGGTGAGACTAAACTGAAGACGTCCCAGCGAAAGAAGCCCCTCCTATGGGCTGGAGCCTTCCCACCCAAGGGACCAGACTTCCAGGGGAAAGGGCCTCACCCCAGTGGGCAATTGGCGTGTAGCTGTCAATCTCATGTGTCACCACACAGGAGTAAAGGTCAAAGGGCTCCGGTGTGAAGTTTAAATAAGAGAAAGCCTGGAAGGTGAGCCCGTCGATGGCTGAGATGTACGTGGGGCTGGCTCCCTCCACGGGGACGAAGTGATGTTGCCAGGTCACAGTCAAGGTCGGCGGAAAGAGGTTGCTGATGAAGCAGACCAGCGTGTTGGGCTTGCCGAACTCCAGCGGCTTCAATGTGTACACCTCAGGCACAGGCAAACCTGGTGGCCGGGGGACAGGTGCAGGGAAAGAAGGGAGGCATTCAGACAGCGCCACTGTTCGGAGAGAGTTGAGACACATGGAGGGGAGGAGAGAGATGGAGCCGAGACAGATGAAGACATCTGGGGCTCTGAGAAAGGACTTCCCAGCGGCAATTGCAGCTAGGACCCTGTGGAGCCCTCTGCCTGACTTCCTGTCTGTCTGTCACCAGGCTGGCATCCGACACCATTCTCCCCTCCATCTTGCTGGCACAGGGACAAGTATGCTGACATTCGTTCAGTGGGGCCAACTGGCCTCTGTAACTTCATCAGTTCGGTGAATTTTCAGTGCCTTCGACCATCTGCTTCCCCCAGCAGACAGGGTACAGAGCGTCGCCAATGGGGAGAAGTGTTGAAGCCGCAAGCAGAAGAAAAGTCCCAGCAGAACCAGGAGGTGTGAAAGATGAGAGACGAAGGAAAGGAGATGTCTGGGGGAGCAAGACCACAGCACCTCCCGCCCCCCAACTCCACTCCTCATTCCTGACCTCTGGACACTGGGATCACTCCTTCTAACTGCGGCCCCACTTGCTGGACCAAGGCCTGGCAGAAGTTTTTATCAAATGAAATGGCAGAGGCGTCTCCCTGTTCCTGAGCCCAGGCTGCAAAGCCGGGCAGCCGGGGCACTCGGGTGTTCTGGGAGAAGTCATAGGAGAAGAGCTGGTCCTCGTCGTAGGACTCGGAGAGCCCCATGCTGGGGTTCCCATCCTGGCAGAACACGGTGTGCCGGAACGTGTGGTTTTGCAGGCCATCCCATAACACTGGAGGAGGATCTGCAATGACACGTGAGTTCAGGCACTTTCTCTTTAAGGTAGAAAACAGTAAGGTCTCTATTTGGGGGTGTCGTAGACATACGGCCTCGCCCCTCCTGTACCTGCTGCTTGGGTTCCTTCTCCCCGTGAGGCAGAGGGAGAAGAAATGAAGGACTCTTTCCCAACCTCCCTACACACAGAAAAGCAACCGTCTCTGTCTGGAAAGAGCAGAGCTGGGCACAGTGGCACACATCTGTGCTGCCAGGACTTGGGAGGTGAAGGGAGGCGCATCAGGAGTCCAAAAGCAGCCTCAGCGACATATAGTCAGCCGGTGGCATGTGAAACTATCTCAGGAAAATCACACAGACAAAAGAGAAAGCAAATGTCTGCAGAAGGAAGCAACAGAGGCGGCCACTCTGTAAGGCACCAGCCTTGAACGAACCTGAACTTCTCACCAAGCCCAGGATCCCAGCACAGTGGACACATTCATCTAATTTGGAAGCCATAGGTGTAATTTCCGCCTTGAGAGGTGTGGGGAAGGGCTGTGGCCTCCCTGTGCCATAATGACGTGGACCTAGGTTACCCCTGTCACAAGTATAAAGTAAGGCAGTCTCTGGACCTTCTCAGCCACTTCGGGCTCTCTCTCTGACAGCCTCTTCCCTGACTAAACCCTCCCAACTGTGCACTGACAGAACAGGGGGATCTGAACCCCTGGCTGCAAGCAATAACAATCTGCTTTGAAACTCCTGACAGGAATCCCCCAGACAGAAGGAATCTTTCAACCAGCACCCAGAATAACAAACACACTGTGGCGGGACCTTCCGGGTTGCGCTTACATGCTGACCCAACTGTTACTGGTAAGAAACTTAAGAGACCTGTCAAGAACGTGAGTTGACAACAGACTAGGCTAGGACCCTGACTGGAGGAGTGTTAATCACTGTGCAGACGGCTGAGACCAGGTCTTGCTATGCAGCGGAGGTTGGCCTCAGATCATCCTGTTCCCACTTTTCTAAGTGCTGGGGTTACTGTCCTGCACCACCACCCTTGGCTAGGCAATAACTCCTACTTTGTTCCAACCCCCGCTCTGTCATTTCCCCACGCTGGGAATTTGCACAGGTCTCTTAAGTCAGACGGTTCTCTTCTTGGTCTGAAATGTGGGTAGCACACAGACGGGGCGTGTGCAATACGTGGGTGGCTTCCCATCCGTGAACAGCACCCATCTCCCCTAAGTCTGTTATCGTCATCACTGCCCTCAGGACGGACGCAAATGGGAGCCAGTGGCTTACCTTCGGGCACCGCCCTGGAGTGGGGCAGCAGCCACAGAAGCTGCAGCATCTGCACCAGCCCGACTCCTGACTTCGGCTCGTGGTCCATACCTTCACACCCTGGGTAAACGGGAGGTACTACCGAGTCCCGGGCACCCGGCTCCCTTCCAGACTCACATCACGTTTCCACAAAGCATCTCCAATAGTTGCCTGTCTCGTTTCGGCTACACCAATCACAGAAGTGCAGAGTTCGACATCATCAGTCACCGAGAAGAGCCTTGGGGCCAGGCGCCTCTTGTAGACATGGCCCGCAGGGTGAAGGTTACTGAGCCGGCAAGAGCGACACTGGAGACCTCCGCCTCCTGGTGGAAGGTCTGGCTCCAGCAGGTGGTTGTCTGGAGCGTCAGAGCAGCGCCGCCTGGCGGCAGATCGCCATACCTGGTCAAACCGCACTGAACACGGGACTACAAATTCCAGCGGGCCCCTCATCTTAGGTTGCATCTTCCATGGGTTGGTACTTCTAATCAACTTCATCCTGCAAGTATCTAGTAGAAAGTTCCAGAAAAAAAATAATTCTTGGGCGGGGCACATTTTGTTGCATTGTTTGGGGTGGGGGAAAGACAGGCTAGCCTAGAAATCACTAGGTAGCTGAGGATGATGACCTTGACCTTCTAATGAGTCAGCCTCCACCTCCCCTGTACAAGCACCATCACACCTGGTTTATTCCGTGCTGGGGACTGAACCCAAGGCTTTGCAAGAGGGGTTGAAACAGGATCTCGCTCTGTAGCTCAGGCTGGCCTGGAATTCACTGTGATCCTCAAGCCTCAGGGACCATCGCTCTGGGATTACAGGTAACAACCAAAGTGCCTGATTCATTTGGGGCTGGGAATTGAACCCCAGGCTTGGGGAGGGCAGACATGTCTCACTATGTAGCCCAGGCTGGCCTCGAATTCTGTGACCCTCCTGCCTCACCCTCCTAAGTGCTGGGGCTGCGGGTGTGGGCCACCACACCCAGCATAACACGTTCTGAGTTTTGTACCCTCCTGAGCCTCCTGTGAGAATTCACCTCCCTCCATCCTGCCCCAGGTCTGAGTCACGTTAGCCCAGTGTCTCCCGGCATTCTCACCATCTGCCGAAGTACTCCCTGAGGTCACTGCAGTGAGTGCCTGTCTTCTAGTGACCCTTGTTTTAACTAAGGATGGCCCCAAAGGACAAGAGGAGACACAGAAGGTCAAGATTTAGTAGGCTTCCTGTGAGAGCTGAGATCTGTAGCTTAGGAAAGAAAGAGGAAAGTGGCTGGTTCTCACGTAAGATACCGTGTGTGTGTGTGTGTGTGTGTGTGTGTGTGTGAGAGAGAGAGAGAGAGAGAGAGAGAGAACATGCGTGCACACATGTGTGTTTGAGCACATGCTATAACACATGATAAAAAAAAACTTTCTCGAGTTTGTTCTCTCCTTTTACCTTGGGTTACAGGACTCAAACGGGTTGCAGGCTTTACCCAGCACACACTTTGACTCCTGAGCCGTCCTGCTGGCCCCTCCTAACTTGTATGACATGTTGTTTTTGGTGTTCTATCATATTGCTGTTGCTGAATAAGCTTTATTATATATATGAAAATCACTGCATGCGTGCACACAGATACGAGTACTAGTTCTTTGCACTATGCATGTGCACACATATACAAGTGTGTATTATTTCCTTGCACTGTGTATGTGCACACATATACTAGTGTTAGTTCCTTGCACTGCACATGTGCAATATACAAGTGCATGTTAGTTCTTTGAACTGTGTATGTGCACACAGATACAAGTGTGTAGTCGTTCCTTGCACTGCGCATGTGCACACAGATACAAGTGTGTAGCCATTCCTTGCACTGCAAATGTGCTCATAGACACGAGTATGCTAGTTCCTTTTCTTGTTGCTGTGGTTACACAGCTGGCATGCAGCGGCTTAAGGAGGAGGGTTTGTTTTGGTTTAGGGTTTGTGGGGAGACAGTCTCTCACGGTGGCAAGAGCATGAGGACACTGGTCACATTGAGTCTGGTCAGGAAACAGGGAGCTGCCTAATGGTCAGAGTGGCGCTGCCTACTGGCAGAGCGCTGTGATGGGCTGAATTTTCTATCCGCTCTCAGACCCCCAAGATCCTATTCTTCATTTTATTCAATCTGGGACCCCAGCCCACCAGCTAGTGCTACTCAAATTTAGAGGAAGGTATCCCTCTTGACTTAAACCCTTTCTGGAACACCCTCATAGATATGCCCAGCAGTGGTTTCCATGGTGACCTCTCTGGAACACCCTCATAGATACACCCAGCAGTGTGTTTCCATGGTGACCTCTCTGGAACACCCTCATAGATACACCCAGCAGTGGTTTCCATGGTGACCTTTCTGGAACACCCTCATAGATACACCCAGCAGTGGTTTCATGGTGACCTTTCTGAAACACCCTCATAGATACACCCAGCAGTGGTTTCATGGTGACCTTTCTGGAACACCCTCATAGATATACCCAGCAGTGTGTTTCCATGGTGACCTTTCGGGAACACCCTCATAGATACACCCAGCAGTGGTTTCCATGGTGACCTTTCTGGAACACCCACATAGATACACCCAGCAGTGGTTTCATGGTGACCTTTCTGGAACACCCTCATAGATACACCCAGCAGTGGTTTCATGGTGACCTTTCTGGCACACCTTCATAGATACACCCAGCAGTGTGTTTCCATGGTGACGATTAAGATTGAACCACCAATGGCAGCAGCATGTACCAGGGAGTTCAGGTCTGCACTTGGAGCCAGGCCACCCAAGGGTCTGCTCCAGTCCACGCAGGTCTTCAGACATAAGAAGATAGCACAACCATGACAGGATGCAAATCAGGATGCACAGGCGTCCCCTAGTGGCCATGGAGCCACATGTACTGAAATACAAGCCACTGGAGCCTGTCTGTCCCTGGACAAAGAAGGATTTGCTGCTGTGGGCTTCCAGAGCCAGGGGAGGGTGGTCACGTGGTCCAGGTTCATGCTCTCCAACAGTACACCTCCAATGCCTGGTGTTCCAGTGCCGGAAGTATGTGGATGAGGCCTCGAAGATCAAAGGCATCCTTGGGATGGAGAGAAGGCTCAGGCAGTAATAGCACTGGCTGCTCTACTACAGGACCTGGGTTCAATTCCCAGCATCCACATAGTGGCTCACAGTCATCTGTAACGCCAGTTCCAGGGGATCTGACACCCTCTTCTGGCCTCCAGAGGCACCAAGCACACACATGGTACACAAACATACATGTAGGAAAACAACCACACATGAAGGGAAAAAATATTTTTTTAAAAAAGACATCATCACCAGGATGGTAGGACTCTGTTAGTAGCCAAACTGTCACTGCAAAGTCGAAGAGTGTGGAGGTCCTGGTGCCCATGCTCAGACATAGGAATCCTACTGACAGCCCTGTCCTGAGCACCGGGTCTACCTGTGTGACAGACTCTGACAGCCCCGTCCTGAGCACCAGGTCTACCTGTATAATAGACACTGTGGGATTTTGAAGTTCCCAGGGGAATTACCCACCACAATAAACACATACAAATGCAGGAGCATGTGTGTGAGTGTGAGTGTGAGTGTGTGTGTGTGTGTGTGTGTGTGTACACACACTGTCTGTTGCTTTAGGCATTTGCAGAGTTTTTGAACCGGATCCCTCATGAATAAGGGTGCCACCATCGGAAGGCTCATGTGGGGAAGGCTTGGCCCCAAGCTGATGGCACTCTCGGGTAGCAGCAGGGACATTAGAAGGTAGGGCTCGTTGGAAGACATAATGACCTGACAGAATTATCACCGCCCTTCCCTCTCCCTCCCTCGCGGCCACTCTCGCCATGTCCTGCCTTGCACAGACTCAGAAGACAGAACCTAGTGACCATGAACTGAAACCGGGGCCAAGGTAAATCTTCCTTTTATGTGACCTCATTTTGTCACGGCAATGGAAAGCTGACACGCAGGGAGACACCTGCAAGGCATGCTGTCTTTAGGCGCTAAAGGGCCAAGGACTGAGGACAGAGCAATGTGTTTACATGAGAATGTGCCAAGGGCTGATGACGCAGCGGGAGGCCCTGGCTTTGGTTCCCAGAGCCACAGGACGAGAATGTGTCAAGACTTCAGGAGGTTTGATGAGGTTGGGAGAATAAACTGGGGCACAAGACTGTCATCTTGAGACTTAGAATCACCATGGAAACAGACCTGTAGGTGCTGTCCTGCTAAAAAGGAGGAAGGAGCTGACTGTCAGTGTTCCCGTCTGTCTGCTTCTTGACTCTGCGCACACAGCCAGCTGCCCTTACTCCCGAGGCAGTAACTCTGTCACGTGTCAGGCTGTCCCCTCAGGCTGAGCCAAAGCAAACCCTGCCTTCCTTACCTTGGTTTTTTTTTATATATATTTATTTATTTTACTTATTATGTATACAATTTTCTGTCTGTGTGTATGCCTGCAGGCCAGAAGAGGGCACCAGAACTCATTACAGATGGTTGTGAGCCACCATGTAGTTGCTGGGAATTGAACTCAGGACCTTTAGATGAGTGGGCGGTGCTCTTAACCACCGCTGAGCCATCTCTCCAGCCCCCTTACCTTGTTTTTGTAAGCATTTTATCACAGCAATAAGGAAAACCAATTTGAGCAGAATGTGAGAGATGAGGAAAGCATTCCAGGGCAAGGGTGGACAGATGCAGGAGGGTCCTTGGCATCTGCGGCTCCGTGACGTATATATGAAAGGCTGTAAAGGGTGCCCACAAGTACCCGTGGTGATAAGGCGCATTGTGAACACTAGAGATCCAGGCAAGAGCTGGCTACGTAGGCCTTGACACAGCACAAAGAGGAGCTGACCTACTCAGTCGGCAACACTGACATCAACGCTGGGGAACGTGCTGGGTTGGAGGTAACTCGCTGGCAAAGTACCTTGCTTTGTATGTGCGGGCACTGAGCTCAATGCCCAGTGTGGATGAATAGATAGATAGATAGACAGATAGATAGATAGATAGATAGATAGATAGATAGATAGATAGATAATAGATAGGTAGACAGACAGACAGGCAGGCAGTCTAAAAAAAAAACAGGGACGCAAAATAACATTATTATCATTATCATTATTATTAATTATTCTGAGAGGAAGTATCACTGTGATACTTCTAGGACTGACAGTCCTAGAATTCACTATGTAGACCAGGCTGGCTTCAAACCCATAGAGACCCACCTGCCTCTGCCTCCCAGAGCGCTGGGATTAAAGGCATGTGCCACCACAGCCAGCCAGATTCAACATTTTTGAGTGACTGTTCTGATATCTCAAACAACTGGAGCTTGGGAAAAATTAAACCACCGGCCAAATGTCTACATCACCATTAGTCCAGAGTGAGGTGTGGCCTTCCTATCACAGCTAGGGATGAGAAGGTCCCAGGTGAGGTTGAATCAAAGGGCCAGGACACTGAGATACTGAGGACATGGGAGCTGGAGGGTTTGGCTGCTGAGCGGGCCTGGTGGTGTGGACCTGGAATCCAGCGTATGGAGTGCAAGACTGCAAGTTCAAGGCGGGGCTGCAGAGTGAGCTTGAGACCAGCTGAGAGACTCACTGAGAACTTGTCTCGGAAAAAAAAAAAAATTCAAGTTGGCTACGAGGCTGTAGTTCAGTGGGTAGGGGAGGCTGTAGTTCAGTGGTAAAGTATTTGTCTAGGATGTGTGAGACGCTGGGTTTGGGGAGGTTAAGAGGGCAGGAAGAGAGGAAGAGGCGGGGGGGGGACAAAGAGAATAAATACAATCTTAAACGTGTTAAATTTGGGATACTATGGAGGTGGGTGCTGAAGTGGATGGAGGAGAGGCTGATCTGGGGAGCCTGAGCACACAGGACAAAGCAGAGGTCAGATCACCCAGTGGTCTGTGCTGAAAGTGAGGGAGGTAAGAGGGACACGGACCTGCGGGAGTCCAGCCTCATCAGCCACCACCCAGGGTCCAGGCAGGAGACTGAAACGCATGGAATTCAGGCTGAGTTAAACAAAGCAACAACCACAGGCCAACCTGGTCTACAAGAGCTAGTTCCAGGACAGGCTCCAAAGCCACAGAGAAACCGTGTCTCGAAAACCCCCCCCAAAAAATAAAAAACAACCACAACTACAAACACACACACACACACACACACACACACACACACACACGGTCTCCGTATATAGTTAAAACTGGCCTCAAACTAACAGCACAGAGGCCTTAGCTTCCCAGTGCAGGGATTGCAAGCATGACAGGCCGACAGAACAGAACCAGATCTATAGTCAGTTTCAAAGATGTTAGAGAGACAGAAAGTGCCAAAGGGAGAGGGAGGCTGCCTGTAAAGGCAGCTAGCAGAGAAGGGTTTGAGGGACCAGACACTGTCCCAGCCCCCGAGCCAGAATCTCTGTCCGCACCTGCAGCCGCCCTGTGGAGACACTGGCACCATGGAGCCTCTGCTGAGAAGCTGCCACCAAGCACAAAATCCTGGAGAAGGTGTTTCTCCCAGGAGGCTGTGGTGCAGACTGCCCGCAGGGCTACCTCCACCAACAAGGGCCTTAACTGTCAATCACCTGATTGGAGACAAGCTGGAAGTTTCTGTTTTCCTTCCATCTTTTGCCAATGCCTCCTGCTGCCAAAATCTGCAAGGAAGACAGCCAGGAGAGTCAGGAGGGAGACCTAGTTCTGGAGGATGGGTACAACAGAGGGAGAAAGGGAGAGAAAGAGAGAAAGAGAGAGAGAGAGAGAGAGAGAGAGAGAGAGAGAGAGAGAGAGAGACTCTCACTGCATATGCTAATCCCCAAGAATCTGTAGCAGGGCAGCAGCAGGTGATTGAAGCAGGGTGGGGGTGGAGGTGGGGCAGGGGTGTGGGGGGTGAGGCCTGAGTTACCCAGCGCCGCTCTGAACGCAGGAAGGGCTGAGGAGGGTCAGATGGGGGATGCGCTGCTGATAGAGAGCGCTCTCGGAGTTGTAGTAGGAGTCAGCTCCAGATTGTGGTGGGCTGAGGAGTGGGAGGTGAGGAAGAAACTGTCGCTGTGTGTGCTTCAAGTCTGAGAGAGAGAAGAGACGGGCGGGGTGGGGTGGAGGGAGCTCTAAGAAAGAGCTAATGCAGCAATTAAGTAACCAAGCACTTCACCTTGGTTCACAGTGGTAGCCAGTTCATGTTACTGAGACAATGCCAAACCTGCCCCACTTCAATGCATCAAAGTAGCAACTGTAGTTACTGTAGCCAAACGCAAAGGCAGAACAACTAAGAGCTCCTGAAGTGTGGAGCAACCATGGGCTCAGCTCGTGTACCCGTTTACAGGCGTCTGGATGGGGATGCGGCTTCAGGGCAGGGGTACAGCCTGGAGAGACCCAGGGGACACAGCCACCTGCCGCTCCACACACTTCCTTCTCCTTACAGCTCTGGAGGTGGAACCCAGGGCGCACACACCCTAGACAAGTGCTCTATCTGGGAGCCACAACCCCAGCCACCCACCTGGCGTTCTAAACCGGAGTCTGCAAACTTTCTGTGAAGAACACATAGAAAGCCTCTCTGGCTGCCAGGAACAGCACAGGCAATGAGACCAAAGCGCGAACAAGGCTCCGCTCTGCCCTGCCCCCGCCCCCCACCCCACGCTTCCCAGTCCTCTGCTGCTGCTCTCCCTGCTGGACCCCTCTTTCAACTGATCTCTGCTGATGGTCCCTCAAGTTCTGTCCTTGAGTCTCTTCTTATTTTATGGGTATGAAAATGTGAATTTCACATCATTTCCATGTGTCGTGAAACATTCTTGCTTTAAAAAAAAACATTTTAAAAAATGTGAAACCGTTCTTAGCACCCAAGGCGTATGAACACAGGCAGTGGCTGGCTCTCACTCACAGGAACAAGCTTTGGTGAATGCCGTTCTGTGTGTGGAGACCCCAAATAAAGTCACCTTTCAGCAAAGCCCTTCGCCCCTTGCGCCTAGAAACTGGTTCGGGTATAAGCAGTGTGTCCGGGAGACAGCAGAGAATCCCGAGATCTTCCGGACAGCAGAAGAAAGGGGACTCCGTGAGGGCTTATAAGCAGGTGTGGCCAACTGGATAGTTATTTGGAGTACGGGGAACTAGGCAGAGGGGTTCAAGTTCTCCACAACCAGAAGAGTGGGAGCCGGACGAGAGCGAAGAGAAAGGGACCCGGCCTCACCCTGAGCCAAGCAGGGCTTGGTAACCTTCCTCCACTTACTATAAATAGAAACAAGTGCAGCCATGGAGCCTCTACCCTGTCACCCACAATCTCCACAGGGTTATCTCAGAGTCAGCTCCCCGGCCCCGACAAGCCAACCTGCCTGAAAAGCTGGGGACCACTGCGACCCCACTTTTATACTTGCTAAAATCCCTCACTCTCAACATGAGACGTTCCCAATATCTCTGTTCCGCTTATCAGGGGAACTGTGAGTGGACCGCACGTCTGACACAGTTGGCCCTGCCTCCTCTCCGACTTCTGACCGCCCTGGAGGCATTCTCTCCCAGTGTCCCTCCCCCTCCTCTGGCGGTCCCTTTTCAGTCCGCCTCGGGGGATTTCAGGCTTTTCCTCCAGCTGCGTCCTTGTTTTTGTTTTGAGGTAGAGTCTCACCGCAGCTCAGACTGGCTGGAAGCTTGCTAAGTAGCGCAGGCTTTGAACTCGCATCAATCCTCCTGCCTCAGCCTCTCAAGTGCTGGGATCAAAGGCGTGAGCCAGCACACCTGGCTCCTCTGGTGCTTCCTCTTCAACCTTTGTCCTTCTTGCAGGACGCAATCGCCCAGAACGGAATTTATGGTCTCATTTACTCCCTCCACCCATTTGCTGGCGGCTTCCAAACTCAGCTCTTCGGCTCCGTTCTGCTCTGGAATCCACGCGGCCAGTCCACTGCTTGTAGACGCCGCCACTCGAAAGTCGAACAGTTCCAGTTCTCAGACTGTTTTGTCCAGAGGGAGCCACGTTCCTTGTGGAGTGAAAATGCTACCTGTTGGCGTCAGCAGACACAATAAACAAAGGGCATTTCCAGCAGGGAAGCAGGGAGCCGCCTGTTAGGGCTGTTACTTGCGAACAAGAGAAACCAATTCTGGAGGCCAGGTATGATGGTCTGTGCCAGAAGGCCCAGCACAGGAAGATCATGAGTTCAAGGCCAGCCTGGGCTAACAGTGAGACACACCTTTAAGAGAATAGGAGAGAGAATGGGAAAGAGGAGAGGGAGGAAGAAGAAAGGGAGGGAGGAAGCTAACCCCGGCTATGTAATTTAGAAACAGTTACAGGATAGACACTGGCTCAGCTCGTGGGACCTGAACAGTTGAGGAAGTTACTATTAGAGAATGGCCACGTGAGCCTCAACAGCACGCCTTGAGTTATCTGTCACTCCTGGGCCACAGCGGCCTTCAGCCTTCCTTAACTTCCTCATCTTGCAGAGAGAAGATCCAGCTGGTTCAGCCTGCATTACGTACATGCCCACTAGGCCCATCAGCTGTGGTCAAGCGTGATCACCTCCTGGTATTTCTAGAGTCATCCTCGGCCAGCAGCTATCTCCAACACAACTAACTGCATGCGCTCACTGCAGGCACACAGGCGAGGCTGAATCTGTGTGTGAGCCAGGCGCGCTGGGTCACACCGCCAATCCCAGCACTTGGGAGGCAGAGGCAAAAGGACCAGCACTGATTAGGGGCAGCAGAGTCTACATAGGAAGTACAGGGGCAACCTGGCCTGCAGGGTGAGCTTCGGCCTCAAGAAGTTACCTGTAGCTGGGTGTGATGGTGCACACCTAGTCCCAGCACTCAGGAGGCAGAGGCTATGTGATCTCCAGCCTGGTCTACAGAGCAAGTTTCACTCACAAGAGTAAGTGTTGATTTACTCATTAGTTTTAGTCAAGTGCTTACAGCGCTTCTGTAATGGCTAATTGTGGGGTGTTCACATGAGTTCGGACATGAGTTTAGGCCAATAGAGAGAGTCTTTGTTAGTAACTGGAGACTACACTGGGTGTTTGGGATCCCAGTGTACCCCTGAACTTTTCTAGCTTTTAAGCACAAAAAACCATGTTCTGGGTTGACATACTTCAGTTAACAAGAACAATTAACCAGGAATAGAACTGCAGAAGCCAAAAAGCAAGGTTGGTGCATCGAGAGGCTTTCCCAGAACTATGGACTTTGATGGATTGGGTCTTTGTTTTCATTTTTTGGCAGGTACTTCTGTCTGCACGCTGAGTTTTACAGCCTGGATGGCACTTCCATCATGGAGTCAGTTGTGCTAAGGTCTACGGCCGTGACACCAGTCACCTTCCTTTTGATGTCATCACATTACCAACCAATGAACAAAGAGCAGCGTTTAACGCTGTCTCCTAACCATCTGTGCTCACACCCTACCCAACGGTCACCTCAAAGGGGCCAGAGAAGGACAATTCAAAAGCCTTCAAGTTTTTTAAATGCCCTCCGGGGGAGGAGGAACGCTGGCGGTCTATCTTAAGTTCTACGTTGTCCCCAGACGAGCATTCCGGGGCAGACCGGTTTAGAAGTTCAGACTCTGTGTGCTCTCCTCCAGCGTCTTCCAATTCCTGTAGTCCAGACTCGGGCAATGGCACAGCTGGCCGCAAAGTCAAAAGTGCCACCAGAATCATCCCCACAAGTCCTAGCAACCGACCTCTGACGGCTCTTGAATTCGCTTCCCATGCTCCTAAGTGAGGCTGCTGCACCAGACCCAGGGCCTTGAGAATGCTAGTGAACGCGTCCCCAGTGAACTGGGTCTCCACCCTCACTCTTTCTTTGTTGTTTACGAGTTATTATTTTAAATCATGCATATGGGTAGTTTGTGTGGCCAGAGACATCGGATCCCTTGGAACTGTAGTTACAGGCATTGTGAGTCACCCCACATAGGTGCTGGGAGCCAAACTCAGGTCTTCTGCAAGTGCAGTGAGCAATTCTCAGTGCTGTCAGCTCTCTCTAGCCCCTCCTCTCCTGCTGTCATCACTGTCCAGGACTCAGTGATGGGCTGCACAGTAAAGACCAAAGCCAAGTCCAATCATGTCCTAAATAGGGTGTTTCACAGATTAAGTTTCTGTTCTGTTATCACTTTGGAAAGTGAACTCTTGCATGAGCCAAGAGAATGATATTCAAAGCACAGCGTCCACTAAGCGACCCATGACAGAGGGACTCATTTAATAAAGGCGGTGACACTGGGGCCGGGAGTGCTCTTAGGCACAGATGGCGGTGGATCATCTGTGGATGCGGTTATCTCCACAGTCGGCTGAGGCATGTCTCTGGCCTACCCCACTGCATCCACTGGCTGCTGCCATCCTTCCCATCCCATCCTAAACCCTTCCCAAGACTGTCAACTACCATTCTCTTATTTTGTCTGGGACAGGGTCTCATTCTGTGTCCATGATGGAACTCTCTATGTAGATCAAGCTAGCCTTGAACTCACATAGATCTGCCTGCTTCTGCTACCTGAGTGCTAGGATTAAACGTGTGCACCACATGTGAGGCCCAATTGCCATCTTCCTTTCCCTCTGCTAACTCCTACTTCAGAGGCCACCCCAGCCACAGCCCCCATCCATGCTCACCCATCTCCACCTACATTATGACAATGGGGTGACCCACTACCTTACTGGGTAAATTCATTGTCCTACGTAAACAAGAGAACAGACTCAAAGTGCCTATCTTAAAGACAGGGTCTCTATTAGCTGCAGCTAGCCTCAAACTAAGTAGCCCAGGCTGGCCTTGAACTCCTGATTTACTGTCTCCACTTCCCAATGCAGGTCCAGAACTGTTTACTCAGCAAATACTACGTACTTGGCAACGTGTTGTAATCAATTCCTATCAAATTAACCATCCAATGAAAATAGGTATTTAGCCAGGCAGTGTTGATGCACACCTTTAATCACAGAGCTTGGGAGGCAGAGGCTAAAGGATCTCTGTGAGTTCAAGGCCAGCCTGGTTTACACATCTTTGAGCTCCAGGACAACCAGTTCAAGTTAGTGAGATTCTGTCTTAAAACAGAGGGCTGGGGTATGACTCATTGGCAGAGTGTTTCCTTAGGATATAGAAGCTGACCTGCTTTATTTTTCCTTCTTAGAAAGCTTAGGTGGTGGTGGTGTACGTCTTTAATTCTGCCACTCCCGGAGGCAGAGGCAGGCAGATCCCTGAGTTCCAGGACAGCTAGGACTATACAGAGAAACCCTGTTTCCAAAAGCAAAACAAAGCAAAACAAAAAAAGCTAACCTCCCTCCCTGGCTAATCTAAATGTCACCCTAAAGATAACTCGACCATTCTCTCCTAGTCTTCACCTCTCCCGTTCCAACCCTAGACCCAAAACCCTGTGGATCTGTGTATCCTGGATAACACACTATTCAGAAGCAGACATTATAGGTTCATGTGTATCCTGGATAACACCCTATTCAGAAGCAGACGTTATGGGTTCATGTGTATCCTGGATAACACACTGTTCAGAAGCAGACAATATGGGTTCAAATCCCAGCTCTGCTTCTTAGCAAGTCTGACTTGGACAAATAAATGATTCAACACACCTTCCTGTGATTTCACTTGAAAAACGGAGGTGATGCCAGGTGTGGTAGTGCACACATTAATCCCAGTACTCGAGAGGCAGAGGCAGGGGGAATCTCTGTGAGTCGGAGGCCAGCCTGGTCTACTCAGAGTTCCAAGCCAGCCAGTTACGTAGTGAGACCCTATCTAAGAAACACACACCCATACACCATCACCAACAACACAGCCTCCACCTCAGGATGAAGTCTGTAATGAAGAGATGCAGGTGATCACATGACTCATTATAAAAAGTACAATCATAAAGGAATCAGCTTAGTTTAGGGGTCAAGAATAGGCAGTATTTGGAGATGTTACCCTTTTGGTTTAAATGAAGAGAAAGCATATCCCAAATAGAAGGTATATACAGGGAAAACACTGAGGCACAAAAGAACATTCCCGAGTGCACACATCTGGGAACCTGCTCCACACGTGGGGTAGAGGGTCAGAGAGGAACCAGCTGACATCAGGCTGGAGTGCACACATCTGGGAACCTGCTCCACACGTGGGGTAGAGGGTCAGAGAGGAACTGGCTGATGTCAGGGCTGGAGGGCACACATCTGGGAACCTCGTGGGGTAGTCGGAGAGGAACTGGCTGATGTCAGGGCTGGAGTGCATACATCTGGGAACCTCGTGGGGTAGTCGGAGAGAAACCGGCTGATGTCAGGGCTGGAGGGCACACATCTGGGAACCTGCTCCACGCGTGGGGTACAGGGTTGGAGAGGAACTGGCTGATGTCAGGGCTGGAGGGCACACATCTGGGAACCTCATGGGGTAGAGGGTGAAGCTGGCAGCAGGAAGCAGACCTTTCTGACACACAGCATTTTAAATTTTATTGTGTAATGAGAAGCCATGGAGACTAACAAATTACAGGGGACAGAATTCTAGGGAAGGAAGCGCATTCGGCACAGGCCAGGAGTGAAAGCCCAGAGCAGCACACCAATCCCACCGCTAGGGAAGAAGCTCAGTGACTGGGTACTTAGCAGACACAGCAAGGCCTTCTACGAGATCATTTCTGTCATTTACAAACTGTGTCGCCTTGTGGGACGGCCACTAACCGTATGTGGCTACCGAGAACTCAAAATATGACTAAGTGCCACTACCCAACAGATTTAAATTGTATTTAGTATTGATTTAAATTCAGTTTGCTACATGGCTACAGGCTACTCCATAGGAAAGTGACTTAGACCTTTAACAAGCCCAGGTGATGGAGGACAGAGGTTGATGACCTGGTTATTTAGGACACAGTAGCGGGCATCAGTAGATAGTTAAGAAAACGGTAACATTCTGGTGGATTTAAAGTTGTGAGGAAAGAAAAGACTGACACTCCCCATTCCAGACCTAGAGACTTGGAAGCTGCTGTCGGCTAATACTGGAGAAGGTGTGCAGACCACATCATTCTGAGCAGGCTGGGATTATCCGAGCAGGAATTCTTAATAAGGAGAACTAACGGTAGAGTTGACACCGCAGGAACGAGCTACCTGAAGGGCCTGGGGGAGACTGGAGAGGGACAGGGCACAGGCAATGCCAGGGAGGAATCAGAGAAGTGGTCTCATTTCTGAGGCCGCCAGGTGGGAGGTCCTGGTAAGGCAAGGCGGTCAGATCCTCACACACAGCAGCTGAATGAACTGGACATGACAAGGGACGGGGAGCCAAGTCCAGATCCTTGCTGTTCTGAGTGTTTACTGGCAGGGCACAATACTGAATGGGTTCTTTCTGGCTAAGAAACGAAAACGGACAGGAGAAATAACTCTAGGTTAACAAAGAAGGCTGATCAGGTCAAAGGCAGTTTCCTTAAACTGAAAACCCACTGGTAGGATGAGAAAGAAACATGGCCCAGTCTACACAAGGAGAATGCAGGTGGTCTTTCGGTGGGGAGTGGAAATCCAGACCATACTTTGAAAGGCAAAAAAAGAAAACCTAAAAAAACGACAGCACGCAAGAGCTTCACACCTTAACTGCACTGCATTTAGCGACCACCCTACATTTTAAGTAGTATAAAACTGAGGAAAATAAAGGAACTGGTAAGACTAGCGACAGAAATGTAGAGCACAGACGAAGTCAGGAAAGAATCATGATCAAAGCGGGCAAAAAATTCGCAGTGGGAGCATTGTTCAAAGGTCTACCTGCACAAGATCGGAAGAGCAAACTGGTGGCAAACTTCGCAGAAGGTAGAGTTCAGGTATTTGCAAGTCTCATAGAGAAAAGCAGTTTAAGGGACTCGAGAAACCCCACCACTCCCGATTTAAACGTCAGACGGAGCTCATCCGGGCGACCCCCACCGTTCCAGGGAAGCCCGCCCTGCAGCCAGGCCCCGCGTGCCTCCCGGGAGCACAGCCCGGGGCCGCGCGCACTCCGGCCCGAAGGCGCCAGGTACCGCCCCAGGCCGAGGCCGGAAGAACCGACTCCAGCCGCGGTGGGGGAAAGGCCGTCGAGCCGCAAGCCCGCGCGCTCCCGCCCCACCCATCGCGCGCTCCCAGCCTGCCCCGGAGGCACGCGGCGGCGGCCTACGCCTGCGCACTCCGGATCTCCTCCCCTCTCAGCCCGGTCTGGTCACACCCTTGCGCCTGCGCTGTGTGTGTTTCGGGGCTGTGGCAGCCATGCTGAACCCGTACCGAGAGGCGAGTGGGGGGGGGGGGGAACGGGGGTCGACCGTAGGCGGGCAGGAGGCCAGGGGCAGCGAGGCCTGGGGTCTCGGGACACAGGCCTGGGCACGCGCAGCCTCCGTAACCCCGTACACGACCCTCGGGGACGTTCGGAAACCTCGCCCTCGTGGCCGTGGGGGGGTGGGGCGGAGAGCGGACACGTGACCCGGCCCAGCCAGTCCTAGTGCTGCTGACGTGGCTGCGCGGCCCCGATGCTTCCCCCCCCACCCCCAGCGGCTAGGGAAGGGAGGGGCCGGGGGCGACGCCCCCTCCCCCAACGCCGCCTCGGCTTCCGGGGGGGTTGACACCCCGGATTCCGTGCTCCCCCCCGGCCGGGCCGAGGGCGACTTTGAAGCCCCCCCCGTGGCTCCTGGACCCAGGTGAGCAGGGGCCCCCGGGGCGGGGAGGCCGGCCGTCGTGTCAATGCATAACTAAAGGTGGGGAGTGGGGCGCATTCTTGGGGTTCGGGGAGGATGGGGGGAGACTTGTCTTTCAAACGCCTGACAGCCAATGGGAGTGTGGACCGGGGCCAGCCCGAGAGGGCCACTGGGGGGAGGGGAATGGCCAACCTCGTGCCTACGTACCCACTGGAGGGCAAGGGGGCGAGGGTGGCGTGTGCCCCCTTTCGCTCGTCCCCTGGGGGTCCGGGAAACCTACAGCCAGGTGAGAGGGGGTCCCTTTGGCGGGAGAGGCCGAGTGGGGGGTGTTGACCGTGGGAGCGCTAGCTGGACCTGGCAGCCCGGCTGGTGCACCGATGTCGTCCTTGCTCTCCGCTCCCCGGGGACCCCTTTGTGTCGAGGGGAGCAGGCTCGCCGCCGTCACATGGCGTGCTGCAGGCGCTGCTTCGACCCTTAGCGAGTGTGTGTGCTTTTCCACGCGAACACGGCCTGTGCGGCCTACTGTGGCAGCCACCTGCCTTCGTGGGCCCTGCCGGGTCTGCCCCGGGGTGGGGAGCGACATGCTGGCCTGGAGTGGGTGCTGGGCGGGGTGGGGGTACTCGGAAGGAGTCGGGAGCTCGCTCGGGACCCGGAACAGCCCTCGGTGCGAGGTCTAGGGTTTCTGGGTGGCGTGCTGTGTCGCCCCTCCCTCCCCTCCCCCTCCCGCAACAGTCGCCTCCTTGTGCGCCGCGGGGGAGGGAACGGAAAGAGAGAGTTACTTTTCCAAATTACTAAGCAGCAGCAGCCTCCCCTGTGTGACTCATGTGGGGGCAGGGAGGGCTGCGAGCGACTGGGGCCCGGTGACTTTCCGGAATGCGGGGCGGCGGGAGCCTCGTCTGACCGCCCTTTGCCTAAGGCCCCGCCGTTTCCCAGCTCCCGAGCTTGTCCCCACCCCCACCCCACCCCACCCCACCCCACCCCACCCCACCCCTGCCGGGCCCGGGTCCCGACTGCACGCGGCCCAGGCGCAGGAACGCCACTCTGGAGGCAGGGCAGCTAGGGGGAGGGGAACCGCCTGCAAAGTTGCTGTGTCATTGCCCTGCTCGCCGCAGCCGCCCGGGCGGGGCCGCGCGCACTCGGGCGACCCGGGCCTGGGCCCTGGCGGGGAGTGGAGGGGCCCCGCTTCCGAGGCGCGCTTCCCCTGTCGGGGGTCTGCGCTAACCTGGCGGCCCAGAAGACAGCAGCTTGGCCGCCATGTTAAATGCAGTAACCGAGGTTCGAGGTCGAGGGCTCCAGTGGAGGGAGGGTGACTCGGGGAGGGGGAGCCCGCCTGCCTTGCAGCCCCTCACCCACTCTCACTTCTTTGCCCAGACGAGCACACGAGTCTCCCTGGGGACGAGGAGGTGTTGGGGGAGAAGCTCAGGTGGCCTCTGGCGGGCAGCCCTTGACTTTCCCGCGAGGGGCACCAGCTGCTCCAGCTGACCTTGAGCTGTTTATTGCTACCCCAGCCCCTCTGGTCCCCAGAGCCCCCGTCCAGCCTGGGGGAGGGGGAGAGGGCGAGACGGTTCCCAAAATGGCTCCTGCCCCTCCTCGGAGGCGGCCAGCGAGGGGGAAGGGAGGGGGAGGGATGCAGAGCGGCGCCGCCGCCTCCTCGGCTCGCCCTCCTCCCTGGCGCTGACCGGTGCGAGAGGCGCTCCGTGGGGAGGACGCCGGCCGATGGGGGCGGGGGGCGTCCGTGCGCCCACGCGGGGGCTGGGGGGGTACAGAGGAGCTGCGCGCTGTCCCCGCTCGCCCCGGGAGCGCGGCGCCTGCAGGCTGCAGCGACAAAAGTGAGAGGTAGGGTTTTCAGGGCAGGGGGACGCCGTGGGCTTGTGTGGCAGGCGGGTGAGAGTGGGCAGAGGCCGGGGATCGCTCGCCGCGGGGCACCCGGGTGACCACGCTGTTTAGGGCTGGGGTTTAAGCAGCGCCTGGCATTTGTCCCGATGGCGCCGGTTCGGGGGAGGCAAGGGTGTTAGGTGCCGAGCCTAGCAACGTTAGACTGCGTCGCGGGGCTACGGGGACACCGAGGTGTCGCTGCGGGAAAGCAGGCCGCGGCTTCTAAAATGGCGTCTGTCTTCCTCTTTTCAGGTTCTCTGCGGCCCAGCAGCCTCCCGCCGGCCCCGCCCGCGCTACCCCTCCCTCCCTTCGCCGCCGACGGCGGAGTCGCGATGGCGCGACCAGCCTGCACCGTGCGATCGGCGACCGCTCCTAGCCTGCAAGCCATGGGCCCGGCGGGACCTGCAGGTGGGAAGACATGGCGCCTGCACGCCCTTCGGCCTCCCTCGCTCCCGGGAGTCTCCGAGCCACAGCGCAGCCAACTGGCTGGGAGACATGGCGGGCTGCCCCTTAGCCTTGGCTCGCTGCGGCACTCCACTGCCGGGTGGTGGACGCCTTGGAAATGGAGTCTGTGACGTCACCCCGGAGCGGACCAATAGGAGCAGCTCCCGCGAAGAGGCGGCCCGGCCTCCCAGCCTCTGCTTCCTCACGCGCGTGAGCGAGCGAGCACGCGCGGAAGGGGCGGGGGCAGCCGCCAGCCGGGTGGCGCGCATGAGCAGCGAAGCTCCGCCCCTCCGACTATATATAAAGCGCTGGCGCGGGGCTCGGCGGCGCCATTTCGCGCTGGAGTGGAGCAGAGTCTAGGACGGGCTGGAGGATCCTGCCTGCCGACCCACAGCTTCGCGGGCCGCCGAGCCAATCCGCGTCCATCCGCCTGCAAATGGCCTCCGCCCCCGCCCGCGGCCGTCCCCGGCGGGCAGTGCAGACCCCGTAGAAGCCCCCGCAGCTCCCCTTTCTCGGGCCCCGCCCAGCCCGCGGAGTCTGTCCACCCCTCCACTCCGCCCTCGGGAGGATTTCAAAGATGGAGGCGGCGGCTTTCTGAAGCCCCTTTCGGTGTTCATCCGCCTCCATCGGAGATCTGACGCGGCGCTCATTGCCCCTGGCGGCCGCGGCAGGAAGACGGGGCCCCGGTAGACCGGCAGCGGGCGGAATTGACGGCGGTGCCGAGGATCGGAGACTGTCGGGGTTTGCAGATTACTCGCCGGCCGGCAGAGGCCGCCGCCATTTTCCTGCCGCCGCCGCCTGCGGAGCGCGCCAAGCTGCCGGAGTTGCGCGGAGGGCGGCGCAGGAAACCGCGATCGCGGCGAGGCTTCCGTCGGGAGGGCCGGGGAGCGCGGCCTCTCCCCCGCTCCCCGGGTTATGCTGGGCCCGGCGGTGAGTGGCGCCGAGGCCACCCGGACTTGACGCGACTGAGCGGCGGTTCCCCGAGGTCAAGATGCTGCAGAACGTGACTCCCCACAAGTACGTCTGCGCCGGCCGGTCGAGGTGGGAGGGGGCCGGGGGACGGCGTTCGGAGCGGGCGCGCTACCGCGCCGCAGCTGTTGACGCGAGCTCGCGGAGGGGGCTGCGACGGTTTTGGAGCGGTGGCGGCGGCCCAGGTACTGCGTCGGAGCGGCCTGGCTGCGTTCGCGCTGCTGCGGCCGCAGGCCCGTTCAACCAGACCGAGCCGGACCGCTGGGTGGGGGTTGTGTGCGGCTCAGCCTTGACTTTGTCATCGTGTTTGTAGGGGGTCTCGCCCACATCAGTGTCCGTAGAGTTGCCATGGTGACAGCTTGAGGGTTTGATAGCGGGATTCCCACGGAGTAGGGACGGTCCCTCGGAAGCTGGGTTCTTGCTGCATAGATAAGCCTTTCTTTGACTGGTGCTTGTTTTCGGTGGCGGTGGGTGTGTTTAGATGCCGCCGAGCTTCGTTCAGGGAGGAGGAGATGGATGGAGCGAAGGCTCGGTCCAGCGCTCTGCGGATGTAAACAATGAGCTCTGGGTGTAGTGTCGCGGGCACTGGGGAACACCTGGTTAGAGTACCACCGCGCCCCCCCCCCCGTTGCCTTCGGTTTCCTACCGCGGGAGCTGCTAGCGACACTTTGTAGCGGGTAGCGGGACGTGCTATCAAAATTAGAAAATTAGGGCTTGCTGACCTTGACTGCGGGATGTGATTTGAAGATTTGTTTTAGGGATACCTTTAGGTCTGATCGATACTTTCTTGTGTCTTGGGGTTAGTGTTTTGTCTGGTTTTCTACTGTGGCTTTAATTCGAAGATTGCAAAACATGCCAAGATGAATGTCGTGTTTATGAAGTTTATTCCCACCCCATTTCTTTCTGTTCACTGGCATCTCTGTCTCAACCACCATGGCAACCATTAAGTCCCTAGCGAGGATGAAGCTTCGCTTTCATAGCTCCACCTATTTTTGCTTCAGATTCCTCCCCATAAGGCTTGAGTTGTCATGTGACATCTTGGTTTTGTGTTTATTTTAACCAAATAGCTCCTGAAACTCGAGGGTGTAAGAGCTAGTAGTTGGAGATGGGTAACAGCCATTGGGAGTTAGGTGATTTCTCCCTACGATTTATTTTCATGTGAACCTCATGACGGCCAGAGCCTGAGTTTATAGGGGTACATACTGCGCGTTAGCAACTTTTTTCATTTTTCATGCCTTCACGTCTAATTCTGCTTCCCCTTTTTACAGGCTCCCTGGGGAAGGGAATGCAGGGTTACTGGGGCTGGGCCCAGAGGCAGCAGCACCAGGGAAAAGGATTAGAAAGCCTTCTCTGCTGTATGAGGGATTCGAGAGCCCCACGATGGCTTCTGTACCAGCTTTACAACTGACCCCTGCCAACCCACCACCCCCCGAGGTGTCCAATCCCAAAAAGCCAGGGCGGGTGACAAACCAGCTGCAGTACCTGCACAAGGTGGTGATGAAGGCCCTGTGGAAGCACCAGTTTGCGTGGCCATTTCGGCAACCTGTGGATGCCGTGAAACTGGGTCTGCCGGTGAGTGAGAGGGTGGGCTGGGGCAGGTGTGGGGGTGAGCAGGAGCGTGTGAGTGGGGGTATGGGCTATCTAGTGTAGGTGCTGCGGCCCCTAGGGAGTCCCCATTCTCTTGAGGACAAATAGCCACCAGAGTTCTAGATTCTTGGTCCTTTGTGCTTGTTATCTCTATCTTGGCATCTCTCATTTTGCCCTCCATGTGTCCCTTCCTTAACTTTTGTGCCCTGGCTCCATTTTACAGATTCCCACCCCTGGTTGGGAGAGGACCACGGTGGCCAAAATTCTTAGCTTCTTCCTTTCCCTCATGCAGCCCATGGATAGCCATCCCCAGAGGTAATGTCACAGGATGGGAAGCTTCCAGAGTGGGTGGGAGGTGGGTGGCTAGAGAAAGGCATTAGGGACTTCCTAGTGGGAATTAAAAGGTTGTACTCTAATTTTTCTGACCCATAGTTTCATTGGGGCCGCAGTGTGGGGTACTCCCTTAGTGGCTAGGGTGTGTGTGCAGGTGTGTGTCTGTCATTCCTGTCAGTAGTTGCCCTAGAATAGGCATTTTTCCATGGCTCTGACCTGTCCTATCTTTCTTTAGGATTACCACAAAATTATAAAACAGCCTATGGACATGGGTACTATCAAGAGGAGACTTGAAAACAATTACTACTGGGCTGCCTCTGAGTGTATGCAGGACTTCAATACAATGTTTACCAACTGTTACATTTATAACAAGGTAGGCTGTTCGACTTTCTTGGAGTGTTTAGGTTTGTTTACTATAACGGTGAGAGGCAGTACATTTGTTTGTGGTTTTAGGGCTGCTGGAAATAGTGTCCAGGTCTTCAGGGTCCTAGAAGAGCCTGGCCTGCACGTGCCCTTAGACAGCAGTGCCCCTGGAGTTACAGAGGATTTAAGTTGAACACCTTTCATTTGTGGGGGGGTGGCCGTGTTTCTCAGAAAGCTCTGGAGGCCAGAGAAGAGCGGAATATGTAACTCATCAGCTCTGTCTTGTGCTTGCGGTGGTGACAGGGATCAGAAAGGTGTGGTACCCTGAGGCTGGGAGTTCTGCAAAGATGGTAATTTGTGTGCTTGTTCTTGCAGCCCACTGACGACATCGTCCTGATGGCACAGACACTGGAGAAGATCTTCCTACAGAAAGTGGCAGCTATGCCACAAGAGGAACAAGAGCTTGTGGTGACCATCCCTAAGAACAGCCATAAGAAGGGGGCCAAGTTAGCAGGTAAGAAGAGATGGGGCCGTACGTGTGGCCTAGCGACAGGAAAGCTGTACAGGTGACCTGACTAAAGATGAGAATGAATGACACTTCTGTGCTGTTTTTCCCTTCCTAGCGCTGCAGGGTAGTATTACCAGTGCCCATCAGGTGCCTGCAGTTTCTTCTGTGTCACATACAGCCCTGTATACACCACCGCCTGAAATACCCACCACTGTCCTCAACATTCCCCACCCGTCAGTCATCTCTGCTCCCCTTCTGAAGTCCCTGCATTCTGCTGGACCCCCGCTCCTCGCTGTATCAACAGCTCCTCCAGCTCAGCCCCTTGCCAAGGTATCAGATTGTTTGGGCACCTGGGAGGAGAAGGTGTTAATAGAAATGGACCTGGAGTGACCCTATCCCTCACCTTTCTACAGAAAAAAGGCGTTAAACGGAAAGCAGATACTACTACCCCTACACCTACAGCCATCCTAGCTCCTGGCTCCCCAGCTAGTCCTCCTGGGGGTCTTGAGCCAAAGGCAGCACGGCTTCCTCCTATGCGTAGAGAGAGTGGCCGCCCAATCAAGCCCCCACGAAAAGACTTGCCTGACTCCCAGCAGCAACACCAGAGCTCTAAGAAAGGAAAGCTGTCAGAACAGCTAAAGCACTGCAATGGCATTTTGAAGGAGTTGCTCTCAAAGAAGCATGCTGCCTATGCCTGGCCTTTCTATAAGCCAGTGGACGCTTCTGCTCTTGGCCTTCACGATTACCATGACATCATTAAGCATCCCATGGACCTCAGCACTGTCAAGGTACCCACTGCATGGGGCAGATGGGATGCTCAGGCAGTGATTGGAACCTAAAGCAATATCCATGTCTCCTTTCGGGCATTTAGTAGATTTTCATTCTGGGTGTCTTGCTATTATAAAACTGTACAAGGCAGAAAGAAGTCCTTGTTTCTTATGGTAAGGATAAGATTTCAGCAGTTCTAAGAGTCGGGTTAGGGAGATGTGATGTGGGAGATGGCCTTGGTCACTTAGAAATGTTTCTTTCTAGACGTAGATCTCTCTTCAAACCTACCCCAAATCCTTGGACTTCAAACTTGAGCCCCAGGGCACAGATCTTAAGGTCATCCCCACTGTTGTTCCAAGAGAGAGGGCTGCTCTTGAGTCGGGTTGGCAGGGAAAGATGAGTCTCTGCCTGTGCAGCTTCTCACGCTGCCTCCCTCTGCAGCGGAAGATGGAGAATCGTGATTACCGGGATGCACAGGAGTTCGCTGCTGATGTGCGACTCATGTTCTCCAACTGCTATAAGTACAATCCTCCTGACCACGATGTTGTGGCCATGGCACGGAAGTTACAGGTGAGTGTGACTTGTCGCTTACACACACCTGGTTATGAGGAGAGGTTTATGTTGGAGCTAGTGAGTTGGGTGACTGGGCATTAAACACAGTTTTGTCTCCACCTGTGTTTTTAGGATGTGTTTGAGTTCCGCTATGCCAAGATGCCAGATGAGCCACTGGAACCAGGGCCTTTACCAGTCTCTACCGCCTTGCCTCCTGGGTTGGCCAAATCATCTTCAGAGTCTTCGAGTGAGGAAAGTAGCAGTGAGAGCTCCTCGGAGGAAGAGGAGGAAGAGGATGATGAAGATGAGGAAGAGGAGAGTGAGAGCTCAGACTCTGAGGAAGAAAGGGCTCATCGCCTGGCAGAGCTGCAGGAGCAGGTATCTCATTAAGCTTTGGGCTTAGATTGGGTAAGAACTTTGAACTATGTGTTCTTTGAACAACTGTGTTTCTTGATCTTTATTGTCTCTTGTCCTGTGTAGCTTCGGGCAGTACATGAACAACTGGCTGCCCTATCCCAAGGCCCAATATCTAAGCCCAAGCGGAAGAGGGAGAAAAAGGAGAAAAAGAAGAAACGGAAGGCAGAGAAACATCGGGGCAGAGTTGGGATTGATGAAGATGACAAGGGGTCTCGGGCACCTCGACCACTTCAGCCCAAGAAATCTAAGAAAGCTGGAGGTGGCAGTTCTGCTATGCTAGGCCACCCTGGCTTTGGGACTTCTGGAGGAAGTAGCAACAAGTGAGTATTTAGGACAGTCTTTGTTGTGTAGGTCGGCCTCTGCATCTGATGAACTCATCAGCAACTTTCTGTTGCCCATAGGTTGCCTAAAAAGGCCCAAAAGACAGCCCCACCTGTCCTGCCCACTGGTTATGATTCGGAGGAGGAAGAAGAAAGCAGACCCATGAGTTATGATGAAAAGAGGCAGTTAAGCCTGGATATCAACAAATTACCTGGAGAGAAGTTGGGTCGAGTTGTACATATCATCCAAGCCAGGGAACCCTCTTTACGTGATTCAAATCCAGAAGAAATCGAGATTGATTTTGAAACACTCAAGCCATCCACACTTCGAGAGCTTGAGCGATACGTTTTATCCTGCCTTCGGAAGAAACCCCGGAAGCCCTATAGTGAGTATCAAATGAGGGTCCTCATGAACACAGCTCTCCAGTTCTGAGGGCAGCAGAATAGGGGTGAGGGGTGTGTGACAGGCCACACTGGATCGTGGGCTGCTTTATATTCAGGAATGGAAAGAAACTTGGTGGTTCTTGGGTGACTAAAGGCAACATAATATAGTGAATCCTTTGCCCTTTCCTCCTAGCTATTAAGAAACCTGTGGGAAAGACAAAGGAGGAGCTAGCTTTGGAGAAAAAGCGGGAACTAGAGAAGCGGTTGCAGGACGTCAGTGGACAGCTTAACTCCACCAAAAAACCTCCCAAGAAAGGTGAGTGCTGCACCTGCTGGGACTCCGCCTGCTTCCCACTCCTTCAGTTGCTAGGCACTTTCTGTTGACAGATGAATGTTACTCTTTTGTGCAGCGAGTGAGAAAACAGAGTCTTCATCTGCACAGCAAGTGGCAGTGTCCCGGCTCAGCGCTTCCAGCTCCAGCTCAGATTCCAGCTCCTCATCTTCATCGTCCTCTTCTTCAGACACCAGCGATTCAGACTCTGGCTAAGGGGTCAGGCCAGATGGGGCAGGAAGGCTCCGCAGGACCGGACCCCTGTACCACCCTTCCCCACCACTGTCCCCTTGCTGTGACACTTCTTCATCTCCCTCCATAGGAGAGCTGGCTCTGCAGTGGGAGGATGCAGGGACACGGACAGAACCAGACTGACTGCTAGCCCTTTGGGGAATGACCTCTTGGGTGTAGTGTCCCTGTTCAGGATGATGGGGGTGGGCAAGGGTATGGGTGGGAGTGGGCATAGGCCTGGCACAAGGCCACCTAAGGCCATAGCTGTCCTGTTCACTTCTATAAGGGCCCTGTTTTGAGGTTTTATTTATTTAAGCTAGGTAAGGCTGTGAGGAGAGAGCACCATGGCCCTCCCTCCAGCCTCCATGGGGAGGGAAGAAGAGGGAGCTCCTTTTTTTACGTTGACTTTTTTTTTCTACTCTTCCCTTTTCCTTCTACTCCATTTGGGGCCTGGGGATTTAAGTCACCTCTCCATTTGGCCCCCTGGACTATCTTTTCTTTCTCTTGATTCTAACTTGTAAATAAAGAAAATATTATTGAAGTTTTGAGTTAGTTATCATAGTGAGATTTGTTTCTGTATTCAGAGTGATTGAAAAAGAATGAAGTTGTCTCATTGGCTTTACTGTTCGGTTCTGGGAAGATTACTCCATCAGATACAGTGCTTTGAATCAGTGTTAGGTGTGCTGGGCATCACCATTAGCTATCATCCCCCAATTGGCCCTGTCTGGGGTGCTAGGAATTGATCCTCCTGAAGTTTTGGGGGAGGCTAGAAATGTCTTGTTGATCATGTCTCTGCTCATAGCCTTAGATTGGTTGCCTTCTGGTATAATGTACAACACTTGAAAACTGAACCCCAGTCTCTTTAAAGTGCTCCAAACCTGTGTTGCAGTGCTGGGAGGTTTTGGTCAGTGTGTCTCCTGAGAACGTGCCCATCCTAACTGGCCATCTTGGTTTCTAGTGCAGTTGGCCTAGATAAGCAGTCGGGGATTGGCAGTGGAGTGCTGGGCCTGAGGGGTGCTTCCTTCCTGTCTTACACTGCCACTGCTTTTCTGGGTTCAGCCTGGCACTAGGAGGGGTGGGTGGGTGCCTGCTGCTGCCCCTTAGATTCCAGGCCTGCCCTCGGTCTGCATTACCCTTGCTCCATGCCTAAAGGGCTGGTTGGCCTGCAGGGGAAGTGGGTGGGGATAAACACATGCTCACCTGCACCACAGCCTGTTCTGTGACATTTAGATGGCAAGATTTAAGGAGGTGACAGGTTTTTGTGATCAGGAAGAGGGTCTGGAGATGGTAGAATTGGCTAAAGCAGCAAAGATGGGGGTGCTTGACCCCCACACACACATTGTCTGAACAGCAGCTCAATAAGGTCAATGCTGAAGGATTTGCATTTTTCTCCTAAATAGTGTTCACAAGGAGTACTTAGTGTATTCAGTGTATGACAAGCAATGTGCCCAAAACAATTTGGTTGTCATGGTAACAATAGATTGGATGTAAGGCATAAGAGCTAGGCTGCTTCCCCAATTCAACTCACTGGAGGTTAGAGTTTGACAAGGCAGCCTGGCTTCGGAATGTACTGGGATACTGCATCGGACTTCCCGCTGTGCACTGAAAGTGAACTGGAGGCATCAGAAGCGGATTTCAGGACAGAAGAATGGCCTAGGGGCCACCAGCACAGAAGAGGCAAGCCTGCAGTCCTTAACCTGAGATGAGTTTTGGTGCCATCTGTTGGCCATGCTTGTGATTTGCTCTTGGATCAGGTAGGTTCTCAGTACACAGGATTTAGCAGGAGCCTTCAGTGCTCTCAGGCTGTGGAAGATCACAGGTCAGGCTGTAGACCTTATCTCCCTTACCTGTGCGCATGCCTTTCAGGCAGACTGCTTGCTGGAGGGCTCAGCCCCAACCTCATGAGGACATGCTTTCCAAACACGTCCCCTTGATATGTTGTGCCCCCACCCCTGGTCCTCGTGTGGGTAGGCCAGGTGTCCCTGAGGTACATCCCTAACACAGCAAGTCCTCTAATAAACAGACTTCCACGTGTTTGCACGCAAGAGCACCTGTATTGTCAGTTAATCCCAGAGGTAGGTACTCATCGTGTGAGTGAGAACTGGAGCCTAGTGATCTTGCTGGTTTCCTCAGTTCCTGATCCAAGTCATCTGGCTATAAACTGTGTCTCAGGGCCCATTACCCCCTTGTTATTCCTGCCACGATTAAATTTGTCCCTTCCACAATCCCCACCTTCCCCAGTTAGACAGAAGCCAGACTATAGGCTCCAAGTGCTTTTGTGTCCATGTGCCATGTAAACACAGGAAGTCTTCCTCCTGTTTGCCAAGTGAGAATGTCTGGTCCTCCAACAGTGAAGTTTTGTGTGGGAATTGCTACCCCGAGTTATATCTCCCTGCCCCCATTTGAGGTGCTTATCTGCAAAGAACCTTAACTTCCCTCTGCTCCTGGAGTTGGATGAGGAAGTTTGAGTGCACGTGATTATTCCTTGATCCCTGCTGGGGTCAGGTGACAGTCCCTACTGGGGACAGGTGAAGGTGGAGTGCATGTGATCAGTCCTTGACCTCTACTGGGGTCAGGTAAGAGTTCCTCCTTGGGTCAGGTGACAGTCCCTTCGCAGCCCCTTCCCCATTTGGTGCCATGGTATAAAAGCTAGCCCCAGCAGTACAATAAACGAGCTGCTGTTTCACCTCAACCTCGTGCTCTGTGGATTTCATTCAACCTGGACACCCTCCGCCGAGACTCGTGGTTCCAGACCGTGCTGGCGCGGTAGTTTTGGGTCGGAACTGGGAGGGAAGGGGAGTTACTGTTCTTTATAGGGGCTGAGCTGTGTACATACGGCTACCCTGCATTTGCTGGTCTTCCTGCGCATGAACTGGAACAAAAAGCTGTTAGCTGCAGCCATCACACCTGAATCAGCTGCTAGACACAAGGCAGCGCTCTTCACGTATGAAATAACTTTGTAATATTAGTCCTGGGGCTGCCAGGCTTTTATTTTGAGAAGGTGGATTGTGGAGAGGATTCCTGTGAGAATGGCCGTCTTCTTGCCCTTTAGTTTCTGTCTAATCTCATTCCCATTTAGGAGACACCCTCTGCATGGTTTGAATTATTTGGTTTTAGTTTTTTTGTTTGTTTTTGTTTTTTTTAGATGGGATTTCTCTTGTAACAGCCCTGGCTGTCCTAGAACTCTAGTATATATCAAGTTGGCCGTGAACTCAGAGATCCGCCTGCCTCTGCCTCCCAAGTGCTGGGATTAAAAGCATGCACCACTGAAAAAAACATTTTTAATTCAGTGTACTTAAAGTTTTTAAGTTTGCTTATTTGCTTTCAGTTGAGATACAGCCACACAGGAACAAGAGCAGACACAGCATCTTTACCAGAAGAGAATGATGGTTAATCCTTCCAGGTCCATAGCTACCTATAATAAAAGTCTTTCCTGTAGTTTAGGATGGCCTCAGTCTCCTGGGTCCACCTGCTCCCACTTCCCACGTGTGAGTGTAGGCTCACACGTGTGCCACTCTATTCCTGATTTGAGGAAGCATAATGCTTCCCTGTGTCTTTCATTGTGACCTTAGTCACAGATCTGTCAAGGTCACCATCACCTGCCCCTGGCGCTGACCTCAGCACTGGTTCTCACACACACTGTGATTGTCTCCATGTCTTCCCAGCAGAGTGTCCAAGAGCGCGCTCAGGGCAGGAAGGAAGGGAAGACAGGGAGCAGCTGTGTGAGTGGAGGGGCGCGGAGCCAATACACCAACATGCGGTGAAATTTACAAAGGGCCCTGTAGATGTGTCCAGGAAGCCTAGTGAAAAAGCAGAACACACTCTGACGGTGGCGTTGCTAGGCGTGTTGTGGGGCAGGGGACTGACTCCCGCTGGACTGCAGCTCCAGTCCCCTCTGAAGCAGGGTCTCAGTAAATTTTCCCAGGCTGGCCTTGAGCTTGTGAGTCCACTACCTTAGCCCGGATGACAGACATGCCTGCTAGGCGGGTGATGAGCACACCCCATAACCTCATTGTGTAAGGCCCAGTTTAGAGACAAGGGGCTGCCTACTGAAGGGGTGAGATTGGATGAAACTGATTCCAAAGTTATTCTGTATCAGAACTTGCTTTCGATGCCCTGGATAGAAGCCAGCAAACACTTCAGACAAGGCAACTGAAGAAAACACCGAGATTCAGGGTGGGGCAGGTTGTGGGAGTGGTATGGCTAGAGAGACACAGTCCATCTTTTTTAATGTAAAATTACATTCATGCATGTGTATGGGCATTTAAGGCTTGCACGAATCGGTTTTTCCACGTGTGGGTCCCAGAGATAAGGGTACCAGGCTTGGCAGCTTTCTCTGTGTGCGCCATCCTGCCGGCCCTCTGTTCCCTTGTAAATACATGGTCTGACAATGAGCGTTGTGTGTGGTCAGTTTTCACCAAGCCCAATTAAATGAATTTAGCTCGCAAATTGTTAAGAAGTGGGAAAGCGCAAACAGAATGAGCTCAGAGCCGAGGGAGCCCCCTTTGATGCTCAGCTATAGGACGAGATGTTTTGGACAGACTTAGGAAGTCCTTGTAAGATTTGGGGAACATTTTGCCTTTGCCATTACTATTTTTTGTTAATCCTGCTGGTTTTCTAATTGGAGTTGACAATATAAATCTCAAACATAAGAAAGGAATTGGACCAGGCAGTGAAGGCACACATCCTTAGTCTCAGCACTTGAGAGGCAGATACCTGTGAGTTCAAGGTCAGCCCGTCTACAGAGCTAATTTGAGGACAGCCAAGGATACAAAGAAACCCTGGTTTGAAGAACACGGTATATACTCACGGTATGGTTATTAGACATAAAGCGAAGGAAAACTAGCTTACAGTCCACAACCCCAGAGAAACTAGGTAACACCCTAAGAGAGGCATGCATGGATTCCCCTGGAAAGGGGAAATAGATAAAAATCTCCTGAGTAAACTGGGGAGAGGGGAGGAGGAGGAGAGCATGAGAGAGAGAAAATGGGACAGTGGAGTTGGGGGAGGGACAGAGGGAGAGCAAGGAAGGACATCTTGGTGAAGAGAGTCATTATGAGGTTAGGGAGAAACCTGTCACTATGGAAATTCCCAGGAATCCACAAGGATGACCCCAGCTAAGACTCCAAGCCATAGTGAAGAGAAGAATCTCCTGTGTCAGTGCCGTCAAATCACTGAACAAACCAAAGAACAGATACTGAAAGCTGGAAGAAGACACGGTCACATCACAAACTGTCAGAACAGCTGATTTCTTTTCCAACGGAAACTGAAAGCCAGAATGTCTCGGGATGTCCTGAGAACCGCAGCTGTCAACCTAGACGACTCTACCAAGCACAATTACAGCTGAGGGAGGAATGAAACTGCCCCTGATAAACACAGACGAAATGAACGTATGAGCATACAGTCAGCTACTGTTGAGAGAAACTCAGGGCATCTAAGAGGCCAAGATGCTAAGAGCACGGCCCACAGAGCTGACTGAATGTGCGCCCAGAGACTGCAGCGACCATCACAGACCCTGTATGGGTCTGAGCTAGGTCCTCGACGTGTACATTATAGTTGCATAGTTTGGCACTCTTGTGGGACGTATCAGCACAGTGGGAGTGACAGTATCTGAGTTTTTTCCCTGTGCTTGGGACCCTTTTCCTCCTTCTGGGCTGCCTCATTCAGCCTTGACTGAAAAAGAAGCAGCCCTAACAGTAGTTAAGTGAAGGTTGGGAAAACACTGCACACTACAAAATCAGCAAAATGACAACGAGTTCACACCTTCAACTGGACATCAGTGGTCTTGGTTCCCCATCCAAAGACACAGAGGGGATCAGAACACAGGAGCTCCCACTATGCTGCATCCAAGGAACACACCCCAGCATCAAGGATGAAGGGCGGGCATGGGTACCCCAATCAAGGAGCCAGGAAGTAAACTTGAGTTGCTATCTAATATCTTGACAAGACAGCATTCAAGCTAAACTCATCAGAGGGGATGACTTAACATTGACTAAGGGAACAATTCATCAAGCTAGCATTAGGATTCTATGTGGGAGAAACAGGAGCAGGCTCAATTTCATAAACCATACACAACTAGATACAAAGTTACAGATTAACCCCATTCATAAACCATACACAACTAGATACAAAGTTACAGATTAACCCCAAGACATAGCGGGTGACTTCAACTCCCTCCCAGCACCAAGAGACAGCTTGTTCAGGCAAAAATGAAACAAACCCTGGAGCTAAAGGACCTCTCTACAGAACACTCTCCCAAATGTTACAGAACTCAGTCTTAGCAGGTCCTGGGACTCACCATAAAATAAGTCTAAACACATCCAGGGAAGCAAATTATTCCCTGTATTCTCTCTGGCCATAGTGGAAGGAAACGAGGAATCGTCTGTAAGAAAAAACTGCAGGACACAGACCTCGGGGATTGGACGAGCAGGTCACTGAAGAAACCAAGGAGAAACTACGAGTATACTAGAATAGAAACAAACCTCACCAGAGCCTGGGGGAGTCGATGGACGCCGTCCCGAGTAGAAGGGTTCCACTCTGCCTAAGTTACAGAGTCAGAGTGGCCTCAAACACGATGATGCTCAAGCAGTGGAAAAGTAAGAATGAGCCAAGTTCAAAGGCAGGTAAGGGGGGGGGGTAAGCAGGACAGAAATTAATAAAAAATAAAAGCAAATCAAAGAGTTGGTTCTTTGAAATGATAAACAAAATTGACAAACTGTTAGCTAAATTAAACAAAAGAAAGATGCCTCGGTTTAAGATGTTTAGAGGTGAAAGAGAAATGTTACAACATATGCCAAACCTGAAAATCACAAGGACATCCTGTACTTTAAAAAGCTGTGTTTGGGCTGGGAGTGGTGGTAGAGGCATGCAGGTCTCTCCGTGTTAGAGTTCAGTATGGTCTACAGAGTTATCGGCCAGTCAGAGATACATAGAGACCCTGTCTCAGTAAAACATGCAAATCTTTGTCTGGGATTCATAAATACGGTGGGGCTCAGCAGAATCTTGTAACGGACCACTGTCTAATTGCCAGCGCCCACACTGGGTAACCGCAGCCCCCTATAGCTAACTCTGCAGGGACCCAGTGCCTCTAGCGTCTTCTGGCACCTGTATTTCTATGCACACACAATTAAAACAAAACAGATCTGTATGGGACTGCAGAGATGCCCCAGCAGTTAAGAGCACTGGTTGCTCTTCCATAAATCTAGGGTTCAATCCCCAGCACCCATAAGGCTGCTCACAACCATCTGTAACTCCAGTCTCAGGGGATCTGACACGCAGGGTCTTCTGGCCTCTGTGGGCACCAGGTGGTGCTACCAGGTGGGTTCCTAGGGAGAGGGATAGTAAAACTTTTACAGGTAATATGATAATCAGGGGATAATAGAGTTAAAAGGTGGATAGGAATGGCAGGAGGAAGTGAGGGAAATGTGAGGGTTGGGGAAAACTCAACCAAAAATGAGTACATAGAAAAAGCCATATAGAAAATCACTTTATGGGAGGTGCGGTGGTGGCCCACACCTTTAATCCCAGCACTCCGAAGGCAGAGGCAGGCGGATCTCTGTGAGATCAAGGCCAGCCTGGTCTACAGAGTGAGTTCCAGGACAGGCTCCAAAGTTACAGAGAAACCGTGTCTCTAAAAATCAACCAACCCAACCAAATAAATAAATAAATAAATAAAAAGTAAAGAAAAGGCCTTATGTGAAAACCACCTTATGGGCGGTGTGGTGGTGGCGCATGCATTTAATCCCAGCACTTAGGAGTCAGAGGCAGGCAGATCTCTGTAAATTTGAGATCACTAATCTACAAAGTGAGTTCCAGGGCAGCCATGGCTACACAGAGAAGCCCTGTCTTGCAAGAGAAAACAAACCAAACCAAAAAACCCAAACAAATGCCTTATGAGCTAACTAGAAGGTCTAATTAATTTTTGAAAATCTGGATATACCATAAGTAATGGTGCTCTCAGAAACCATAGCTACATCAAAATCCCATTGCCAAGTGTGTCGCCGGCCAAGAAGCCCTGAGAGGTTCTCAAGACCGGGTGGCTCTTGCCATGGCTCTTGGTCCCTGCTCCACTTTGCTTTCCATTGCTGTGATGAAAGACTAACCAAAAGCAGCACGGGCTTTGTTCAGCCTGCCCTTCGGATCACTGTCTGTCATCGAGGGAAGCAAGGACAGGAACTCACGCAGAAGACATGGAGGGATGCTGCTTGCTGGCTCACTGGCTCGTGTTTCAACAGATCTCATATACAGCCAGGACCACCTGCCTTGGGGTGGCACTGTCCCCAGCGGACTGGGCCATCCTCCATCAATTAACAGCCAACATCAGCCACCTAGACACACCTACAAGCCACTCTGATGTAGGCATTGCCGGTGGAGGCTTTCCTCAAGGGTTGACCCTGGGCTGTGTCATGTTCACAGTTAAAGCTAACTGGGGCAGTCACCACCAGAACCAGATCCAAGACCCCGATGCTGAAGACGCAGTGTGCACTCTGGATGCAGCCTGCAAGCAGATCAAGCTGGGGCTGAATTAAACACGTCCTCCCTGGTGGCCTAACATTCACAGCACCCAAAGGTGCTGTTTGAGCTGCTGGGGAAGAGAAAACATTTGCCCAGCTTGGTCCTGTGTGGCATAGTGCACACTTTCTGGACAAGATGCACCCAACGGCACAGTAATAGCATAGCTGTTCAGGGGGTCACCAACAGCTTTCTGATTGACTCAGGCCTGGTCAATGGGAAGGTGCGCATACCTGGTACAGTATGTCTGGGTGAAACCTGATGTCCAAGGAGATCACGAGCCCTGCTCATGGGGGTGGGGGTGACGTATTGCTGAGGTAAGACAGAGCTGCCTTCTAACCCCATCTGTGTTCCCAGACTAGCACTGTCCTCCCTGCAGCCAGAGAAGACGCTGTTCGTAGCGGCCAATGACTGGGACAGGCTCACACCTGGTCAAAGTTCTGGATCAAGTGATTGCTGATGGCTCCGCCCTAAGCGACACATAGATTTTAACCTGTACATGGCCTAAGGGACATCATGGAACAGGGGCAGAAAGTCTGTAAAAGCCTGAGGCTGGGATGGAGGGAGGGCTCAGAAACACCGCCCAGCGGGTATGACGTGGCGGAAGCAATCTTGAACCCACAGCGCTGTGATGACCGTTTTCAGGGCGTTACCTAAGAGAGGAACCTGGAGCAGATCCGTACATATGTTCCTAAGGGAGGAATAAATTACAACTGGGAAGTCAGTGGGGTCTGAGTGATGCGGTACCCTGGGAGGGGGAGGCAGCAGGTAGTTTCCGATGACAGAAATACCAAGAGGTCCCCTCCTAGACCGGCCCCTTTGGAGACAGTCAGTGTAGGAGGTGATCTTGAACCACAAGATGGAGCCAAATCCCAAACCGTCCCAGGCAGTTGTCCTAAGCCGAGGTGAGGTGACAGGCTTGCCTATCTGAGGTACAATTTCACTAAATTGTTCAGGGTCCCTTCTAACTTGTGATCCCTCTGCCTCCGCCTCCTGTGTACTCAGATTACTGGCTTGTATCACCAGGAAGCTAGAGGAAAATATCCCGAGGAGAGAGACCTCTTGTCTCCAAAGACCCACAGGATATGGGGAGAGTGAGAGTCGGGGACCGGAAGCCAGGGTTGTTTGAGCAGAGTTGGTCAGCGAAGCCACTAAGAATCGGAACCACAGAAGTGTGAACGGATGTCGAGTTGGTGCCAGATCTTGGTGGGAGGCTTCTGAGGGGCGTGCGAGCCATGCAGCGCCAGGTCACAGACTTGCTGGCCACTGCGGGATTTCCATGACACCGGAACAACGTGGATGAGGCAGATGAGGGGCGCGCATTCAGATCTCTGCGATAACCCCAGAACCTGGTCCTTTCCAGCATCACCCTATTTTCCCCTGTCCATTTGTGCCGAACCCACCAACAGAAGTCATTTTTGGAAAGCGGGGAGCATCCTGGGCCTTTGTGAGCACAGCAGTGTCTGTTCTAAGGTCGTGGCGAGTCCTTTGGGCGGTGATGCAGAGGAAGAATAACACAGTATCAGGCAGAGCTTCTCAGCCACACGGACAGTCCGACCTCAGGAAGCCAAGTGTCTGGAATGGTACTTTCCTCCTCCTAAGGGAAGGGGAATGGGGGCCTAGAAGGCAGAATAACACTTGTCCTTGCTTCCCGTGGATTTAGGTTTGTGACACAGGCAACAGCGATGTCACCTCAGAGACCCCTCCTCCTCTTCTGGTTTTGAATTTCCCAAGCCTGCTTGCTACTAACTACATCAATTGTCCCAAACATGGGTGAGGGTGCCTTGGAATGCAAGGCAGAGAGGGAGACCCTCCCAGCCCAGAGTACACTGTGGCCGCTCCCCATCATCACCCAAGGCAGGGAGGCCCCAAGGGTGAGGGAGCCGAGGCCGGGTGCATTCTTTGCAGGCTCTAGGAACCACCTCTCACCAAAGGCTTTGCCTGCCTCTAGTCCAGGGAACAGCAGCCACTAAGAATCGTGCAGGGTTGTACACAGCACACCCTTGCTTGGAATAAGCATCATGCTGGCATAAGCTCTCCAGACAGAGGCAGGAAAAAAGGGACTTCTCCGGGCCCCCAGTACTGAGTGAAAATTGTGGTACAGACCCTTTAAATAATCACGAGCGAGAGACGATCCAACATGATGGCCTCACAGCAGGATGGTTTTGAGCCAAAGTTACAGTTTAAAGATGGTTCCAAACTCTAGACTTTATGAATAAGATATGAAATACATATGAATAACATATGAAAAGCACTCAGCAAGCTGGGCCTGGAACCCCCGCCACTGGAGGCTGAAGCAGGAGTTGAAGTTCAGGGCCAGCCTGGGCTACAATGAGCCAAAGCCAGCCTAAGCACCTTAGGAAGATCCTGCCTCAAAATAGAAATGAAGACAGAGTTGCGTGGAAGAGTACTGCCTAGCGTGGCTCCCATCCCCAGTGAGAAAACAACTCACTCATCACGTGACCTAGATGTGTGTCAGTCAGCATGATGAAACTGGTGCAGGCTAACGGAAGCAGGCTGGGGTGGGAACACATTAAACAGAGTTAAGCAGACTGTGCCAAGTGCTGAAAGTGGCAGGCACAGACTTTCCTTGTTCTACAGGAGCAAGACGTGTGAAAGGCAGACACACCAGAGAGTGCTGTGTTTCACAGAGAGTCAGAATGGGGGTGGGGGAGGGGAGGACACGGTTTCACAGTACTGACATTTAATGTGGGCTTGGGGGCCGCCAGGCAGGGTCTTGGCAGAGGAAGGTAAGTCTGGCACACAGAGTAACTCGTGCAAAGTCAGACAGGCTTGTGAAAGTTGTGACGTGGGCAGCAGTGATTTGGGGGAAGTTTCTAGGGGTTAAAGGATCTTCACCCTGTCGAGAAGGGGCACGGCACGCGTGTGAGCGCGAGGCAGGAGGAAGGGGAGGTGCTGCCCAGACTCACACCGAGTCTCAGAACTCTGAATGTCCGTTGGCTTTTCAGTTGGAAGCTGAGCAACTAGAGACATTGCTTAGACGTTCTCGTGGGGACTGCTTCAACCTTGACCTTCATACCGCTCAGGACACTGTCCAAGGGTCAGCGGGGAAGAAGGCCATGTTCCTCCGCCCACATCACATACAGCTGGCCTCCTTCGCATGCGCTCTCTGAAGCCAAGGGGCATGTGACCCAACAGAATGAGGTCCCAGCCATAGAAGCTGGAAACAAGGAACCAGAGACCCTGATGAGATCCCAGGGTGACTCGCTCAGTGGACAGGAGTGTCTGACTCAGTTATCTACCTCGGAGGGAGCTTCTGCTACTTTAGAGAATCATTGGCTGGGCTTTGGAGTTGGTTTTGTTTTTTAGAAAATCTGGGATCTGTCTGTATTTTTTTTATTGTTTTTGCTGGTAGTGGTGATCCTTAGTTTTTAATAGTTGGAAGAAGTAGGGATTTTGGTGTGTGTGTGTGTGCGCGTGTTTTTTTTTTTAAATAAACATACTGATTTATTTTTGTTTACCCATGTGAGAAGTAAGAGCCAAAGGGGCCTAGAAAGAGAACAAACACAATTGGTGGCGGCCACTTGCTCCAGGCCTGCCACGGGGGAAGTGGATTTCGCAGGACACCATGTCCTCACCCTGGTCACTTAGGTGTTCCTAGCTTGTGCCGGCAAATCTCTGCTGTATTTGACATGGAGCAGGACGCCCCTCTAGCCTCCTGTCTTCCCTCTCCCAATAACCTGTGGGCAAGGCTGGACTGAACTCAGTAATTTTGAAAAAGTCAAAAGGCTTTAAAAAAAAATTTTTTTAAACCCTTTGCAGAGTGGAGAATGAATGGAGGGTGTTCTTGCCAAATTCGGTAAACACGGGCTGGGCGCTTACAAGTGTCTCTCTCCCCGATTTCCCAGAAATAAGTGTTTCTGCTCATTTGTTTTTTAATCTCATGCCAAAATCAAGGGGGTGGGGAGAAGAGGGAGGCCGCAGAACGCCAGGTATGAGTGAAGGCAAAAACAAGGTCTCATCTCAGCCCTGAACCCTTCTGACCCCCTCAGACATCCTCAGGATCTTGCTAATTGGTGACGCAAACACTAATTGGTGAGCAAACACTTCCGGGAGGTTTTTTGTTGTTGTTGTTTTTTTTTTTTTTTACCTGATCAAAGGTTGGGAGGGTACCTGATGTGTCTGAATTTTGATTGGTTCATGAGAAGCACAACCAAAATCAAGCAAAAAGGAAATGAACTGGATCCCCAGGGAAATGGGAAATCATCCGAAGAAGGAGAGCTGGGCATTGGCTCTGCCGATGACTCCTTGTGGGCAGTGATATAACCGGTGAGCCCTGAGCCAGCCAGAGTCAGAAAAAACTGCAGAAATGGGACTGGTGTTGGAGGGGGTGGGTGTGATCCTTGACAATGGCTCCCAAATAATGATAGGGGGACCTATTCTTAGTTACGAATGCTTGGCCTTAGCTCAGGCCAGCCACCATCCAGTTTCTCTAACTTAACCTGTTTCTCTTCACCTATGTTGTCCCCAGGGCCTTTACCTTTCTTTCCTTATGTGTGTATTACTTTCCTGCTTCTTCCGTGTCTGTCTGTCTGTCTAGCAGCTCCCTCATCTTTCTCCTTTCTCTCTCTTTCTCCTCTCAAGCCTAGATTCCTCCTCCTATTTATTCTCTCTGCTGACCAGCCCTGCCTATCCCTTCTCTGCTTAACTATTGGATGTTCAGCTCTTTATTAGACCAATCAGGTGCCTTAGGCAGGCAACACCTCTTTGTTAAACAAATGCAGCATAAACAAATGTAACACACCTTTACATAGTTAAGTAACATTCCACAACATAAACAAATTCGGAGGACCTTTTAAACGTAACATTCCGCAACAGGAAGAGAAGAAATAAAGCCTAAAGCTAAAGAACTGAGATACATGCTGAAGTACCTCTCATCCCAATGGAGGCTGACAGGTCACTGTGAGTTCTAGGCCAGCCTGGTCTACATAGCCAGTTCTAGGACAGCCAGGCTATGTAATGGAACCCTGCTTCAAAACAGAAACAAAATCCATCAAGATGTAGTAATCCATCCCATGTGATAGGAACAGGCGATCACTACCAACTGCTGTAGTCCACTTCCCATTAACAAAATGCTATTATCCTTTAAAAGATGTATTTAGTTCATAACTCTGGAGCATCAGGACATGATGCCAGTCTCCAGTGAGGACCCGAAGACTAAGGATACCCCACAGAGGAAGTGCATGGGAGGAGGAGAGACCACATTGCCAGAGAGGGAGCCAGAGAGAAGTCAGCAACAGGTACCCATTACAACTCACTGACCAGAGCTACCTCAATCCCTCCCTGGGGCAAGGTCCCCAGTGACCTAAGAGCCTCCCCTTGACCTCATATTAAAGGTCCTTCAACCTCAACATCACCAACACTGAGGACCAAGCTGCCACACCATGGGATGGGTGCAAACCACATGCAAATCTCAACACAGAGACTGTTAGGACAGTTGAGAGTTATTGTCTCTAAGGAGGAGGCCACGGTAAGAAAGGAGGTTTGGAGGGGTTTGGTCACAAATCCTGTAAAGATTTTTGGCGTTTAGTCTATGCACAGAGGGGATCTGAGGACGCCATCGCAGAAGTCTCAGTGAGACGCGGGGGAGAGTGGAAGGCTTGGCTGGAGGACAGAAAGGGGAACTGGTGCTGTCATTCTGTGGGGGAGTTTGTGACCTGTGATGGGGGAGCTGGACCCACAGGAAGAGGCGGACCCTGCTGAGCCCAAAGGGAGCCAAGAGAACAAAAGAATGACAAACGGTGATGTCTTCCAAGAGCTAGGCTATCCTCTCTTGCTGCAACCCAACCCCTCACCTCAGCTCAACGGGTACATTCGGGCTGTGAGATCTTGTCCCTGCTCTAAGTACATTGGTCTGGGATGGGTGCTCACCCAGGTTTGGCGAGCTGTTCATTTTCCAAGTATTTGAAAGTGTGACTGGGATTTAGTCCTGCGGGTGGCACTGTCAGGTGAGGGCTGTGGCTAACATGTGGCCGAGCACAGAGGGCTGTGGCTAACGTGTGGCCGAGCACAGAGGTCAGTGGCTAATGTGTGGGTGAGCACAGAGGGCTGTGGCTAACGTGTGGCCGAGCACAGAGGTCAGTGGCTAATGTGTGGGTGAGCACAGAGGGCTGTGGCTAACGTGTGGCCGAGCACAGAGGTCAGTGGCTAATGTGTGGGTGAGCACAGAGGGCTGTGGCTAACGTGTGGCCGAGCACAGAGGGCTGTGGCTAACGTGTGGCCGAGCACAGAGGTCAGTGGCTAATGTGTGGGTGAGCACAGAGGGCTGTGGCTAACATGTGGCTGAGCACGGAGGGCTGCGGCTAACATGTGGCTGAGCACGGAGGGCTGCGGCTAACGTGTGGCCGAGCACGGAGGGCAGTGGTTAACGTGTGGGTGAGCACGGAGGGCAGTGGCTAACATGTGGGTGAGCATGGAGGGCAGTAGCTAACGTGTGGGTGAGCACACAGGGCTGCGGCTAACGTGTGGCCGAGCACGGAGGGCAGTGGCTAACATGTGGCCAAGCACGGAGGTCAGTGGCTAACGTGTGGCCGAGCACGGAGGGCAGTGGCTAACGTGTGGCCGAGCACGGAGGGCAGTGGCTAACATGTGGGTGAGCACAGAGGGCTGTGGCTAACGTGTGGCCGAGCACGGAGGGCAGTGGCTAACATGTGGGCCATGTGGCCCCGCAGAAGACAGGCTACATTCTGCTGGCTTGTCAGGTCCCAGCTCTGTTCCCAGGGGACAGGACCAAACCCGCCCGGAGTTCTGTGTGCCCCCATCTCTGTTCCTTTATGGTAAATGGTATCTCCTTGGGTGTAGAAGATCTTGCCATTGCTGGCAAACAAAACCTTCGACCTAAGACAACCCCACACACACACACTTCCTTGGAATTTTCTGTAGTCTCCTCCCAGTTTACTCTCTCCTGGGAAGTCCACGGAGTCTTCATCAGCCCTTTCCTTCCCAGGACCAAATTCACAGTTTTGGTTCTAATTACATCTTGATCAACTTTGATACTTTAGCAAACCACAAACCTAGTTTTTCTAGAAGGCCTTTTGGTCCAACTCAGACCTCAGGGTTCCCAGCCAAAGGCTCCTATGTCAGAGTCCCTGTTACCAGACTCAGGCTGGGATCAAGACAGTGGCGTCACATTTGTCACAGAGTTCCTGTTGCTGCTTCCCTGCCCCTGAGACTCTAATCCAGAAGACCCCAAGAGACCCCTAAGGCATTCCTGCTTGAAAACCCCCATCTGTGTCACCCATTCGGTGATTGACACGTTCACTGATGGTTTCGTGTGTTTCAATTTTACTCATGGTTAAGGTCTTCCAGCCCACAGCTCTAGAGAGAACAGGTGGGTCACTTGGAAATCCAGCTTTTTTCTTGTAAGATTTACTTATTATTTCAATTTGATATGCATGAGTTTTTTACCTGCATGTATGTCTGTGCACCATCTGTGTGCCCGGTGCCGGGAAGAAGGGTGGTGTTGGCAGAGGAGGGCACAGGACCCCTTGGAACTGGAGTCACAGGTGGGAGCCACCGCACACATACTGGGAATCAAACCCAGGTTCTCTGCAGGAACAATTAGCGCTCTAACCATTGAGCAGCCTCTCCAGCCCAGGACCTCCTGTCTCCGGGTATCTTGTAGACCCATGGTGCTGCCCTCCTGCCTGATGTGATGGACACCGCTAAGGAAGTAGCCCTCCTAAGTCTTGGGCAGCTGTTTGCCATTCATAGGCTATGCCAGGGAATGTCCAAAAAGGAGGACAGAATCCCTGTGAGTGTGGCTCCCGGCACCTTACAGAGCTGCCATTGTTTGGGGGGTTGCAGTAATCAGATACTCTGTATCCTTTTCCTTGAAGTCTGAACTCAGGAGATGAATTTCATGAAGCCCCCTGGGTGAAATAACCCACTGACAAAATATGGGCCAAACGAGGCACAGATGAACAGGCGTTCACCAGTGTCAACCACCATGCTGGGTGGTCACCACCCAGAGCTCCTCTTTGTGCTCAGCATCCCTCAGCCGTAAGTATTGCCCCAGACCCCGTACAAAGGACAAACAGCAAACACCGTTAAGAGAATTTAGTGTGGCTGCCAGAGGTTTGGATGAATCGGGAACGGTGAGTGCACTTGGGTAGGAGGGGGCAGACAGGGCCCCACTAGCTCTACTGGGAGTTTGGGAGCCAGTAAACAAGGGACCTGTAGAACAGAGGTTGATGCCACTGGGGGGTCCACACTGTAGCAGGCTGGAGCTGAGCACACAGAAGCTTCCAGAAGCTTGCCAGGAAGCCACAGGGCATTTCTCACGGGTTCCTCTCGGAGGAATAGTTACCTAAAGTAGCAAACCCCAGATGACCAGGGCAGGTCACATTCATTCGTCCACTTGGCCAAACCGCTCTATTTCCTCTCCCCTTCCTTTCCCTCCCCTTCCTTCCTCCCCACTCCTCTCCCTTCCTCTCTCCTCTGCTTTTCACAGATCTCTGATTTTCCCTCCCTGACACACATACACCCTCCTCCCTTCACCCCCAGACTCCCTGGGTTTCTGCACCTGTGGACTCTGGGCAGGCACAGGCCTGTGACGATGAGAACCGTGCCCAGAAGGAAGCCCACAAAGCCGATGGCCAGGCCCAGGTAGCAGATCAGGGTCTCGGTGGTGTCTGGTGGTGAGGTAAGCACCTGGGGCTCTGGGAGAGGAAGCGAGGGTCAGAGGACACAGGAAGGGATCCAGGGTAGAGGAGACATGGACGTGGACAGGCTATAACGTGGGACTCCGTACCCCAGTGCTGGAGGAGCGGCTGGTCCAGGCCCCAGTGCTCCACCCTGCAGTCATAAACGTCCTCAGCCGAGGGCACAAAGGTCAGGTAGTGGAACTTCCGGAACCTGTGGTTAGGCTGGGAGTAGAAGCTGGTCTGGGCCACTCCCTCAGTGACGGGCTGGCTGTTGCGCAGCCAGGTGACATTGATCACAGGCGGGAAGATATCATCCACGATGCAGATGAGGACGTTGGGCTTTCCCAGCTCCACACGAGACTTGGGAAGTACGGTCACCCTGGGAGGCTCTAGGAGGAATGGGATCCTGAATCCCAGAGCTCCACCCCTTACAGCTGGGCCTTACTAGGGCCAAGAGTGAGGGACACTTCCTCCCATGTGGTCACCCGCAGGACTGCTCTGGGATGGTGCCTACCGGGGCAGGAGGGGACAGGAGGACTCTGCCTAGTTAGGTGGGGCAAAGGGAAGGCCAGGTACCACTGATGGCTCTGGTTCGGTTGGAGCGTTCCACCAAGATGTCCAGGTGAGCTCGGATCATGGCGATGCTGGCCAACCCATTTTGGAAGTTCGAGTATAGGGAGGCCCCAAACTCAGGCAGACGCCACACGACCTCCCTGTTCTTCAGGTCCACAGAAAAAATTTGTTCCCCATCAAATTCATGTGTGAACTGTCCAGAAGCATCATAGGACTGGTAGAAGGCAGGTCCATAGGAGCCCATGTGGTCAGCTGTATTGGGTGAGGGCAGGGTGGGGGCAGGGGAAGAGAAGCAGGTCTGACTCAGGTGTGGGACCTGCTGACTCTCAGCCTGGCCTCGTCTTGGGCTGTGTGTGGGGACAGTCCTGTTATGCCAGAGTGGACCCTAGAGAAGTTGCAGAAATATGGCAAGGAGAAGACAGAGGGTGTGTGACCAGAGCGTGGAGGACAGAGCCAGCAGAGCAGGCTGGGAAGGAGGGGTGCCCCCCGAATATGGTGTCCGCGGTTCTCAGGCCTCCATCGTTGTAGCTGTAGCCATAGCCGCGCTGTCAGGTCTTGGGTGTAAGGTGGTGGAATTGGGGTGAGAGGGAAATGGTTAAGGGGAAGCACTGAAGGGGAGCTTTCAGCAAAGACAGTCAGTATAGGAGGGGAGGAGGTACAGTGACACACAGGGGGCATGAACTAAGATCTATGTCCCAGAGACTAGGGTGACAGTTCTCCACAAGCCAGGCATGGTGACGTGGTCCTGCAACCCCAGCCTGGCTACACAGCTCAATGGAACCGTCTCGTAAACACTTGGAGGTGGAGAGGGAAAGAGAAGAGACCAAAGCACCATAGGATACACTGAATATAAAGTCAGGAGTTCAAGCCGGGCAGTGGTGGCACACACCTTTAATTCCACACTCAGGAGGATCTCTGAGTTCGAGGGCAGCCTGGTCTATAGAGTGAGTTCCAGGACAGCCAGAGGTTCACAGAGAAAACCTACCTCTTCTTAAAAAAAAAAAATACATGGATCTAATCTACATGGGAAATAGAAAAAGACAAGATCTCCTGAGTAAATTGGGAGCATGAGGGCCTTGGGAGAAGGTTGAAGGGGAAGGGGGAGAAAGGGAGGGCATCAGAGAAAAATGTAGAGCTCAATAAAAATCAATAAAAAAAAGTTAAAAAAATCAGGAGTTCAAAGTTCACATCCCAGAGATGACAGAATGGGTCTCACCTCACGGCAGAACACTTCCTGGATATCCAGGGCTACACTTAAGCGCCTTCAGAGGTCTACAGTGGTGAGGTAAGTGTGAGGGGCTGCCCTGTGCCCGCATGATGTCAAGTGGAAGGGCCAGGGGCTCACACATAAACAGAGGAGAATGCCGCACTGAAGCGGGGCGAGACGTGTGTGTGTGTGTGTGTGTGTGTGTGTGTGTGTGTGTGTGTGTGAGCCAGGAAGTGGCAGAGGTGCCAGGGTGCTGTGCAGTGAGGCGGGTGAGGGCATGGGTCTCAGAAAAGGGGAAGGGACGGGGAGGACTCTGAAGGTAAAGGGAGCCCAGAGGAGACCCTGGTGCAGCCGGAGCCGGTTCCAGAGTGGATGTGCCAGAGCGGCTGGGGTTTGTTCACAGATGGAGGGAGTTGCCCATAGACCAGAGACAGGGAGACACTCTTCCTTGTGCTGTCTCCCTACCTCTTCTCCCACCCCCAGGTGTCCCCAGCACTTACCCTTGATGGCCCATACTCCCTGGGGACTCAGGAAGCATATCAGGGTGTGGAATGCCAGGACCAGCTCCACAGGGAGGACCATGGCTGAGGGGGTGGGGCACTTTAACAACCTTTGTTTGGGAAGCGAGGGAGCAAGATGGAGGTAAAGAGGAACGGATCTAGGTTAGGGGAAGACCCTTGCTGTAAGCAGCCAATCAGAGCAGTTCTCTGAGTTAACAGGTCTGTTGCTGGGTAGAGAAGCAAAGAGTCTGGGTGACAAGGTGGAGGGTGGAGGCCATGGGTCACCTGTCACTTCATCCTTCAAGAAGGGGCTTCAGGAAGGAGCAGGGAGGTCTCAGAGCACCAAATGGCTGTGCTGGGGACAAAGCCTCCGTGTGGTCTCTGATAGAAGGAACCTGATTTTCCATGTAGATCCCTTGGGACAAATTTGGGGTAAAAATAAGAACTAAAATGCCCGAAGAAACTTAAAAGGGAAATCTCTGGATAAAACAAACCATAGAATAAAAACCCTTTAAATCTGTAAAAAACATTTTCAAAACTATTATTTTATTTTATCCTGTAAGGAAGGATGTGCAATGGTTGGAGCTGCTTTCCTGAAGAAAAGCTACAGGCAGTTCCCACAACCAATGGGAGGCGAGCAGAGGGCACAGGTGGTCTCCGTTTGTCCCTCCTGGTCCCCAAGCACCCTCTTTCATGCTGGCCAGCCTCCAAATCATGACAGAGAGATTTATTATTAATTGTGAATGCTTGGTCTTAGCTAAGGCTTGTTTCTAGCTAGCTTTTTAAAGCTTTAACGCATTTCTATTCATCTGTGTTGCTCCAAGGCTCATTTACCTCATCCACATTCCGTCCATCCCACTTTCCGCTTCCTCTGTGTCTGGCTGGCCCCCAGCTGGCTGACTGGCTTGCCTTTCCTTCCACCTGCCAGCCCCACCTCTCCCTCCTATGCCCAGTTATTGGCTGACCAATCAGATGCTTTAGGCAGGCAAAGTGAAACAGCAACACATCTTTCTTCCCATAGTTAATCAAATGCAGCACAAATAAATGAACACATCTTTCCATAGTTAAACAAACACTCTATTGCACAGCAGGCCAGAGACTGGCTGGTGTGCACGTCGTGCCCCTGACTTTTCCTTTTGTTGGGTTGTGCCAATGGCTGGCGCTGGAAGGGACTCAATCAATACAGAAAATAGAGAGATATTGAGCCTAGAACTCTGGAGACAGAGACAGGTGGGTCTCTGTGTGTCTGAAGACAGCCTACTCTACAGAGTGTGTTCCAGCTCAGCCAGGGCTACATAGACCTTATCTCAAAAAGAGAAAGGAAATAAAAATGGATAACCATCTATCCAGCTAAAGAGAACTCTTCTGAAAGTCTTTGCCAAAGATGCTGAAATAAATGATTGTCGCTTGGCCGCACGCATCTGAGAAGTCTCATAGATCTTCAGTTCCAAAGAGCCACCCGCGGGGTTTGTAACAAACTCACATTTCTGGTGCTGGGCAGGTGCCTCTGTGGGCAGAGTTTGCCACACAAGCATGAAAACCTGAGTTTGGATTCCCAGGACACATAAACACCCAGACATGGTGGAGCATGTCTGTAACATGTCCCTGGGAAGGCAAAGCCTGGCAGATTCATGAAATTTGTTGACCATTCAGTCTGGTCACACAGGTCAGCTCCAGGTTCAGTGAGAGACCCCATCTCAAAAAGTAAGGTGGAGTGTCTTGGGTAGGGCTTCTATTGCTGCGATGAAACACCTTGACCAGAAAGCAAGTTGGGGAGGAAAGGGATTATTAGGTTTACACTTCAGCATTGCTGTTCATCACTGAAAGAAGTCAGGACAGGAACTCAAACAGAGCAGGATCCTGGAGGCAGGAGCTGAGGCAGAGGCCATGGAGGGTGCTGCTTACTGGCTTGCTCTCCATGGCTTGCTCAGCCTGCTTATAGAACCCTGGACCAGCAGCCCAGGGATGGCACCTCCCACCATGCACTGGGCCCTCCCGAACTGATCACTAACGGAGAAAATGCCTACCAGCTGGATCTCATGGAGACATTTCCTCGGCGGAGACACCTTCCTCTGATGACTCCAGCTTGTGTCAAGCTGACACATAAAGCCAGCACTACCCAGAGGTAGGCTGGGAAATGACTCAGCAGGTGAGAGAACACCTTGCTCTGCCTTAGAACCAGAGTTTGGACACCAGCATCCACATGAGACTGCTCGCCACACCCATAACTACAGCTCCAGGGGGAGCCGACGCCTCTAGTCTCGGTGGGCACCGGAGAGCACACATTGACACTCAGAGACACACGCACACATGCATAATAAAAATAAAATAAATCAGGGTTGGAGAGATGGCTCCGTGGTTAAGAGCACTAGCTGCCCTTCCAGAGGACTTAGTTTCAATTCCCAGCATTCACATGGCAGCTTACGAATGTCTGTAACTTCATTTTTAGGGAGCCTGAGACCCTCACACAGGCATACATGCAGGCAAAATACCAAAGCACATAAAATAAAAATAAGTAAATAAATAAGTAAGTAAATAGATAGATAGATAGATAGATAGATAGATAGATAGATAGATAGATAGAAATAAATTATCTTTAAAATGAAAGAAATGAGATGGAACACGAACAAGAAGATACCTCTGGCCTCCACACACATGAGCACACTCATGCACACATGTCACACACACATCCACCCACAAACACACACCACAAACACACATGTACACACACACCGTATGTAGATAAAGAGTGCAATGTAAGTGTCTCCCGGGTGCAATGTGGTGTGTGTACAATAGACTATCACACAGCCACAAGTGACAACTGAAATCCATATGCGGCACGTGGTGAGCAGGTGTGACATGGGAAGACAATGTCACAAGTCCTCACACGTGGACACTAAGTTGGGGAGACAGTACAATGATGGTGTCTGGAGAGAGAGTCTGGAAAGAGATGGCTGACCAGTGATTGTGTTCGTTCCCGGCTGCCCAGACTCGAAATAACCACTCAGAAACTGTATTATTTAAATCACTGCTTGGCCAATCACTTAAGTGTATTGCTAGTTAGCTCCTATATCTTTGATTAACCCATTTCCATTATTTTATTTATTACCATGTGAATGTGACCTACCAGCAAGGTTATGGCTGGCGGCTCACGTCTTTCCCCTCTGGCAGCTCCAGGGTGTGTCCGCGACTCTGCCTACTCTCTCTCTATATCTCTTCCAGTCTAGCCATATTCTGCTAAACCACTGGCCAAAAGCAGCTTCTTTATTCATTAACCAATAAAAGCAACACATAAACAGAAGGACTTCCCACACCAAGGGAAGGCGTCAGGGGCTGGGGGGAGAGAGAGGGTCTGGAGAGAGGATGGCTAGCCGGCTGACCACAATTGACTGTCTCAGAACAGTGGGGGGGGGAAGGTTTTGAATGTTCCCGACAGAGAGAATTGACAGTTGATCGTGATGATGGGTGACAATTTACTGATTCAGCATGACACATTGTACACACACAACAAGCTATCTCATCACACTCATAGAGATGTCCAGCTATGTGTTACTGAAACCAGTTTCTGTCAAAGGTCCCACATCAGAGTCTGGAGAGACGACCCAGAGGTTCAGAGCACCGGCTGGTCTTGCGGAGGACTCAGGTCTAGTTCCAGCACCCACGGAGTGAGTGTGGATTCTTCCAGTTTGCATGTCCAGTTATAAGTAAAAATGGTAGAATTTGTAAGTACCCATGAGATACCATCTTAATTTTAACTAATGTATTAGAAGAAACGAAAGTTTACCAAAAGGCATTTTATTACAGTCAAACCAGAGGCAGGGCCAATCTCTTCCCTCAGGGGCTCAAACAATGCCGGCAAACACTGTAGCCCTCAAACTACATCCAAACGAATATTCATCCCAGTTCACTGTTGTCCCCTCTCCAGGGCCAATCCGAACTCTCAGACTCTCCCTGAAAGTGAGGTCAGAACCCTTGGTAACTGCTCCCATGGTGTCACTTGAAGTCACACTGTTAGGAGGCATTCGACATAAGTGGCCTGTTCCATCCAGCAAGGCTGAGTCTCCCAGCTCAGAAACAGGAAAGGTTGTTCTTAGGAATTCTCTGGAAGGAGACAGCAAAGTGATCATGCAGGAACCCAGAGCTGTGGAGCCCAGGAAAGGGTGTCCAGGCCGGAGCTGTGGAGCCCAGGGAAGGGTGTCCAGACTGGAGCTGTGGAGTCCGGGGAAGGGTGTCCAGGCCGGAGCTGTGGAGCCCAGGGAAGGGTGTCCAATCTGATGAGAAACACAGCAACTCCTGCTTGCTACCTTTGCTTTGCTGACAGCAATACCAAGGGCATACATAGCACTTTAAGGTCAGCAAGTCGTTCAGAGAGGCAAAGCCCTCTGAGAGTTCAAAGCCAGCTGGGGACATAGAGAGTTCCAGAGAGTTCCAGGACAGCTGGGGCTACATCACAACTGAGGACAGAGGCAGAGACAAGGTCAGGGCACCTTCCCAAGGCCGTGTTCTTTTCAGAAAGTGATCACCTGCAGCGAGACACAGTCACCGTCAACCTCAGGTTCAGGAGGGGGTCTGGGATCCCACCTGCCTTCCCTTTCTCTTTCCCTGTGGCTCCCTGTCCCAGTTCCTCAGCCCTGCTTCCCACGAGGCTTCACTGTAGCCTTGCTCACGTTTGTGTGATGTCCTTTTCTACCACGGTGGCAGCTATGATGCTGTCTCCTAATGGTGGTGCCACAGAACACCCTTATCCTTGTACAGCCTGTAGCCAGCTTCTAGCCTTTGACAAGTGAGGCTCTGGGCAAATCAGTGGTGGATTAAATTACTAAATGCCAGGATATGTGCTAACCTCTACAGATAAAAATCATGAAGAAGGGGCTCCTAACCAGGTGTGGAGGTGCAGGGCTTTGATCCCAGTGTAAGAAGGGAGGGAGGAACCTGCAGACCGCCTGTGTGGCCTTGGCGAAGGTGCTTAAAGCTCTTGTGCACAAAGATGCCGTAAGCATCTCTCAAGCATCAAACCGCAGTGGCATTAGCACCCTCATATGGAGGATGCATAACACTCAGGGCAGGGCCCGAGCCTTGGGTTCTCAGGGTTGTCAGTGATGTCTCACATAGCTCTGCTCTGAACACCAGAGAGAGATCTGTGTCTGCTTCATCGGTGTGGATGTTCCCTCCTTTCCGCACAGAGGCGTAGACTCCCTCCGACTCCACCCTAACTTCCCACCTCCACGGCTGCTCACAGGGGTCCTTGGATCAGGGAACTGTGGCCGGAGTGCCGAGCTCTTACGATGAACACACTGCCGATGACGACGCCCACCAGGCCCACCACCAGGCCCAGCGCACAGACCACAGTCTCCATGGTCTCGGCCGCCTGGGGCGGCTCCTGCATTTCTGTGGGAAATGAAGAGATGCAGTTAGCACAGTGGGTTGCTGGCCGCGATATCCCGGGAGCAGAGGCATGTTGGGGCGGTGAGGGGGAGGGAGTTCTGCTCACCCCAGTGAGTGAGGCTCGGCTGGTCCAGGCCCCAGTGCTCCACCCTGCAGTCATACACGTCCTCGGCCATGGGCACGAAGGTCAGGTAGTGGAACTTGTGAAATCTGAGCTCTGTGCTGGGCAGAAAGACGGTCTCCGAAGTCCCTTCAGTGACCAGCTTCCCGTTACGAAGCCATGTGACGTTGAGCACTGGGGGAAAGAACCTATCGATGTGGCAGATGAGGACGTTGGGCTGACCCGGCTCCACTGGGCTCTTGGGGAACACGGTCACCTCGGGAGGCTCTAGGAAGAGGCAGGACCTGGTGAGGGTCGGATAGTCACCGAGTTCCCACCTGGCGTCTTCTGCTGCAGGTTCAATTCACAGCACCTTTGGGGTCCAGAGAGAGAGCTGGAGACTCCTTCCACTGAGCCAACACCAGTCCCTGACTTACAGTAGAGGATCAGCAAAGGGAGTTAGGGGCTCCCATTCTGAGTGTGGGCCGGGGACCCTCCCACCCTTCCCACCGGGTGGCAGAGGAAAAGGCGAGAGAACCCGCACCACTGGGGACCTGGGTGATGTTGTGTCTCTGGATCAAGGCTCTCAGGTTGCTCTTCAGGCGGGCAATGTAGGGCAGAGCCCCCTGGGCGTCAAAGCCGTAGACCGTGCCGAACTCTGGCAGGCCCCAGACCGTTTCCTCCCTGTCAAGATCCACGTAGAATTGCTCATCACCGTCAAACTCGTACAAGCAGTCACCCGACGGCGTTTGCGTCTGTGCAAATATGTCATACATGGCTACATGGTCCGCTGTTCAAACAAGATGCAGAAGAATGGACAAACGTAAGAACTATTGTGTGGTGCTGAGGCAGGGGGATGGCTGGATTTATTCATAAGTCAGAAAAGGCTGACAGAGGGAAATGGGGGGAGAAGGAGCAACAGAAAACAGCAGGTGGGGGAGGAGGGCTACAGGGGAGAGGAGGCTAGAGAGACTGTCCCTGCTTACTGCTAGGCAGAACCCCGTGATTCTGCAGGGGTCCTGGGAACTCACTGAGCACTGAGCGCCAGGCATTTGCTAGTAGGCTATGTCTTTGACTCATGTGGATGTTACAACTCCCCTAGAAGTAACCAAGGAAACTCAGAGAGAGTAAGTAACTTGTATCAGGTCACACAGTGAAGCGAAACTAGGAGAAAGAGATGTGAAATTAGGTTTGAACTGACGGAGATGGAGGGACAGGAGGGCGGAAAATTGAAAGTTGAGGGGAAAGCTCACTGAGCTGTAGGGCTCCTTATGGTCGCTGGGTTTCTGTTTCAGTTTTTAAGCCCACACCTGCAGTGCGTGCTGGTATCAAGACTTCGTTATTTTTATCTTGAGCATCTTGAGGATGGATTTTGACAATGGTTTCAAACTTTATTTTTAATACATTTTTAAACATTTTTGGTTTTGTTTTAAATGGAATTATAGAAGTTGTTGAATTTGAAATCCCTGTGTGGTTTGATCTTTTGTTTCTTAGTCTTGATTAGTTTGTTAGAAACCGCAAACACAAGACAAGCTATCGTTTGCAACAATGTGATAAACATGTGAGCGCTGGGAACTTGGAGTGGCTGGGAAAGAGTCGGGAGTGGGGAGGGCTGGGCTCCCCTCCTCTTCCCTGGGATCCCCAGCCGGCAGGTGGGAGTGTCTCTGCTTGGACTGTATAGCAGCAGCAAGATGTTCCCTCGGAAGGATTTCAGGTTCCTCGTGAACCAGAGGAATCTTCTTTATAAAACAGGTGGAAAAGGAGATTAAAAACCTTTAAAGCACCATTTAAAACTGGCTCATGCCAGGCAGTGGTGGTGCACGCCTTTTAAGCCCAGAACTGGGGAGGCAGAGGCAGGCGGATCTCTGTGAGTCTGGGGCTAGTGTGGTCTACAGATTGAGATCCAGGACTGTTACACAGAGAAACTTTGTTTCCAAAAATAAAACAAAGCAAAGAAAAAAAAAAGATAATTGGGAATTGGGGCTGGAGAAACGGCTCAGCAATTAAGAGCTCTTCCCAAGGACCTGGGTTCAATTCCCAGTATCCACATGGCAGCTCACAACTGTCTATAACTCCTGTTCCAGGGGGTCTGACACCTTCACACATACATGCATGAGGGCAAAACACCAATGTACATAAAATACAAATAAATAAATAAATTTTAAAAACTGGCTTATACTTTTTAAACATTCTCACAGATTCTGAGTTCTAAACGATCAGTCAGACATGAAACAATTTATTTTCCTTCGAAAGTCACTTTCATGCACGTCTAGTGTCACAGGCCTGCAATCCCAGCCACAGCTGAGGCAGGAGAATTTCAGTTTCAAGGCCAGTCTGGACAATTTAGTTCCGAATTATCTCAAAAGAAAAAGTACAAAAAGCTGGAGGAACCTCAGACAATTTAGAGGTGGGGTACTTAACCAACATTCGTGGGGCTCAGTCCTCAGTACTTCTCACACTAAGAAATCACCACCATCCAGAAAAAAAAAAATATGCTAAAAACCTACGAACTACAAGCCAAGGTGTGGTAGCTCAGGCTTGCAAGCCCAGCATTTGGGAGGCTGAGGCAAGAGGATAGCCCACAAGTTCAAAGTCATCCTGAGCCACAGAGTGAGACCCTATCTCAACACCACACACACACACACACACACACACACACACACACACAGAGAGAGAGAGAGAGAGAGAGAGAATTTAAACAACAATGTGGCCTGGTTCCTGGCAATTTTTAATTGGTAGTTCATGTTTGTTTGTTTTTAATTTTTTGTGACAGGGTTTTCTGCCACAGCCCTGACTGACCTGGAATGTGACAATTCTGTCTCTTTATAGACCAGACTGACCTCGAACTCACAGAGATCCACCTGCCTCTGCCTCCTGAGTGCTGGGATTAAAGGTGTGCGCCACCACTGCCCAGCACCTGCACATGGTGCACCTCCACACCTGGTGCACCTCCACACCTGGTGCATTTCCACACCTGATGCACACCTACACACCTGGCATACCCCCACACCTGGTGCACCCCTACACCTGGAGCACCACAATACCTGGTGCACTCCTGCACCTGGCCTGTGCTGTGGATTCTAGCCCTCCCCTCCTCTGCATCTTTGGATGACATCATGCATGGGCTTGGTGCTTCCTGGAACCAACAGGGGGCGACAGAGCACATCATGGTTTATAATCTCTAGCCAGGTCTTTGTGGCCCTTAAGTCCACATTTCTCGGTGTAGGAAGACCTTCCTGACTCACTAGGACCTGACTCACAAGACTAACGAAATTGTGCCGCTCTACTCCCCTGAGAGAAGAAGGCAAGGACTGCCCCAGTGATCCTAGGAAGGTGGAAAGACCCTGGGAGGCAGGGAGGAATGTTCTGCTCAGTTCCGCACTTGGCGTCCATACCTGTGAAGGCAGTCACACAAAGTGGGCTTTGAGGACCTGGGCTGTGGGATCCGGGCCGAGTTCAGCTATAAAGTCCCTGTGCTCAGAGTCAGTGTGTCGTCAGAGTTGTGTGTGGACTTTAACCTTGACCCCTGACTGAGGGAACAGCTTTGGAAGCTGTTTTAATCTTTTTAGCTTCAGTTTTTTTCATGTCTCAGAGAAAGGCTAAAGTATTTTTATAGATGGTTTCTGTGAGGTGCAAATAGTGATGTGGCTGCTTTGTCTTATCCGTTTATTTTTATTTTATGTATGTTGAATGTTTGCCTGCATAAATATAAGTGCAGCACGTGTGTGCAGGTCCTACAGAGGCCAGAAGAGGACACCAGTCCCCCTGGAACTGGAGTTACAGATGTTTGTGAGCTGCCATGTAGGTACTGGGAGCTGAACCCAGACCCTCTGGAAGAGCAGTCCACACTGTTAACCACTGAGCCCCTATCCAGCCCCGCCCACTGAGCCTCTCTCCAGCCCCGCCCACTGAGCCTCTCTCCAGCCCCGCCCACTGAACCTCTCTCCAGCCCAGCTGCCTTGGTTTCCCTGATTACTAGAGCAGGATGAAACCAAGTGAACATCACGTAAGGAAATGAGGAAAGGAGAGACATGAGAGAGATGGATGAATCCTGCAAGCTCTCCCATTCTAAAGAGGGTTAACAGTGTCTATTCCAACCTTGTGCCCCCCACCATTCTTCTGACCTTTGATGACCCAGTTCCCCCTCCCCCTGACCTTTGATGACCCCAGTCCCCCATCCTCTTGACCTTTGATTACCTCAATCCACCATCCTCCTGACCTTTGAGGACCCGAGTCCCCATCCTCCTGACCTTTGATGACCCCAGTTCCCCCACCCTCCTGACCTTTGATGACTCCAGTCCCCCATCCTCCTGACCTTTGATGTCCGCAGATCCTGGGAGACTCAGTAGGAAAGCCAGGAAGGAGGCTCTCAGGACCTCAGCTTTACTCTGGAACATTCTCCCCTCAGAGTACGGGTTGGGGATCTATACTGACAACTGTGATCACAGGACAGTGAAGAGAACTGAGACAGATTGGAGACAGGTGAAACCCTGATACCGGGCGGCTTCCTGTAGCCTGACTACACAGATGAAAAGACAGGGGAAACCAGCGAGGCTGGGTCAGCCAATCAGAGAAGCCGGAGAGTTGACCCGGCTGTTGCTGGGTAAAGGGGGCTGAAGAGGAGGGAGTCTGCTATTAGATACAAAGTCTCCCCAAGTTTCCCACACAACTGTCACCCTCACCACCAGATCACCTCTGATGTTTCCTCCACTGTTTTTCAATATTTTTCATTTTATTTTATGTGTCTGAGTGTTTGGCCCATGTGTATGTCTGGGCACCGCATGCCTGCCTGGTGTCCACAGAGGCCAGAAGAGGGTGCCTGATCCCCTGGAACTGGAGTTACTGACAGCTGTGAGCCGCTATTAGGGTGCTGGGAACCGAACCCAGTATTCTCCACAGGAGCGGCAGGTGCTCACCGCTCAGCCGTCTCTTTAGTCCTCCACCTTATTGCTGAGCGGGCTCCTCACTGAATCTGGAGCTTGTTGGCCGCCTGGACCATGTCCAGCAGGATCTGTCTGCCTTGGCATCCCCGGCGCTGGAATTACACGTGTGGCCAGGATCTGGGCTCAGGTTGTGTGCTTTCGTGGCAAGCTCTTCGCTGACTGAGCCATCCCCCTGGCCCCTCGTGTGACTCGTGACCTCGTGTGACTGCGTTTCCTCAGCGGCAGAAGCTGAGTGTGTGCTGTCTGGTTGCTGCTGCCCACAGCATCGCTTCCTCCGTCTGTCGAGGGGCTGGGGTGGGGCTGACCGAATGATTCCCGTCAGGTCAGGGCGCCCCCTGAATCAACTCTGCTCCACCTCCACAGACACCTGGCATTAGGAGGTCGTCGGGGTCATGTGGCTGCCCTCGATTGGGTGATAAAGAAGCTCACTTGTGAGATCAACGTCATGGAAGCGGTGCGGGACATCCAGTCAGTGCTCCCCCTGCTGGCAGTCAATGGGCGTGGGTCGGCGGTTCCCAACTGGGTGATGCCCTGTGGTCCTGGCTCCATGGAACGCCTTCCCCTTTCTACCCACCTTCCTCCATTCTGAGCTCCTGGGTGTTAAGTGTCTCCCTGTCTATAGCAGATGAGTGGCTAGGAAACTCCAGTCAGGAGCCCCGGGGCCCTAGAGAACTGAGGTTTGGTTTCACAGACGCCACACACCTAATGGAGGCTTTATATTATGTCATTATTTTCTCTTCTTGATGGAGGTCTATATGGTAACATTTTGTTTATATTTTGATATCTATATAAGGAAATGATGCCGACATAATATTTCTTTTCCTTCTTTCTTTTTTCTTTTTTCTTTTTTTTTGATTAATTATGTATACAGTGTTTTGCCCACGCTCCAGAAGAGGACACCAGATCTCATTATAGATGGTTGTGAGCCACCATCTGGTTGCTGGGAATTGAACTCAGGACATCTGGAAGAGCATTCAGTGCTCTTAACCTCTGAGCCATCTCTCCAGTCCTGTTTGTTTTTCAAGATAGGGTTTCTCTTTGTAGCTTTGGAACCTATCCTAGAACTCACACTGTAGACCAGGCTGGCCTTGAACTCACAGAGGTCCTCCTGCCTCTGCCTCCCAAGTGTTGGATAATGTTTTCTTTACCTGAATTTGTGGCCTCACAGGATTCAGCTATAAATTATAAAGTTGGGAATGATCCCCTTTGGAAGTTGGTGAAAATATTCATGATCAACACGACATAATCAGATATTTTCAGGAGGTTGGGCTTTGGTAGCTATTATGTCTCTCATCTTGTTTGCCAGTCTGTTCTTATCCCCTCAGGGCTGACTGTCTTGAAGGAGTATGAGCTCTGTTTCTGTCACGTGACCTTCACAATGTCACTGTCAGGCGGTTTATAACATCTGCAGACGTCCAAGTCCCCAATCAAACTCCTTAAAATCACATATTTACACAGTTGTGGGTGTGCCTTACTCCTAGGTTGGGGGACCCTGTAAGGTGTCCTGCTGATCTCCACCCCCCATCGAAGTCCTGGGGAGGTACCCTGGGACTCCTGTACCCTCTAGGACCAACAGACATCTGAGAGAAAGACGATGGGGGTGGGTGGTTCTCCTGAACACACCCCTGGGCAGCGGCAAAGCAGACAGATCCCAGACTCAATCTGAATGCTGGGATGCTGACGGGACACACTATAGAAGTCATGCCAATACATCGCCTTTCACACCCAAAGATGTCGCTTGGTCCATCCCCTGTCCAGTGTGGGTGTAAGAGGCGGTGGGACTGGAGGAACGAGAGTCCCCGAGACGCTGGCTCAGCAGAACATCTCACCATGCTCAGAGCAGAGCTCACATCTTCCCCCAAATCTCGCGATGCACCCAGGTTATCAAAACAAGCGTCACTGTCCTCCGTCCTCTGATGCCCTCTCACCTGCTTCACCCACTAGGTGGTCAGGCCTCTCACGACATCTACCCAGTGACTGGTGACTCATCGGAAGCTCAAGCCTGATTGGTTCTTTCCTCAGACTCTGACTGATTCTGGGGTCACAGCAGACAACTTTAGTCACAGTCTCTACTGTTCACCCGGGAGCCCAACTTAAGGAGTCCTCCATCCCCTGCTACTATTTCCTCCCCTCACCCACCCTTCCAGCTCCACGATGGTCCCGTGGCTCCCTGTGGCCCCCTGGATAGCAGTTTTGACGGTATTGCTGAGCAGAGGGATCCAGGGTGGGGCTCCTCCAGGTAAGACGGAGCACGGCGGTGACTCCGGAGGGCCTGGCTCAGGACTGTCCCCTCATAGGCGTAGGGCTTCTCCTGGCTTCTCCTACAGCCCATGTCCTTCCTTCCCAGCTAGAAAAGCAGGCTCACCTCCCCACAGCTGTTCAGTGTTTCCCACTCCCAGGCACATAGACACAGTGAACCAGGCAGAGGTGTTGGGGGTTGGCATGCCTGTCTTATGGACAACGGGCCCAGAGCTCTAGAATCCATTCACAGGGCAAGGTTTATGGAGAGGCCAGAAGTCTCCGCCTCCTGGGTTCCCCCACACCCCCATCACAGCCTCGAAGGAACTCAGGTCACCTGACTGACTCAGTGTTAAGAGAGAGTGGATGGCTCCTGCTCCTCCGGGAGAGAAGGCAGAAGGCGAGGCGGGCTGAGGCTCCGCCCCAGTAGTTCTCGAGCAGGCTGACTTCCTGAGACCCTCACTAGTCTTGGAGTGGGCTGAGAACTGTGGAAGGACAAGATGAGGATGTGCAGACACGTGAGAACAACCTAGGGTAGGTGAGCAGCCAGCCTGCTAACGGGAGGCCCGTCTGCTGTCCCCTGGCTTGTGTGACAGATGCTGTGGCTGATGGGATCCAGCGTTTCCCAGGAAGATTCTTCCATTTCCAGATTTACACTGAGCACTGTAGGAAGAGCACTAAGCTACCACATCCTAGGATGGATCTCAAATGCAGTGCCTTCGTTTTGCCTGTTTTTCTGGAACAACTGCGTTGAATCCCTTAGTCCAGCCCTTGAGCCCCAGGACTTCTCCTGAGATATTAGGCACTTGCTGAGGAAGACGAGAGGACCTGTCCTTATTGGTCACAGAGGCTGTGAGACCCAACTAAGGGACCTGCTCAGCTGTGGAAGCTGCACCTTTAAGGTCCTGGCAGTCAGAGAGTGATGTCACCAAGGGAAAGGGCTTAGCAGCAGGGCCTGAATAAATGACAGCTGGGGAGGGAGACCCTGCACGGTTCAGTTTTATGTGCTTCATGGCTACCTTCCATTTACACCGGTTAAGTACTGCCAAAGAAGACCCACATCCAGAGTGGGGCAGGCAGACTTTGAGCGGCAGGTGGCTGGGGAGGGGGAGAGTGGTGGACCCCGGCTCTGGGCTGAGTGAGAGACGCCTACCATGGAGGCAGGTCAGGACTTCTGAACAGAGTGTGGGTCTGGCTCTTACAATGCCCTTAGATTTTCCCACCCTTCCCTCTGTCCTCTGGCCCAGCTGGGCAGGTCCTTCTGAGCTCATCAGGATGAGCCAGTTGTTCTGGCGTTGCTATAGTGACAGGGAACACCAGAACATCCCATAGTCGTCTCTCCCTGCACCTGCACTCCGGGCTTGTTTGCTCTTGACCTCACGGGGCTTCCCAGTGTCTGTAGCAACAGCAAACAGTGCTGATTTGTCTGGGCTCTGGGTTCCTGTCTTTGACTTTAGCCCCCTTTCAGGTCATCTCTGTCACCCCGACCAGGATAGAAAAAAGTCAATTAATTAACAAGCATCTTATGTCAAATGGATTGTCCATCCCGCCAGTGTGTTAATCATGCAGCTCAGAAGCTGTGGGATGGAGCAGACTTGGCCTTTAACTTCTGGCATCTTCTGTTTCTTACAGTTTTTTGAGCGTCCAGGCTGGTCTCCAGCTTTCCACAATGCCCCTGTCTCGGCTTCTTGAGTGCTGGGATTACAGGCATGCCCCACCACACCAATGCACGATATGCTTTTAAATGAAGCAGTAGCTTATTTAGTTTAGTTTAACGTGTTTATTAGTTGCAGTGCTGGGAATGGGCCCCAAGGCAAGACCCCCAACGTCAAGCTGCTCCCGGCCCCAGGCTGCAGGTTAGAAAACACGTTATCGAACAGTTTAGAGCTCCCTCTTGTGGTACAAACACAACCGTCCGTTTAATCTGAGCTGGACAGATTGTGTCCGAGCCCATTGTTGGGCGCAGAAAGAAGGCCGGATTTGCTTTGAGATGGTAATTTGCAGGGGGTTGAACATGAACAACCACACCAGCTCCACTTCCCCCGTTTGAGTAAGAACAGACAGACCCACAGCGACTCGCACAGGGCAGACGGGATGGACCCACACTGCTGGCGGCTCCTAGGAAGAGAGGGAGGATTCGCATACCCATTTTATAACAGTTACCCGGCCTCTAGGAATGCGGGGACCCACTAGGGCTCTGCTCTGGTGACTTTCAGTGAGTAAGGTCCAGGGCAATATCCACCCCTCGCCCTCAGACCTGGTTGCCCCAAGTTTTACGGCAATCTTCCTATCTCTGCATCCTTAGCTCTGGGATTCCACGTGAGAGATACCATGCTGCCATTCCAGATCTTTTAAGAAATTAATTTCATATTTTTTATTTACTTATGCATGTGGATGTTTTGCCTGCATGCTTGTTGGGCACTATATGTATGCCTGGTACCAACAAAGGTCAGACGAGGGCATTGGATTCCCTAGAACTGGAGTTACAGGTGGTTGTGGGCAGCCCTGTGACGGGGCTGGGAACTGAACCAGGGTCCTCTACAAGAGCATCAAGCATTTTTGTTTGTTTGTTTGGGGGAAGGGGTTTTGAGACAGGGTTTCTCTGTAACTTTGGAGCCTGTCCTGAAACTCACTCCGTAGACCAGGCTGGCCTTGTACTCACAAAGATCTGTCTGCTTCTGCCTCCAGAGTGCTGGAATTAAGGGCGTGTGCCACTACCACACAGCGCATCAAGTGTTCTTAACTGCTGATCCGTCTCTCAAGCCCTAATCAGTTTTTTAAGTTATCATGCACAGGTGAATTTCGTCACGGTGTTTCTACACATGCAGTCCACACCTTTTAGGACCGAGCCTTCCCACGTGGAGTCACAGAAGGCAAAATAAACAGCACTTAGCTCTTAGACTGGGAAGTTTCATGTTATATCTTATATTCATGGATTTATTTCTGCATTCCCAGCATGCAGGAGTAGTCAAGACATTGGCACAGACAGGAAAGCACCTTGCTATGGGGAAGAGAAGGGGAGGCTCCTGGTGGAGGTGACATTTGACTGTGTCCAAGGTGGCCGGGTCAGGCAGGAGTCCCCACAGATAGAAGGATCAGCGCCTCTCCCAAGGCCCCAAGCCCTCCCCTGCAGCTTCACTTCTTAGGGGCTCCTGGTGGCCCCATGTGAAGTGTCATCCCACCCACAGCTTACAGAACTGTAACCTTCTCAGTGCCTCAACCCTCCCCACAGGTACTCACCGCCCCTCAACAGGGAGTCCCTTTATGTCCTGTGAACCTCACCATGAGGCAGCCAACGCCTAGGGAGCTGCTGGAAGAGGAAGACTCTGTGTGTGTGTGTGTGTGTGTGTGTGAGAGAGAGAGAGAGAGAGAGAGACAGAGAGAGAGACAGAGAGAGAGACAGAGAGAGAGACAGAGAGAGGGTGTTTTTACCTGCATGTATGTTTGTGCATTGCTAGTAGTGTGCCTGGTGCCAATGGACGCCAGACGCAGGCTTTGATCTCCTGGCACTAGCAGTCCAGATAGCTGTGAGCCACCATATGGGTGCAGGTCCTCTAGGTCCTCTGCAGGGGCAGCAGTGCTTTTAACCACCCAGGTTCCGTCCAAGCCCCGTAATTATTTCTTTTTGAATGTGAGGTCATTGATAGTGTCCCATACTCCAGTGGATGGCCCCACAGCCGTGCACGCACAGGCAGCACTAACTAAACTTAGAGGGAGAGGGAGAGAAAGACAGAAAGGGGAGGAGGGAAAGTGGGAGAGAAGCGAGAAAGAGGAGAGAGGAAGAGAAAGAAGAAGAGACAGAGAAAGGAAAAAGGACGGGATCCCAGCGCCCCAGAACTCGGCTTCTGACGCCCGCAGAGAACCACCTGCTGCGCGCACTGCACGAGTGCTACGCGGAGAACAACGGGACGCAGCGCTACATCATGAGATGCATCTTTGACCGCGAGGAGTTCATGCGCTTCGACAGCACCGTGGGCGAGTTCCGGGCGCTCACCGCCATGGGGCGGCCGTGGGCCGAGTCCTGGAACAGTCAGAAGGACTACATGGAGCGACGGAGGGCCGAGGTGGACACGGTGTGCAAACACAACTACGAGCTGAACCAGGCCTTCACTGTGAAGCGCCAAGGTGAGGTCCGGGCGGAGAACAAATCCAGGCGGGAGCTGCTGCAGCAGCCCGGGGACCGACCGGGTGGGGGCAGGGGGAGGCTTGGGGGAAAGGGGCCAGGGCCCATTTGTCTGTGCGGTGTGCAAGATTACCGCACAGAGGTGGGAGTAGGGAATGTCGAGAGCTTTGTCGTGTCTGGTAAGCAGCCTGCTGTGGGGTGAAGGGAGCCGGGCCATGGACAATCGCAAGGGACTGTGAGGAGATGGGCATCAAGTGTCACCTCCCAGCAGCACAGGCCGTGGGCAGCGGACACGGGGACACGTGGGGACTCAGGCCTCAAGGACAGATATAGGAGGGTCTGCCGGGTGAGGTCATCTAGGGAGACCAATCAGTAAAGAGAATAAAGCCGAGTCCTGGGGACAGCGGACGGTGCTGACTAAGAGCAGTCCCTGTGAAGAGACCGGGAAGTGAAGCAAACCCGGGGCAGAGAAGCGTCACAGGTATACAGGATAACAGACAGCAGTGGGACCAACAGTCAGAAGTCGGCAGAAGCTGAAAGGTCGGGAAATCAGAGAGAGCTGACAGGCGGGTAGACACTGCGGTCAGAGAGTCGGGGAAAGATGAGCTTTGCGGAACTTCCCAAGGCTGGGAGAAAAGGGCCTGGCTCTGTGCCCCTCAGCTTTTGGAGTGAGGGAGCCTGGTAAGCATCCTGAGGAAAGCTGAGGAGAAGTGGGGAGCCTTCCGCAGGCACAGGAGAGAGTGTGGGGGGCATGCCTTTAATTCTCTCTTTAGAAATCGGGACTCCCAGTCATGGGTTAAGCCCTGACTCCCAGAAACGAGTGAGAACCCGGACAGATTGGGAAGGAATCAGAGCAGTGACCGGAACTATGGCGTTACCCTCAACTGCAGGCTGGCTCCCTTTCCTTCAGTGTGCTCGGTTGCCAGGATGCAGAGAGCCCTGGGTGAATCACTCCAGAGTGTCCCAGACTCGCTCTGCTCAGCACCGCCCAGATCCACACTTGGCGGCTGAGACCTGAACGATTGTGTTAGTGTCCCAGGGTTGATGGTGTGACAGCTAAGTGCTGGCAGACCCTGAGTGCGGCTGTTGAGACCGGCTCACTGTGTAACCCAGGCTGGACTAGAACTCACCACCCACCAGACTCAAGAAAGTCCTAGGACTATAGCCGGGCGTGCCCCACGCGGGACCATTGTAGAAGCAGGCAGTGTCAGGGCTGCAGCTGTGTTCTCAGAGCGCCAAGTGAGCAGGAAAGAGAAAAGGCTGGATTTGGAGCAGTGGATATTACTAGCAATAATAATAACGGCATTAATTATGAGAGAGGAAAGACCTTTGTAGTTTAATCTTAAAATTACTCAAAATAAATAACCAAATAATCAATAAAAACAAAACAGAATGTGCAAGAGTTATGAAATTTCTTTTTTTTCTTTTTAAAAATTTTTTTTGTGTGTGCAGGTGTTTTGCTGGCCTGTCTGTCTGTGCACACCGTATCTGTACTGTATCTGTACCGGTTGGTGCCCGAGGAGGTCAGAAGAGGCCAGAAGAGGCTGTCAGATCCCTTGGAACTGAGTTCCAGTTGTGAGCTGCCATATGGGTGCTGGGGATTGAACCTGGGTCCTCTGGGAGAGTAGCCGGTGCTCTTAACTGCTGAGCCATCTCCATCCCACTCCCCCTTGAGAAAGAATCTCTGTAACTCGGACTGCCCCGAAGTTATGGGGCTTTCCACCTTTTAGCTCAGGAATGCTTGGATTCACAGGAGTGCATCACTGCACCTATCTGGACTAGGTTTCTAGTGTGGGTAACCGACAAGATTCTAGAAATAATCATATAGATGCTCAGTGACCATTCAGTATGCAGCCATAGGACATGGGAAATCTCTTGTCTTTGTGAATATATTTTTAAAAGTAGACCGTTTCTTAGGCCTGTAGACTTAGCTCTAGTGCCCCCTAGAGGCCAGTTGCATTACTACAGGCACAAAACAGACAAGCTTGAAGTTCAGGAATTAAAAGGGAGGGAAACGTGACTTAATTCATAAACCACAACTCAGGAAGAAGTTGAATGAGGAACCATCAATTATAAAAGTGACCTAAGTGGCTCTAAAAGGGCATAGCCTTGAGTTTCTAGCAGTGTGGGCAGCCTGGCCTGAGGCCAAGAGCCAATGGACAATGGACACTGTGAGGAGCGTGCCCCCATTGTGAGGAGCGTGCCCCCATTGTGAGGAGCATGCCCCCATTGTGAGGAGCGTGCCCCCATTGTCAGGGTGTTGGTGTAGACACTAGGAACTGAAAGGCCTTGGGGCTAGGACTCTGCGTGTGGAAATCCCCCTGCACCAGCCTTTCTGCACGGCAGGCTGCTGTTTTCTAGCCTCTAAGGGGGGAGCAACCTGGTGGCAGGCGTCCAAAAGCAGCAGCTCTCTGGAGGGCTGTGAGGTCACAGGGAGGGACAGCAGTGTGGACGCTGAGTTTGAGCATCAGGGGTGTGGACGAGGGGAGAAACATGCAGAGACCTCCCTCTGTGCCTGACTTCCTGAGCACCCACAAAACCGAAGAGGAAGTTAGGAGTGCTTACAAGGATGTGCACAAACCCATACACAAGCACACCTAAAAACATAATTCAATTTTTGAAATGTTCAAAAGCATTTAAAATGGAATGCCAATGAATGCTTTTGTCTGTCCATTAACTTCAAGAAATTCTTCAAGGGCTGGAGAGATGGCTCAGTGGGTAAGAGCACTGGCTGTCTGAAGAGGGCCCGGGTTCAATTCCCAGCAATCACATGGCTCACAACCTCTATAGCTCCAGTTCCGAGGGATTCGTCACTCTGCTCACCTCCGAGGGCACCAGGCATGTACATGATGCACAGACATACATGCAGGCAAAATGTTCATACACATAATATAAATAAATCTTTAAAAATTAATTTTAAGAAATTATTTGAATGAATCCTACATCCTTCTCACCATGACAAAAGTTGAAAAGGTGGGACTCCCACTGTAAAAAAACAAAAACAAAAAAACCCTGGAACTCACTATGTAGACTAAGCTGGCCTCGAACTCACTCTGTAGCCCAGGCTGGCCTCGAACTCACTCTGTAGCCCAGGCTGGCCTCAAACTCACAGAGCTCCACCTGCCTCTGCCTCCCGAGTGCTGGGATCAAAGACGTGTCCCACAGAGTCACACTCTCACATGCCACTCCTTCCCCACTCTTAGTTCAGCCTAAGGTACATGTGTCACCCTCCAAGAAGGTCACCCTGAAGCACCACGACCTGCTGGTCTGCCACGCCACAGACTTCTACCCAGGTAGCATTCGAGTCCGCTGGTTCCGGAATGGCCAAGAGGAAACTGCTGGGGTCGTGTCCACCAACTTGATCCGAAACGGGGACTGGACCTTCCAGATTCTGGTCATGCTGGAGATGACCCCTCAGAGGGGAGACGTCTACACCTGCTACGTGGAGCACCCCAGCCTGCAGAGCCCTGTCACCGTAGAGTGGAGTGAGTCACCCTGGGGACCCTCCTGGATCCACATTCTGTAGAGCTGGCAGCACCCTGGCTCATGGTCCCCGGTACTGCTCTAGGTGTTTGCATGTGGGGTCCTGATGGTCCCCGTACTTCCTGGAGGCCCTCAAAGTTGGTGCTGAGCTGGAGGCAGGAGAGGAGAGCCTGTCCCTGGCCTGCGGGTCTGCCCTTGTCAGAAGTCTAGGGAGGCAGATATCCCCTGCCCCACCCTCACACTGGGCTGACTTCCTCATTCTGTCTGTAGTCTGTCCTTGTTTTGAGAGGCAGCTGCCGGATCCACACTCATGCCCGTTAGAAGACATCAGCCTAGGATAGATCTCAAGGCCCTTCTACATATTCCCCACAGTGTGTCCCTCTTGGTGACCTTTGTGTTGGTGTCCTGCATCCCTACCAGAGGGCAGTCAGGAGTGATGTGCCTGCTGGAGAGGACGCAAACCCTGAATTCTCCTTTCCAGAGGTCGGGTCTGACTCTGCCCGAAACAAGATGCTGACAGGAGTGTGTGGCCTGGTGCTGGGACTCATTTTCCTGGCGGTGGGCATCGCCATGCAGTTGAAGCACAAGAAGGGTGAGAAGTGTGTGGAGCAGCAGCCTCTAATGCCAGCACAGGCAGGAGGGTCGCAGGTTCAAGGCCAGCCTGGGCTACACAGTGGGTCTCAGCCCAGACACCGAAGATGTGAAATGAAGGATCCAGGCAGGTGGCTAGAATCCTAGCAAGTGGCTGAGGCTAGCCTAGAATCCTAGCAAGTGACTGAGGCTAGCCTTTAATCCTGGCAGGTGGCTAGGGCTATCCTAGAATCCTGGCAGGTGGCTGGGGCTAGCCTTTCCCTGATACACCTTCCTGTCCACAGAAGAGCCAAAGACAGAAAAGTGATACTGGAGAGTTCTAGAAGCAACTGGAACTGGTATCAGAGCAAAGTTGTCCAGTAGGGAGAGAGGAAACCCCAGTCTGGGGTCTGACCATTGGGTTACAAGGTCCCCAGGTGCCCAGGGAACTTACAGTGAAGGAAGTGTGGTGGGATGGGAGGCTCTCTCACCATCTGAGGGGACTTCACAGCTGAATGCCTTCCCGTTCATCCCCTTATTCAGCTCAGCTGAGATCTCCAGGATCTCCGTGAGCAGGTAAGATGCTGTGTCTGTCTCTTTGTGGTCAGAACATCTCAGGTCTGAATTCCCCTCTCAGGCTCAGCCCCTGAGGGAGTATGGGGAAGAGTGGGGCTCCCACCACTGAGGAAGGAAGCTGAGGTAAGTTGTTCTTACAAGTTTACACTCAACCTTTTTAAAGACTACTTAGTTTTATTTTGGGGGTGAAAGCCTGTATCCACGTGTGTCTGTGCACCACCTGCCTGCTGGTGCCTGCTGAGGCCAGCAGAGGGTGTCAGATCCCTTAGAACTGGAGTTACATATGATTGTGAGCCACCAGCCACCATGTGGGTGCCAGGAACTGAACCTGGGTCCTTGGCAAGAGCATCAAGTGCTCTTAACCCCTGAGCTGTCTCTCCAGGCACCAACACTGTCTTACAGGGTCTTAATTTCTCTGTCCTGTGGTTTAGAGGAGGAGCAGACAGAATCACAGTGACAGGTTTTCCTCCATAGTGCTTAGAAAAAAGCTCTTTCCAAGTCATAGACACACACACACAGACAGACACACACAGACACACACAGATGCATTCACATATACACGGATGCACACACACAGACATACAGACACACGCACACACACAGAGACACAAATGCATGCACACACAGACACACACACAGGGACACACACACAGATGCAGACATCACAAACACACACACAGACGCATGCACACATACAATGGGGTCTGGGAACTAGTGACATTTTTCAAGGGCATGTCCTCACTGATCTCTTCCTCCAACCAGGTTCCACCTTCCATGGTGTCGTGTCCACCAGCTCCCGACAGTCCACGAACTGAGCAGAGGCTAGAGAGACAGCTCAGCAGTCAAGTACTTAAATTCCAGAGGACCACGGTTCAATCCCCAGTATCCACACGTGACAGCTTTCAGTTGCCTGTAACTCCAGCCCCAAAGGGTTGTACATGCTCTTCTGCCCTCCATGAGCATACACACGCACACACACGCACACATAAATACAAACAGAAATAAATCCATCAAAGGAGGAATCCACTGACAAGCTCCAAACTATCAATCCGTGAGCCTTTGGGGAAGTCTTCCAGATTCAAACCCTAACTTCAGACATGGCCTCAGAATGACCCAGTAGCTGCCACTGTAATGATCTGTCCTGTCCATTTAAGAGACAAGCCACGCCCCCTCCACCAAGACAAGCTGATCTTCAGCTTCCAGCCTGAGTCCCTTCCTCAAAGAGACAGCTTCTGTCTCTCCCTTCTCCCCACTTCTCCCCTTTCCCCTTCTCTCTCCCCCCCTCCCTCTCTGCCTCTCTCTGCTCTTCTCCCCTTCTCGCCTTCCCCTTCATAACCCACTAAATAAATACCCAACCTCACTCTGCATGATATGCCTATCCATGTCTCTGTCTCTTGCCTGCGTGGCTCTCTGCCTGGGACCAGCCGCCTTCAGAGACCTGTGGCGTGGCCTCGTGGCATGCCCATCTGTCTGTCTCTTCTCGTGGGACTCACTGCCTGTTGTGGCCCACTGCAGCCACTTGAGGAACTGTGCCTGCCTGGGACTGGCTGCTCTCGAGACCTCTGCCCACTGCCTGCCCCCACTTGGAGACCTGCGGCATGTTCTCATGGCCCGCTGCCCACTGCAACCATTCAGGGACCTGCAGCATTTTATTTTTCCATTACAGCAACAGTGGGCACTGGGTTTATAATCTTTATCTAAGGCTGTCCGAGTGGGCTTTATGGGAATGGGTGCAAAGATGATGCTAGAGAATTGGAAAAAATGAAATCACTGCAGAACGCAGGGCAGATCAAGATAAAGCAACTCTTCATGGCTCATCAGCCCCCAGGATCTCAATCCCCAGAGCATAACAGACCCATTAGCAAGCAGTTAAAGTTACAGAGGAAGCGAGTCCCAAGCACTCAGATTACCAAACATTGCCCAGTTCTGTAGACACAGAAGCCACGGAATGTCACCAAATCACTGTTGTGGTTTGATTGTGAGATATTCCCGCATGGGGTTGTGAGTGTAAGATGTCCCACACGGGCTCATGTATTTGCACACTTAGTTTCCAACTGGTGGTGCTATTTGAGACTCACAGAATCTTTAGGCAAAGGAGCCTTGCTGGAGGAAGTGGAGCACTGGAGGGCTGGTCTCAAGGTTTTACAGCCCAGCCCACTTCCTGTTTGCTGTCTAGTTCTTGACTACTGACCAGTGTGACCAGCTGCCTCGTGCTGTGGCCACGCCCCTTCCACGGTGATGATCTGACTCCCTCGGAACTGTGAGGTGCAGTAAACCCCTCCTCCCTCAGGAACTTCTCCTCAGGGTTCTGGTCACAGTTTGAGAAAAGGAATTAATAGAGACTCTAAGACAAAGAATGCATTAAGATTTAAGAACTTGGTTCCTGGGGTTGGAGAGATGGTGCAGCGGCTAAAAGTACTTCCTGCTCTTGCAGAGGGCTCAGTTTGAATTCCAGCGCCACATCAGGGGGATGACAACCACCTGTAACTCCAGCTCCGGGAGTTCCACCCTCTGACCTCCACCATCAGCTGAATGCACTTGGTGCACATAAACTCACAGGAGCACATGCACGCGCGCACAGACTCTCTCTCTCTCTCTCTCTCCTCTCTCCTCTCTCTCTCTCTCTCTCTCTCTCTCTCTCTCTCTCTCTCTCTCTCTAAAGGAACAAACCCTCTTTGACATATCCTCTGAGGTCAAGGAGCTTTGCCTGAAACCTAGGTCCTTTCACAAGGTGAGACGAATCCCAAGACCCTTCCTCCTAAGTCTGCTATGGCACCAGTGTCTGAGGACCCTTGCCACAGTAGTCAAAACATTTTAGACAAAAGATAATATTTAAGAATCCTAAGCCAGGCATATTGGTGCCTAACTGTAATCCCCAACTCTTGGGAGGCAGAGGCAGGAGCGTCATCTACAGGTTTGATGCCAGCCTGGTCTACAAAGTGAGACTCTGTCTTAACAGAAAAGAGAAGTAATCCCACGGAGACTGAGGTAAACCTTCAATGAGAAGAGCTGGCCTCTGCCTGGTTTCCAGGAGATGTGGACACAGCAGGACAGCATGCCACCATGAGCCCCACACTTGCTGGAGTGTCCATGGCTTCTGAGCCCTTCAGAGATGGAAGAGGCTGGGGTCACGACCTTCACAGGAGTTCCGGGATCGTGGAACCTGACAGGCATTCTCTCACCTCCTGTGCCTGGGAAAGCGGGAATGGGTTAACAGTGCAGACCCGCAGGGGGCTGACGAGGGAAGGGGGCCATTTGGTTGCCTTTCACTGAGGCTAAGACCTGATTCGTTCCTGCATCTGGGCTGCTACCCATTCTTCATTTAGGGTGTTGTCTGATACCATTCTCAATGAGACGTGAATAAACGCCTCCTTACCCCAGATAGAGAACCAACAAAGAAAGTCCAACTTGGGGCACCAATGGGTTAAGTCTTTTGGGGTTTCTGTGGAGTGTGGATGAGGGATTTCTTTTTTTATTAAATATTTATTTATTTATTATGTGTACAATATTCTGTCTGTGTGTGTATGCCTGCAGGCCAGAAGAGGGCACCAGACCCCATTACAGAGGGTTGTGAGCCACCACATGGTTGCTGGGAATTGAACTCAGGACCTTTGGAAGAGCAGGCAATGCTCTTAACCACTGAGCCATCTCTCCAGCCCTGAGGGATTTCTTACAGTCAATGACAGCTACACTGCCGAGAACCCACTCCAGCGTGGGTGATGGTTCATGAAACTGGAAACCTGGAGTGCGGGGCACAGCTTGGCAGCAGCCAGATGTGCTGGAGTCTCTTCCAGCAGCTCAGCAGGTCCGAGTGCCCCCAGCAGTTCTTTCTGCTCAGATGCACTGAAGGGAAGGACCTGGGAAACGTGGTCAGTTTCTGGGGCTTCCTGGAGCTTTTGAGTTGTTCACGTTCTGAGCTTTTTTTTTTTTTTTTTTTTATTGTTGCTTGGTTGTTTTTCCATTTTGTTTGGTTTTGGTTTTGGTTGTGTTTTGTTTTTAGAGACATGGTCTCTCTGTGTAGCTCTGGTTGTCCTGGAACTCTCTTTCTGTAGACCAGGTTGACCTTGAACTTGTGGAGATCCCCCTGCCTCTGCCTCCTGAGTGCTGGGATTAAAGGCATGTGCCACCACTGCCCGGCCACTTCCTGAGTTTTAAGGGGTCTCCCTGCAGGATTGAAAGCCCCCCTTCCTTTAGACCAGTTTGAATTTTAACACTTCCTTACAAATTAGAATGTTACACAACAAAGGACCAGAGAGACAGCCCACAAGGCTACTTCCCATGAAAGGGCCATTAAATATGGATAGGACAGTGATGAGCATCCAAGGCTCCATGATGCCACCTCCCCTCAGCAAACTGGAGGCTCTCAGAAGCTCTCCAGGAAGAACGTGGCAGTGATTTGCACAGCTCTGCTCTGTCAGGCTCCCAGGAACAGAGGTCACACCCCTCAAACCTGAGTCTCTACCCTACCACAGAGAAACGTCCTTGGGAGGCAGCTGGAGCCTTGCTCCTCCCTCCCTCCCTTCTCCCCATTCCCACCTAGCCGGATCCATAGCAGGGAAGGCCCTGGCCTTCTGGGATATGCAGTGTTCCAGGCGACAGTGGCCCAAGTGTGTTCTTCGTGGTTTTGTTCTGTTGTTTCACGTTATTTGTGGTAGGGCTCACACTGTAGCCAGACTGCCCTCTAACTTACAACAGCTCAGGCTACTAACCAATCCTCCTGCCTCAGCTGATGTGGGATTCCCCTCTGTATATTGTGAGTACCATTGGTTAATAAAGAAACTGTCTTAGGCCTGTGCAAGGCAGAACTTAGGTAGGTGGGAAAACTAAACCGAATGCTGGGAGAAAGAGGGCAGAGTCAAGGAGAAGCCATGAAGCCGCTGCCAGAAACAGACATGCCAAAACTTTGCTGGTAAGCCACAGACACATGGCAATACACAGATTAATGGAGATGGGTTAGTTTAGGATATAAGAGCAAGCTAGAAATATGCTTAAGCTATTGGACAAACAGTATTGCAAATAATGTGGTTTCTGTGTGATTACTTCGAGTCTGGGCAGTAGACAACACTCAGCCTCTCCAGGTTCTGGATTTGCAGACACATACCGCCACCCCTGACTTATAAGATTATTTTTAACCCATAAATCAGGGATGCCCAAAGCCAAGAAGCAGCTGCCAGGGTGTGACAGGCCAGGGGATCACCGCTTGGCAACATCCCTCCCCTCTTTATTCCTCCTCCTCTTCCAAGCCACCAACAGGACAGTGGGCTGTGTGGCTGTGTCACCATTCTCCCCACAATTCTGTCCTATTCTGGTGACACTAATGTCTCCCTCTAATTTGAGGTTTCAGTTAAACTTAGAGACAGAAATCTTTCTAGATCTGTTACCTCCTACAGCAGCTGGTATGGTCTGTCCCAGACAGATCCACTGTGGAGCCTCAAAACCTTGGGTCACTTGCCACTGTCTTTCTGATTCTCCTTCATCCCCCGTCTCTCTCTCTCTTTCTCTCTCTCTCTCTCTCTCTCTCTCTCTCTCTCTCTCTCTCTCACACACACACACACACACACACACATAAATGTCCTCTGCCCTAAGCCATCAGAGCCACTGCCAGCACCCACATGCCTACATGTCAGGGCACCCCAATCCCCAGCGCCACCCCAGAATACCAGCTCAGAATCTCTGCCCTTCAGATCCTCCCACCCTGCCTGAGGGCCAGGCCCAAGGTTCCTAGAGAGAAAGGAGAAGCCACTGCAGGGAGAGGCTGTGAACCTGCCATGCAGCTGCCACTTGGCAGAGCTGCTCAGAACTCTCAGATCGGGTTGGTTGGCAGAGAAATTTTATAGCCTGTTGTGGGTTGGCCTGGGGACCTAAATCCAAATGTAGAAGTTATTTGAGTAGCTGTGTGGCATTGTTTCCATGGAGAAAACCTGTTGAAGTGAAAAGCAAAAGTGACCTTTGGGGACACTCCCCTCTGTGCTCTATGGGTGACCTCTGCGGTTTAGTACCAGCTGCAGAGAGAGCCCTGGCCAAACCTCAGGTCTGGCCCAGCCCTGCTGGGAATGAGTGTGGGTGGGGAGGATGAGCGTCTCTGAAGCCAGGGAGAGAGCCAGGGAGGGAGAGGTCTCTCTCCGGACTTGATTATAGACATGGAAAGGCACACAGGATCCCCAAACTTCCATCCACTGTGACACTGGGTAGATGAGATGATGACAACACACACACACTTCAGTCCTCTTAGGGTCTGAGGAATAAGAAATAAATTGATGGACAAAGAAGGAGAAAAGATTTCATGATATCGTGGACCTGCATTGTTCTGGGTTGTTTGTTTTTGAGACAGAGTGTCTATATGTAGCTCTGGAGCGTGGAATTTGTGTTGACCAAGTTGGCTTTGAACTCTGTGATCTACTTGTCTCTGCCTCCCAATGCTCAAATTTTAAAGGCATGTGCCATCATGCCCCCAACTGTATCATTCTGATTACTTTGCAGTGGGGAAAGACAACTTAAGTAGATGACAGGAGAGACAGAAAGGCAGAACTGGGGCACTCAGATGCAGGAGGGATCTCCACCTGCACAGTCTCCACCTGTGCTGTCTGCACCTGCACTGGCATCTCCACCTGCACTGTCTGTGCCTGCACTGTCTGCACCTGCACTGTCTGCACCTGCACTGTCTGCACCTGCTTTGTCTCCATCTACACCATCTGTGTCTGCACTGTCTGCACCTGCACTGTCTGTGCCTGCACTGTCTGCAACTGCACTATCTGCACCTGCACTGTCTGCACCTGCACTGTCTGCACCTGCACTGTCTGCACCTGCTTTGTCTCCATCTACACCGTCTGTGTCTGCACTGTCTGCGCCTGCACTGTCTGTGCCTGCACTGTCTGCAACTGCACTATCTGCACCTGCACTGTCTCCACCTGCACTGTCTGTACCTGCACTGTCTCCATCTGCACTGTCTGTGCCTGCACTGTCTGTGCCTGCACTGTCTCCACCTGAACTGTGGCCTCCACCTGCAACTGTCTGCACCTGCACTGTCTGGACCTGCATTGTCTCCATCTACACTGTCTGCACCTGCACTGTCTCGACCTACACTGTCTGTTCCTGCACTGTCTCCACCTGCACTGTCTGTGCCTGTACTGTCTCCACCTGAACTGTGGCCTCCACCTGCAACTGTCTGCACCTGCATTGTCTGCACCTGCATTGTCTCCGTTTATACTGTCTGCACCTGCACTGTCTCCACCTGCACTGTCTGTGCCTGCACTGTCTCCACCTGCACTGTCTGTGCCTGTACTGTCTCCACCTGAACTGTGGCCTCCACCTGCAACTGTCTGCACCTGCATTGTCTGCACCTGCATTGTCTCCATTTATACTGTCTGCACCTGCACTGTCTCCACCTGCACTGTCTGTGCCTGCACTGGTTCCACCTGCACTGTCTGTGCCTGCACTGGCTCCACCTGCATTGTGCCCTCCACTGCAACCATCTCCATCTGTGTTGAGTCTGCACCTACCCTGACTCTGCCCCTCACTAGGGTCTCCACCTTCACTGGCTCTGCACCTGCATTGAATCTCCACCTGCACTGAGTTTCCACCTGCACTGGGGTGTCCACCTGCACTAAATTCTCCCCCTATGCTGAGTCTACACCTGCGGTGAACTCTTTATCTCCATGAGTTTGCACCTGCACAGGGGTCGGGGGGCTCCTAGCATCAAAAATGGTTGGGGTCCAAAGTTCCATGGTTTTGCCCTCCAGCAAAAACTGTCCTGGTGGTGCAGACTGGGACTCACCACAGGGAAGTGTTGACAATGGGGGTGGGGATGACGTGAGTGTTGGGTGCAAATGAGCAACATTCAGCCATCCCATCCACAGGTCACAGATGGACTGGACAAACACCTGCGGTCTCCCTCCCTCAGTAAGGAGGGCATCCCAATTGGGTAAGACCCTGGGGTAACTCTCAACCTCCAATTGACAGACAAGAGCAAGCAATGCTGTGTGAGGATGGGAAGCCCCAGGAGAGCAGGAGGTCCCCTAGGGGTGCCCAGCACCCAAGGATCTCCTAACCAGAGCAGACCTGAGCTACTGAACAAGCCCAGAGAAGGGCATCTTGGGGAGGAAGGAGGTCAGCAGTCCCCAGGCAGAGAAACTGTATACATACACGGAACCGTACAGAATAAAGATGCTTTTTGTGTGAATATGTGAAAACATGTACATGTAAGAGACCTGACTTCAGTTTTGGCTTTGGACCACAGAACATGGCAAGCCTGGGGGTTACAGCATGTCTTGGAAAGGTGCAGAAATTGACGTCTGGAAGTAGGCATAGTTACCCCTTGCACAGAACCACCCAGAGTTTCTTCTAACTTTGAAGACCGAAGGGCAACTGTATTTGTGGGCAGATGGGGAGGCAAAGCTCACATAACCAGTGGCAGCCCTGTACTGGATCAGGGCCCTGGGTATGATGTCACTGGGAGCATCCATTTGGGGATCTGTTCTTGACACCCAGGCTGTGTAAGCCCCGGGACCCGCTGGGGACTCCTGTGTGTAGGACGAAGCCAGCCTTTTGGGGGAACAGGAGTGCTGTAGGAACCTGGGGAGGCTGAAATAACAACGCAAGCACCAACACACACCCGGGAGGAGACAATCACATTATTTAACCGTCAGTCAGGAGGGGCTTGGACGCAGGGCTAGTGGGCTCCTGGGAGCCCCTTCTGGCATAGGCTAGACATTAGCTCTCTTCAGCATCAGGGAGGAGAGGAGGTGCCCAGGGAAGAAACTGTGCGGTCAGGACAGTGCCCAGAGCCCTGGCGACTTCAGCCACTGGGAGAACTTCAGTATCTCAATAACCTGCCCAAGGCAGGCCCCGCACAGCCCTCTGGTCTGGTGTCCCCCGAGAAGGGGCCTGGTCTTAAGTGGCAGGCCATTCCTGACAGGGACAGTGTGTCACAGAACTTCCTTCCTGGGGAGCGAGAGCTGGAGCCCTGAGGCAGGGGAGTGTGTGTGTTCCAGCGTTCTTAGCATCCCGTGGATGTGAGAAAGGGGATTCATCCCAGAAAGCCACACCCACGGGCACTAAGGAAAACCCTGAGGGGAGAGTGGGGTGCTGGCCCACCCTTGCAGCACCTGTCCCCAGTATCTGCTGGAGTTTCGGGCATTTCTTTCTTTATCTTCTTTGTTACTTTTTTTCCTCTCTTTAAATAATTAATATAATTACTTTTTTAAATACAAAATACACAGTGTCCTTTCTCTTCCACTTATTTGGAGGGACAGGGAACTGTTTTAAATAAAAGTCTCAGCTCTCTAATGGGTGCCCACCCTTCCACTGGGCTGTCCCAGCACCCCCTGGTTCACCCCACCCCTGGCTGTTGCCCCTGACTTGAGGCTTGAGGTGCCCTGGCCCAAAGTCCCCTAGATGACAAGGGGTTTTCATGGGAGGTGGCGTGAAATTCATGCTGTGTGACTCCAGGCGGGTCTGCTTTTGGTTGACAGGGTCAGAAAGGGCTTAGCCCATAAAGCAGACAGGCCCCAGAAGCACGCCTCCCCGCCTTGTGGGGGACCCCAGGTCTGAGAAGGAGGCATCCCGCACGGGCAGCTGCTCCAACACCGGTGTGCGCACCTCCAATACTGTCCGGCCTTGCTGGGTCTAGACAGAGAGGCAGGGAAGGAGAGCTATGAGCATGGGGGAGAAGCAATGGACCCAAACCCAGCCCCAGGCTCGCCTCTCCTGAGAATCCTGACCACACCCGGATGGTTCTGGATGTATGGACTAGGTATACTTATGTGTGTGCCCTCCATGTGCCTCTGCCAGGCATCTGAAGGTCCACAAATCCATGAACTTGTGTAACTGCATCAACGCTGGTGTGTGTACACACACGAGGCCACCGAGATGGCTCACACAAGTTCAACGCCCACTCCCCCCCCCTTAGCCCTTTAAGCTCCCACCCCTCAGGCACAACTGACACCTGGAAGCGGGCTCCTCCCTACTTTCCCTAGGCATCCCACCGAATGCTCTCCCCATCTCCTTCCAGTAGCCCAAATCGGGGACCTGCCTCCCACCCAGTATCTCTGATTCCCACCTGACAGCCGTCCCTGAACTCCTTGACATAGGGGCTGGTCTCGGGGCTCAGTTCATCCTCATTGGCCCCCCGGAGTCTCAGGGGGCCATCCTGGGATACTACAGAGCAAGGGTAAGAGACATCCTGGTGGGCAGAGACGCTGAGCAGCCGCAGGAAGGTGAGCTGAACCACTCCCACTGGGGAGCCCTCAGAGTCCACATAGGAGAACTGGGGAGAAAGAAGAGTCAAGGCTCCAGCTAGCAGCCACAGATATGGTAAGGGTCAGGGGAGGCACCGTGGGCTCCAGCGAGCAGCCACAGATAGGGTAAGGGTCAGTGGAAACACTAGACACTGAGGGGTTCTGGAAAGCAGACACAGACGGGGTAAGGAACAACAAACTTCAGTCTTGGGATTCCAGGAAAGAAGACAAAGAAAGCATCAAAGGTCACACAAAAAGGAACGAAGGGTCAGGATGGGCAAGGGTGGCAGACTGAGGACCAATCAGCTCGTACCTGTGTGATGTCATCCCTAGGTGTAACACAAGTCTCCCCTCCTGCTGTAAAGTTGCAGAACACCCGGAAGGCATCCCGAGCGCAGCCCTGGTTGGGGTCAACCCAGTACTCTCCTGTTGGGTGAGAACAGGGAGGTCAGATCACAGGCCATGCTTCGAGATGCTCCTCCATCCCTGTGCTCCCTTCCCTCCTCTCCCCAAGGCTCCCAGCCAGAGTCACGGCCCAGGATCCCAGCCAGAGCCACAGCTCAGGCTCCCAGTGCTTTCCCACTCACAGCCCTGTGACACCCCTAGCCCTGGCTCAGTTTACCTCCTATCACCCCACAGCCCACCCCAGTCTCCAGTTAGTGCCTGCAGCTCCAGTATTGATTCTGGGCTCCCCTCCAGAAGGAGTGTGATGGGTAGCTGCTATCTGTGTGAATTCAGGTATGTGTGCACACATGTATGTGTCGACTCTCGTGGGCACTGCTGCCCACAGATGAAGCCACGTCAGCTGCTAAGACCCCAAAGCACTTTTCACCCAGTTGGATGTTGCAAACCTGTTACAGCTACACACCTGTGACTACCACACACCTGTGACGGTTATACACCTGTGACTGTCACACACCTGTGACTGTCACACACCTGTAACCAGTTCATGTTAGATACCACTCCATATTAGCCCCACTCCAGCGCTGTCCCTAAGACCCCCACTCCAGCGCAGTCCCTAAGACCCCCACTCCAGTGCAGTTCCTAAGACCCCCTACTCCAGCGCAGTCCCTAAGACTCCCACTCCAGTGCGGTCCCTAAGACCCCCCACTCCAGCCGGGCAGTGGTGGCGCATGCCTTTAATCCCAGCACTCGGGAGGCAGAGGCAGGCGGATCTCTGTGAGTTCGAGGCCAGCCTGGTCTACAAGAGCTAGTTTCAGGACAGGCACCAAAAAACTACAGAGAAACCCTGTCTCGAAAAAAAAAAAAAAGACCCCCCACTCCAGCGCCGTCCCTAAGACCTCCCACTCCAGCGCCGTTCCTAAGACACCCCCCCCAGCGCTGTCCCTAAGACCCCCACTCCAGCGCCGTCCCTAAGACCCCACTCCAGCGCCGTCCCTAAGACCCCCCACTCCAGCGCCATCCCTAAGACCCCCCCACTCCAGTGCCATCCCTAAGACCCCCCCACTCCAGCGCCATTCCTAAGACCCCCCCACTCCAGCGCCGTCCCTAAGACCCCCACTCCAGCGCCGTCCCTAAGACCCCCACTCCAGCGCCGTCCCTAAGACCCCCACTCCAGCGCCGTCCCTAAGACCCCCACTCCAGCGCCGTCCCTAAGACCCCCCCACTCCAGCGCCATTCCTAAGACCCCCCCACTCAAGCGCCGTCCCTAAGACCCCCCCACTCCAGTGCCATCCCTAAGACCCCCCCACTCCAGCGCCATTCCTAAGACCCCCCCACTCAAGCGCCGTCCCTAAGACCCCCACTCAAGCGCCGTCCCTAAGACCCCCACTCCAGCGCCGTCCCTAAGACCCCCACTCCAGCGCCGTCCCTAAGACCCCCACTCCAGCGCCGTCCCTAAGACCCCCCCACTCCAGCGCCGTCCCTAAGACCCCCCACTCCAGCGCCATTCCTAAGACCCCCCCACTCAAGCGCCGTCCCTAAGACCCCACTCCAGCGCCGTCCCTAAGACCCCCCCACTCCAGCGCCGTCCCTAAGACCCCCCCACTCCAGCGCCATTCCTAAGACCCCCCCACTCAAGCGCCGTCCCTAAGACCCCCACTCCAGCGCTGTCCCTAAGACCCCCCCCACTCCAGTGCGGTTCCTAAGACTCCCCACTCCCGCACGGTCCCTAAGACCCCCACTCCAGCAGCCACTCGGCCGTCCCCAGCCTGAGACCAGTACTGACCATCGGGAAGCTCGGGGTGACACAGCTTCAGGTCCTGGCAAGTGCGAGCAGGGCTGTCCTGGGTCCCCGTGGGCTTCCTCATCTGCTCGATCTCCTCCCGCAGAGAGTCCAGTGAGCCAAAGATCTCCTCCAGCCCGGCAGGGGTGCCCGGGGCACCACCAGTGGGCTCAGCCTCGTCGTCCTGCATCAGCTGGCTTCCATCCACAGAGCGCCGGGTCTTCTTGGGCATCTGGATGGGCAGTGGCTGGATCACCTCACCCGGGGGCCCCTGGATGGGGACAGAGGTGCAGTGAGGTCGCGGTGAATGTATAGCGGGCCCGGTGCATCAGGTTGCCCAGCCAGAGCAGCAGGTACTGGGCACTGCCTGCTCTCCCCACTCACCGGGTGTCCTGGGGGGCCCTGCACGCCCTTCTCTCCCTTAGGTCCGGCTGGGCCCTAACAAAGGAATTAAAGAGGTCAAGGAGGGGTCAGGAGATGAAGCATGGGCTCAAGGTCATAAAAGGGTCAAACTGGTCTCCTGTCGGAAATGAGGGGTTCCCCACTGCGAAGGGGGGGAACTTCCGCGTTTGCCATGGAGAGACAGGGTTAAGCCCAGCTCAGGGAGGGCAAAGTCAAAGCTAATAGGTCACTCACTGTGGCTCCTTTGGCTCCTTTGGGGCCAGCGGGTCCCTGTAAATAAACAGAAGGAATCAGCACAGGAATGGACACAGGCGTGGCCAGACGAAGTCACAAGTCCATGGACCCTGGGTTTCCACATGAGGGACACAGAAACATCAGAAGAGAGAACCGTGGGGCGCTGAGAGCCGAAACGGTCAGTAGTGGGGTTAGGAGGAGGTAGATGGTGCACTTACCGGCAGGCCAGGAGGCCCTCCAGGACCAATGGGGCCAGATGCTCCCGGGATGCCCTAGAACAACAGCACGGGGAGAGGCTGGGTCCCTCAATCCCTCCACCCCGCAGCCCAGTTCCCACCCCCACCTTCAGCATGAATTCCACCGTACCCCCCGAGATCTCTCTGAGCCATCCCTGTACCCACCGTCTCCCCCTTCTGTCCGGGGGCGCCCTGAGGGCCAGGAAGGCCCCGGTCACCCTTCTCTCCTTGCTCTCCCGTCGGCCCGATCAGCCCGATGAGACCTGGGTGACCCTGGATAAGGGGGAAGGTGGTCACAGGGATTCTTAAAGACCTTACACAGATGGAGAAGGGCAGGAAGATAGGGAGATGGGCACGGGATCTGGGGAAAGCTTCAGCGGACATGAATAAGAACCCCGAGGACTGGGTACTGGGGGCCTGAAGCAGAGCAGTGGACACTGGCCATTCCCATGGGACCTGGGATTGAGACCATGATCCTGGATCTGTCACTCACCTTCTCCCCCTTGGCTCCAGCATCACCCCGGAGGCCAGGAAGCCCTGGAGGTCCCTGTAGGGAGACAAGAAGTCACTCTCCCCAGAACCTTCGACTTCCTCCCTGGCTCTGGTCACTCCTGAGCCACTCATATATCCCAGTTACTTACCACAGGACCTGGGGGCCCAGCCTGACCTGTGGCTCCAGGGCGGCCTTGCTGACCCTAAAGGTAAGAAAGAACACCGCGGGGTCAGGAGGGCTATCCCCACATTACACCCTCCCAACTCCTTCACACTGCAACCTACCACTGAGCCTGGGAGCCCCCGTAGACCATCAGGGCCAGGCTTTCCTGCTGGGCCTGCAGGACCCACCGAGCCTGTCTTTCCTGGGGCCCCGACAGCACCAGGGTCCCCCTGAAACACACAGAAAGAACTTGTTCTCAAGGCAGAGGGGGGCAGAGGGGGGTAGAGGGGGGCAGAAGGAGGTCTGAGGCAGAAGGGTGAGGCGGGGAGGAGAGGACGACACCTCAGGATCCCTGGCAGAGGAACAGGGGGGACTCAGCAGGGAAGGGGGGGCATAGGGAAGGCATCTGGAGATAGAACTTGGAGGAAGAAGGGAGGGTAAGTCCCAGCACCCAGGGTGGCCTCTCCCTCACCTTGGCTCCCTTCTCTCCTTGCCGTCCCTCTGGACCAGGAGTGCCAGCAGGTCCCTGAGGAAGAGAACAGGGAGGAAATGAGAGTCAATAACCAGACTCAACTCAGCCCCTCCTGCTGCATGCACACACGCGCACACATGCAAAAACCTACATACATATGCACACACACACACATGCACTCTTAGAAAGGGCCACGCACAAATACTGAAGACCGGAGCAACCACACCCACTGCTAAAACACGCAAGGCACCAAGCACACCAAAGATGGCCGGCCGCATGTATCACAAATAACCAGCTAACAGTCTCTCCCTGCCCATCACCTGCCTTTGCCTTGCCTCCATCCACCTTATCCAAGGACAGGCAGCTGAGTCAGCATCACTTACCCGCTTCCCAAGGGGTCCAGGGGGCCCATTCTCCCCAGTGGGACCAGGGGATCCCTGCAGAGAAAGGATATGAGGAGTGTGAGTAGGATCCAGTCAGGACCTCTGGGAACAGGTACGACCCAAAGGGTCAGTGAGAAGAGAGGGGCACCGGTCACTCACAGGCTGTCCTGGCTCGCCGTCCTCTCCCCGGTCACCCTTAGCACCATCCTGGCCCTGAAGGGGTGAAAAGAGTCAGGGGAGGGTCCCCAACCTGACTGGCATCTCAGTCAAGACTCACTCTGGCCATCTGCTCTCACCCTGCCACACCCTCGAGACCCAGGCCCACCTGCTACAGAGAGGCCAACCCATAAAGCCCCACCATCTTGGCCTTTCCCCCTCCCTCCTCCCTCAACAAGACTCACCCGTGGGCCAGCTTCTCCAGGAGGCCCAGGGTCCCCAGGAAAGCCAACGGGACCCTAATCCAAAGGAAGAACAAGGTCAACACCAAAGCTCCCTAAGGCCATCCAGAGCCAACACAGAGCCCCATGGACACGTCGCCCTTGGAGGAGGGTCTCCTGTGCTCCTCCCCTCTGCCCATCACTTTAGCCTCCTCAGTGCTCCCAAACCATGGGAGAGCACCCATCCCCACAGCCTCCCTCCCAGGGACCAGCCCGCCCTCAGGCTCCCCACATTCCAAGGTGCCGATGCCCCCACACACCGATGTCCTGGGGTCTCCCATTCTCAGACTTTCCTTTCACTCCCCAAACTCACAGGGTTCCCCTTGGGGCCATCATCGCCTGTAGGGCCTTTAGGCCCTGGTGGTCCAGCCTCTCCCGCCTGCCCAGCCTCTCCTTTTTCACCACGCTCACCACGCGGACCCTGCAGAGCAAGTGAAGGGAACAGATGGTCTCAAGGGAGTCTTGAAAGTCAGGGAAATAGTCTAAGACAGCCTCAGCCTCCCCTCAGCCACTTGGTGACAACTGGACAATCATGGTGAGGCCTATGGGGAATGTCCTGGCCCTTCCTCCCTTCAGGAAATGGTGGCTGGGTTCCTTCAGGCCCAGGGATCAAGCAGGTGGAGGTCCCAGGTCAGAGAGAAGGACGAGAGTACAGCGAAGGACAAAAGGTGTGGGGGACAAGGCCTCAGAACTGCCACTCACCTTCACACCCGGCTCGCCCTGGACGCCTGGAGACCCAGACTCTCCCGGCTCCCCCTACAAAGAGAGGAGCATCAAAGTCCCCCACACATCCTGACAACCCCACATCTCTGTCAAAAATAAGCAGAAATCTAACCCCATTCCCCCTGCCAAGACTGGTCCATTCACCCCTCTTCAGCTACCTTCTCTCCAGGGGGACCCAGGTTCCCAATGCCTCCAGGAGGACCTTGTGGGCCCTGGAAGAGGAAGAGAAGCCATTACGAGGGGAGACAGAGGACTCAACTACATGGGTCTGAAGGGACAGGGGGACAAGGGACGAGATGACTCACATCAGCGCCATTGGGTCCAGCGGGGCCGCGAGGTCCTGGAGGGCCAGGTGGTCCCTGGGTGGGTGGGGTATGAACACATCAGGATGGGGAAGGAAGGGAGAGAAGGAAGTCTATGGCTGAGCAGGACGGTAGGGCTGTGTGAGCAGAGGTCCAGGCAGAGAGCAGATGGCAAGGCTACATGCAAGCCATGAGGTCGGCAGTGGAGTGTCAGGCTGGGGACAGGCTGGGTGGCAGGTGGATTCGAGTCAGCAAGGGTCACACTCACCATAGGCCCCACGTCTCCTGTTTCTCCCTTCTCTCCAGAAGGTCCTGGCAGGCCCTGTGCACAGACCCAGTGACCAGCCCATCCAACACCCAACCCTTGTCACTCAGCCCCTAACAGTCCTCTGTCCCCACCTCCCCTGTCTTCATCAGGGGGTGACTGGCAGGGTACTCACAGACCCTCCCAGAGCCTACCTCTCAGGCCCTGTTCCCATCTCCGCTCACCTGGAGGCCAATGGGTCCCGGGGGCCCATTGAATCCTCTTGTTCCTTCATCGCCTTTGGCTCCAAAGTGTCCCTGGGGCCCCCGAGCTCCAGGCTCCCCATCAGCTCCCTGGAGCAGGGACAAGGACAGAGTGATAGGTCATGGGTCACGTGTCCGCCATCCATAAACTCACACAGACCTGAGCATCAGACACAAGGACAAGGGGGAAACTGAGGCAGGCTAGAGCCTGCTGGGGCCTCTGTGGAGACCCAGAGGCACTCACCGCAGCTCCGGGCTGTCCCACAGGACCGATGGGACCAGGAGGTCCAGGTGGGCCCTAGGGAGGAAAGGAAGTCAGAGATGCCAGGATAGGTCATATCAAGGGTGGGATGAAGTTAAAAGTCAGGAGGTCAAAAGTCAAGGTCACGGATGCTTACGTGTTCGCCTTTGTTCCCTTTGGTACCCTTCTGTCCTGGGTCTCCCACCTCACCCTGTAGGAGAAGGTAATGAGATACAAGAAAAAGGAGATATGCAAATTAGATAGAGGTCAGAGGTCAGCAGTCTCATGTGGAGAGAAGACTGTAGGGTCTCACCTTATCTCCATCCTCTCCAGCCACACCTGGGGGTCCCGCTGGACCAGGAAGCCCCACAGGACCCTGCACCCCATCACGGCCAGTGGGACCAATAGGGCCCTTCTCACCCTGCAAGGAACAAGGGAAGGATGCAGCCTCACCCTCAAGCACCTCCACAAAACACCTGGGTATCCATCACCCCTCAGTTCACAGCTCACAGCCCCCTGCCCCATGCTTACCGGGACACCTTTCTCTCCCGCTGCTCCAGGGGGACCTTGTGGGCCTGGACGCCCTGGGGGACCAATGGGGCCCCCTGATCCTGCTGCACCTCGCTCCCCAGGGGAGCCCTGAGAGAGAAAGATGGAGTCAGACCCTCCGGGAAGGAGACCCTAGGACCCCCGACCACGGATCTCAGAAAAAACAGTAAATCAGATGCATCTTGGCTGATCCCAAATCCCCTCTGCCCAGCCCGCGGCTCCTGCCACATCCTGCCCAGCTTCCTCCTCCACACATCTGTCCCCTTTCCTGGTTCCTACCCACAGCCTCCCAGGGGCCCCAGACTCACTGCAGGGCCAGGAGGGCCAGCTGGACCTTCATTTCCCTTCAAGCCAGGTCCACCCTGTGAACCAGATTTAGGGCAACAGGTGAGATAGGAAGGGGAGGCTTCGCAGGCAGGGGACCCTAAAAAGATGTGCTGGAAAGTGTAGGCTCAGTGAGGTGAAAGCAGGGAGGACAATCAAGGAGCCAGGAGAAGGGTGAAACTATAGGCTGTTGGCTTTGGGGGTACACTCACAGCAGTGCCTGGGAGGCCTCGCTCTCCTGGGAAGCCTCTCAGACCAGCGGGACCATCCTTTCCTGGAGCCCCAGGGGGACCAGGATCACCCTGAAACAAAAGGAGGCGTGATCAACCATAATTTAAACAGAGGTCTCTGACCTCTCAGATCCACACTGGTCCACTTCTTGCAGCCTCCCACCCCCCAACACCTCCCTGGTGTCCGGCCCCTTGAAGCCTCCCACATCCCCCCCAACACCTCCCTGGTGGCCGCCCCCTCACTGACCTTGGTGCCTTCCTTTCCAGCTGTTCCAGGCAGTCCTTGCTCTCCAGGAGGTCCTGGGGGGCCAGGGTGACCTCTCTCTCCCATGGGACCGCTTTCCCCAGCTGCTCCCTGGAAATGGCACAGTCTAAACTTAGCTCTGTGACCCTGAGACCCCACTCTGCACCCCGGAAAGTGCCAGTCTAGAACCCCTTCCTTAGTCTTCCCCAAAAGCCTTTGGGGACACTGATGCTCTCCTGGCTGCTGGGGCTCAGCATCCCCAGTGTGACGTGACCATGCCACCTTGTGCCACAGCTGGGAAAGTTCTCCAAGAGAGACCCACACAAGAAGGAGCAGAAATTCAGGGCCTCAGCCCAGGGTCCCTGCCCAGGCAGTCAGCAGGGCTGTGTGACTGGGGGAAGGAGTCCCGAACTCCAGGTCTGGGGTGCATCCTCTCCTGGGAGAACCTACCTGAGGTCCCACCACTCCAGGGGGTCCTGGGGGGCCGGTTTTTCCTTGGAATCCCTGAGAGGAAAGAGATATAGCGAAGTCAGAACACGGATGGTCAAGGGTGGGTGGCCATGGAGCAGGAAGTACCAGGCTCCCGGGGCAGCTGGGGCAGCAGGATCCAAGCCCCTTCCCACCCTATACCGCTGGAATCACTCACCACTTCTCCCCTCTGGCCTGGGTGGCCCGGCAGCCCATCCTTCCCTGCTGGGCCCTGGAAAGAGTTTGGGGTCAGGTGAACTCTTGATGAGAAAGAGGAATGAGGGAGAAGGAAGGGAGGCAGGTCACAAGTTAGCTGTCAACTTACCGGAGGGCCTTTGGGGCCAGGAAATCCATTGGGGCCTTGGGGACCCGGAAGACCCTAGAGACAGGGACGGGATGAGTGAATGTAGACTCTGTACAAATGAGCATGGGAGATGGAGCATTCAAGCCACACTCACCCTCTCTCCGGGTGGCCCGTGGGGACCATCACCACCTGATGTTCCCTGTGGGGGTGAACAGGCAGAGAGTGAGGTGGACGTTTATTCGTCATTGCCCAAGGGAAGACAGTGGATGGGGTGGGAACGCTCAAGGCCCAGCTTGAGGGGATGGACACAGCCGTACTGAGTCTGCTCACCTTAGCGCCAGACTTCCCAGTGGCACCTCGAGGTCCCCGCTGACCCCTCGGGCCCTAGGGAGACAGAGGGGGGAACGGTAGAAACATCCTTGAGTCTTGAAAAGTCCATGTCACTGAGGGTGAACATAAGCATCTGATCTCGCTTCTACCTGAGTCTACAGCCACGCTCAGCTGAGGTAGTGCTGGGGTTCGAACCCACGACTTTATGTGCACAAGCGGTCACTACCCACTGAGCTACCTGCCCAGCCCACCTCTTGGATCTGGAGCCATTCGGTAATGGGTGTCTGCCCACAGCACTCACCGTGGGGCCCCGTTCTCCCCGAGGTCCTAATTTTCCAGACAGGCCCTGGTGGGAATAAAGCCAAGCAAACATTAGCCAAGGCAAGAGTCCCACAGCAACCTCTCCAACACCCCGTTCCTCCCTCTGCACCTCCCTGCCCACCAGCTTACCCGAGCTCCTTTCTCTCCGCTGGCTCCAGGAAAACCAGGAAAGCCCAGGGACCCCTGGTGAGGATGGAGAAGGAAGAAGATGAGAGGAGGGGGCTTGGAAAGGGCCAAAGAGGGTGAAGAAAAGCTATGAAGGCAGCCATGGTGCCAACTGGGCCTTCCCAGCAAGTAGGTGGTCTTGGAAAGACCCCTGCTGATCTATGGGCCTCTATTTGTCATCTGTAAAATGGGAATCAGCTAACTCCACTCTAGGGAACCCCACACTTTGCTAGTCTATGCCTCCTGGGGTCAGAAGTCAAAGAGAGGACAATGAGGAGAGGACAGAAAGGGGGCAACACATCACCTTGGGACCCTGGCGTCCGGGGTAGCCAGGCAGGCCAGGAACACCTAACTTGCCCTGTGGAAGGACAGAACACAATTAGGAAGGACGGGAGCCACAGGCACCGAGCAGCAACACTGGCTGCAGAAGTCCCACAGGCCCTGGCTTCTGTAGTACCCCAAGAGCAGACGTCCCAAGCCCATCTCTGTCCTGATGGAGTCCTGCAGAGTCTGTGGTTCAGCCATTGCCACCCACCCCAGCGCCCACTGCTGTACTCAGCCTCCCCCCTCCCTGGGGGGGGGGCACCAGCCCAGCTCCTCCCTCTGGTCCTTCCCTCCCAATGTCCCTCATATGACCCTGACCAAGGGGCTGCAGGGCTGGGGTAGGAAACAAGGGCCCTGCAGCTCACAGCCTGGCTCTGCCCTTCACTTAGGGATGGGCTCACAACCATCCTAATGTGTGTCCTCCCACCCCCCCCCGCTTCTGTGAAGCAGGCTTGTCGTAGGGCTACCTGCATGACTGGCAGGACAAGGCCGCAGACCTCCCCTTCCCCTTGACTCCCCTCTCCACATTCTCACCCCAGCTCGCACGCCCTGTGCCTGCCACACCAAGGATTCTCCCTTGACTTCCATGCACCCCCACCCCCACTCAAGTCACTGGGACCAGCAGATGCACCGCACACAGAGGCAAACTGTGATGGAGTCAGCCGGCACCCCACATCCAGCCTGGCCCGTGGCCGAGCCACTATCCCCCATCTCCTTCATCCCCATCACCTTCTCGCCCATGAGCCCAGTGGGTCCAGGGTCTCCCGTAGGCCCAGTGCGTCCTTTCGGCCCCTCAGGGCCATCTTCTCCCCTGGAACCAGGGACTCCAACCTCACCCTGAGAGGAGAGTGGGGAGGTGAGTGTGGGGACAGGGAGAGACCGGAGGGGCCAGTGTGGCTGACAATATGGTGGCCATCTCAGAGGGACACAGCTCTAAAGGCGACACGGAGGTGGAGAGAAGTCTCCATTTCAAGGAAGCACAGGGCAGCTCCAAATGGAAGCGCAGCAGGATGGGGTGGGGAAGTGGGTGGGCAGGAACCTCCACTCACCCTGTCTCCTTTCACACCAATGTCACCTTTGAGCCCAGGAAAGCCATCCTCGCCCTGGGAAAGACAGAGGGTAAAGGTTGGGGGAGCTGGGCGTGGGCTCAGGGAACACAGGCAGAAAGGGGTGGATTTTAGATATGGCAGGGCAGGTGGGCACTGCGGGAGGGGAGGGCAGGTGGGCACTGCGGGAGGGGAGGGCAGGTGGGCACTGAGGGAGGGGAGGGCAGGTGGGCACTGCGGGAGGGGAGGGCAGGTGGGCACTGCGGGAGGGGAGGGCAGGTGGGCACTGCGGGAGGGGAGGGCAGGTGGGCACTGCGGGAGGGGAGGGCAGGTGGGCACTGCGGGAGGGGAGGGCAGGTGGGCACTGCGGGAGGGGAGGGCAGGAGAAGGTACACGAATACTTAGAAGCAAATGCACAAGGCTTACCTTTTCACCCTTGTGGCCCTTCAGGCCCCGAATTCCATCCACGCCCTAGAATTAGAGGGAGGGCAGAGATCAAGTGATCGGCTAAATTAGAGTACTGAGCCCCCAACCCATTCCCTGGTAGTCAGTTACCTTGACACCTCGGGGGCCTGGGTATCCTAAAGGACCCTGTGGTCCAGAGGGACCCTGGAGAAAGAAAGAGAGGGATTTATGAAGTCCCTCAGGATGTCACTGTGAGGGCCTCAGGGAGCAGGAGAACATAGCAACTATACTGGGGTTGGGGGAACACTAGGTTCAGGGGAGGGGGTCATGGGACTCAGACACAGAACATTATCAGAGCCAAGTGAAGGATGACAGGAATCCCAAGGACTGTGACCCCTGCCCCCAGTCTGAAGACACCTCAGAGGGCAAAGGGAAGTGTGGAGGGTCTCACCTGGTTCCCTTTGGTTCCGGGAGGACCTTCCTTCCCTGGGTGACCCTGCGAGGAGTTACAGAGAATGTCACTGCTGAGTCCTGTCACCTTCCCAGGAGTCCCCAAATTGCCCTGTGAGCTGACAAAGTCAGTATCACAGGCAACCTATGAGTGACCGTACAGTAAAGGGTACACACTGGAAAGGTAGCCGCTGAGGGGCTTGCCGGGGACACTCACCGGGAGTCCATCCGATCCTGGCATGCCAGGGAGCCCTGGTTTCCCACGCGGACCCTGCAGGAGGAATTGGGATTTCAGGAGAGAGGGAAGCGCTCCTCGCCCATTCCTAGAATGTGATGCCCTGGGAATCAGTCACCCACCTTCTCTCCATGAGGACCGATGGCACCCTGAGGTCCGGGGAGGCCCTGCATGTGGAGAAAGAGAAGTCATGCGAGCCACGGGGCTCATTCTCTACATCCCCAGTAAGTGCCAGAGCAAGAAGGGCCCAGTGACCTGTCCCCACCCAGAGTGCGCCCCATGGTGAGGCCTAGGTGGCAGTCACTACAGCTAGGAAGAGAGCAGGACCACTCACCTGGGTCCCAGGAGTACCCTGTTGTCCAGGAGGCCCTGGCTCTCCTTGAGGTCCCTAGAAACAAGTAGCCAGAGAAGGCCAGGCAGGGGTCAGGCAGGGGTCAGGCAGGGTCAGGCAGGGGTCAGGCAGGGTCAGGCAGGGTCAGGCAGGGGTCAGGCAGGGGTCAGAAGATAGTGACAGAACAGAAAAGATAGAAATCTCAAGGGCAGCCAAGAGGACAGGGTCAGGAAACAGGAAGGGGTTCAAAATGGCAGCAGACAAGACTGGGTAAGGGACTTGCAGGGATGAGGGGCGGGGTCTCTATGCCTATCACTCACCAAGCTCCCTTTGGGGCCGTGGGGACCGTCCATGCCTCGAATGCCCTGAAACACAAGATGGGGTAAGCAGGATGGAAGCTGGGGCCAGGCCAGGAGCACTGTGGTTTCTGAGGAACATGGCCTGGTCATCCCAGAGGGTGGACAGCAAACGCCCGATCAGACCGCACATTCGTCTCCAAGCCAGGCTGGCGTGGCCTGACCAGACCTGCAGGGTGTGGGCCTGTGGCTGTGAGGGCTTCTGTTTTGTTTTTCTTGAGGATTTTTGTTGTTTGGGGCTACAGCCAGAGCCCTGGTGCACTGTACCATATGATCCACCAAGTGCTGCTTGGGGGGAAGCTGGAGCAGAAATAAGGGGGGTCCAGAAGTGGAAAAGCTCATGGGTAGGGGAGGAAGGGAGGAAGGAAGTAGTTAGGAGAGGTCAGGGGTAAGGTCGGGGCTGGAAGTCAGGGAGTCACCTACCGGAGGCCCAGGAATACCAGGTGGACCTTTAGGGCCAAGAAGTCCTCTGGGTCCCTGCATCAGAGTTGACAGGGACAGCATGAGTGGGTGATAATGTGTCCCTTTGGTTCCCATCACTTCCTGTGGCTCCCGCAGAGCACCCCCGGACACTCACCGACTCTCCAGGCAGCCCTCGGGGCCCAATATCTCCATCGTCACCCTGGAGAAGGAGGGCGTATTGAACGGACCAGTCTTGCCTTCCAGACTTCTGAGTCCAGTTCCCGCCCTGACCACGGCACTTACCCGCTCTCCATCCTCGCCAGGAGGCCCAGGAAGGCCCTGAGCGCCCGTGTCACCCTGGAGAAGAAGGGAGCAGTGAAGAGAGGCCTCAGATTCCTCACACAGGCAGACACTGGCCCATTCACTGAACTGCTGAGCCCCAGGCCTCTCTGACTTACTCTGAGGTCCCTACCTCCCCTCTAGAGATCAGTCCCCATCACTGCAGCCTGCCCACATCACACCCACCCTGTGTCCCTTCTCGCCGGGCAGTCCTGGAAGTCCGTCAAAGCCTCGGTCACCCTAGGGGGAAGAGGGAGAAGCAAAGTGAGGTCCAGTCATCTCCCATCCCCCCTTCCTACTCTGTCCCAAGTGAGGGGCTATATCCCACAAGAAGCTGGTGAGCCCTGGGGCAGGGCAGGCGGCTACAGGTGTCAGAGGAGGGTAAGATTACCTTCACACCGGGTTCTCCAGGCATCCCACGGGCTCCATCAGCACCGGCTCGGCCCTGGGGGCACAAAGCATGTGTGAGAACAAGTTGAGATATGGCCCCCTATCCTCCAAGCTCCATTTCCATCTCTAGAGGACTCACCCTTCGCCCAGCCTTGCCAGGAGGCCCTGTGAGGCCCTGTGGTCCTCTGGGGCCCTAGTGAGGGAGAGACAGAGATGGTTAACGGGAGGACACTGGGGCATAGGCCAGGGAGACACTGAGCTACAAATCACATGTGGGTGTTGTCACCTGAGGGCCCAGGTCTCCAGATTCTCCTTTCAAGCCCGGGCTCCCAGGCTGACCCTGTGAGAGAAAATGGCCATACTGAAGGATACAGCCAACAGTGATCTCAAAGGGACCCCTGACCCAGCCGCATCCCCCCCACCAAAGAAGCAAAACAACCTTTGACCCGGTTCTCTGTCTCTAACTACACACACAAATAAAGAAACACTACTTTAACTCCCAGCTCACTCACCAAGGGTCCAGGGCGGCCTGTGTATCCCATGGGGCCAGGCGGCCCACGGAGTGCCAGCTGAGGAGCAAGA